>NC_088806.1:604377-783800 GCF_011386835.1 Chrysemys picta bellii
TAGATAGAGGGGGTGGATGGGGATAGATAGATAGATAGATAGATAGATAGATAGATAGATAGATAGATGGGGTGGACGGGGATAGATCGATAGATCGATAGATAGATAGATAGATAGATAGATAGATAGATAGATAGATAGATAGATAGATAGATGGGGTGGACGGGGATAGATAGATAGATAGATAGATAGATAGATAGATAGATAGAGGGGGTGGATGGCGATAGATAGATAGATAGATAGATAGATAGATAGATAGATAGATAGATAGATAGATAGATAGAGGGGGTGGATGGGGATAGATAGATAGATAGATAGATAGATAGATAGATAGATAGATAGATAGATAGAGGGGGTGGATGGGGATAGATAGATAGATAGATAGATAGATAGATAGATAGATAGATAGAGGGGGTGGATGGGGATAGATAGATAGACAGATAGATAGATAGATAGATAGATAGATAGATAGATAGATAGATAGATAGATGGGGTGGATGGGGATAGATAGATAGATAGATAGATAGATAGATAGATAGATAGATAGATAGATAGATAGAGCGGGTGGATGGGGATAGATAGATTAGATAGAGGGGTGGATTTGGATGGATAGATGGATAGATAGAAGGGGTGGATGGGGATAGATAGATAGATAGATAGATAGATAGATAGATAGATAGATAGATAGATAGATGGTGTGTGGGGGGATAGATAGATAGAGGGGGTGTCTGGGGATAGATAGATCGATTTATCTATTGATCGATCGATCGATAGATGAATGATGTGGATGGGGATGGATAGACGTATGTGTGCATGGGGATAGACAGCCAGGGGTGTGTGTGGTAACCGATGGGGGGGGGGGGACATGACAATCCCCCTGTGCCCAGACACACGCGGACAAAGGCAGCCCCACAACGCCACAGGCCCAAAGACAAAGACACACCCGTGCTACTCTCACACAAAGATGCAGGGGGACAGCTGCAGTGTCCCTCTCCCCTCCAGCCAGCCAGACCCAATACAGGGACACACATCTCATCACACACACACACACATTCATACATGAGCAGCAACACAACCCGACCGAGCACACAGCTACACACCCCTGCACACACACACACACACACACACAGCATGCCTACCCGCACATACAATCCCACCCTAGCACATGGAGACACAGCACACACACACAATCCCACCCAGCACAAACACATTCCTACACACACAACACACACGCACACAATCCCACCCAGCACAAACACATTCCTACACACACAACACACACACACACACACAATCCCACTCCAGCACAAACACAGATTGCTACACACACACAATCCCACCCAGCACACATTCCCAGCAGACACACTCACACAAATACAGTCACACTCCCATTCAGCACACACAGCAGCTCACACAGCACAAACACATATTTTTACACGTACACACAAAGACATATGCACCCCACCCACACACACAATCCCATCCAGCACCAACAGATTCCTACACACACACACAGCATACACACACAATCCCATCCAGCACCAACAGATTCCTACACACACACACACACCCCGCATACACACACAATCCCACCCAGCACAAACAGATTCCTACACACACACACAGCATACACACACAATCCCATCCAGCACAAACAGATTCCTACACACACACACAGCATACACACACAATCCCACCCAGCACAAACAGATTCCTACACACAACACAAAATCAAACACAACACAATACGTACACACACACACACACACTGCAGCAGCTGCGCCGCACCCCTGGCACGAAGGCGGCCCTAGAATTCATGCGGGGGGGGTCCCACTAACCATCCCCCCCCCCGCTCTCCCCTGGGGGGGAGATACATTATCTCCATGGCTCATTGCCTCCCCCCTCCCCATTCATCCTTTCGTTCATCGCTCCCCCATTGACCCCTCCCCGCTGCCTTTCATTCATTCATTCCGAAGCAGCGAACCCTCCGTAGCTCCGCGCATGCGTGAGACTCCCCCTCCCCCTTCCTCCAATCCCAGTCGGATTTTATGAATGGAACATTGACGTCAATGGCGCCCCCTCCCTCCCCACGTGGGCTCGCGCCTGTCTATAAAGGCGGCGCGCGGCGCCTGTCCAGGGTGCTGAAGGCAGATCGCGGCCAGCTCTGGGGAGGGGGACGGACACCACCCCGCCGCACGGCCGGTAAACAGCCCCGCCACCACCACCACTCGGGCGTGGGGAGGGTCCCACCTATAGGGGGGGGTCAATAGGGATCCCCCTTTGCTGCATGTGTGGGGCGGATCCCCGGGAAGGGGCGCTGGGAAGGGGGACCCCGCTGGAGGAATGCGTGGGGGTGTCCCTGTTACAGGGCGCTGGGAGGGGGTACCCCACTGGGAGAATTGGGGGTCCCTGATATAGAGGGGTGCTGGTAAGGGGTACCCGCTGGGAGAATTGGGGGTCCCTGTTACAGGGCGCTGGGAAGGCATACCCGCTGGGGGAATTGGGGGGGCTCTGATATAGAGGAGCGCTGGGAAGGGGTACCCGCTGGGGGAATAGGGGGTCCCTGTTACAGGGCGCTGGGAAGGGGTATCAACTGGGGGAATTGGGGGGTCCCTGTTACAGGGGCTCTGGGAAGGCGTACCCGCTGGGGGAATTGGGGGGGCTCTGATATAGAGGGGCGCTGGGAAGATGTACCTGCTGGGGAAATTGGGGGGGCTCTGATATAGAGGGGCGCTGGGAAGGCGTACCCGCTGGAGGAATTGGGGGGGCTCTGATAGAGGGGTGCTGGGAAGGGGTACCCGCTGCGGGAATTGGGGGGGGCTCTGATATAGAGGGGCGCTGGAAAGGGGTACCCCGCTGGGGGAATTGAGGGGGGGTACCCGCTGGGGGAATGCGGTGGAGGAGATGCGGTTGTAGGTAGCCAGGGCGGGGATGCCCTCGTGCCGGGAAGCGGTTCTCCCAGCAAACCCGCAAGCGGGGGCGGGAGGGTGGGGGGAAGGGAAGCGGGCAGGAGGCAGGGAGGACAGAGAGACCGGGGGTTCCCCCTTCCCGTGGGGAGAGAGCAGAGGCAGCCGCTCCCCCTCAAGTCTTCCACCACCCCCGATATCCCCTTTCCCCTGCACCCACCTCCCCTCTGCACCCCCAACCCCCTCCCACCTCTTCTGTGCACTCCCAATTCCCCTCCCCACTGCATCCTCGCCTCTAGCCCCCTCCACACCCCCATACCGCCTCCCCTATCTCCCTTCTGCACACCCGCCCTTAGCCCCCTTCCCCTAGCCCTTCTCCCCTCTGCCCCCAACCCCACTGCATCCTCGCCTCTAGCCCCCCTCCACACCCCCATACCGCCTCCCCTATCTCCCCTCTGCACACCCGCCCTTAGCCCCCTTCCCCAGCCCTTCTCCCCTCTGCCCCCCCACCCCACTGCACCCTCGCCTCTAGCCCCCCCTCCACACCCCCATACCGCCTCCCCTATCTCCCCTCTGCACACCCGCCCTTAGCCCCCTTCCCCAGCCCTTCTCCCCTCTGCCCCCCCACCCCACTGCACCCTCGCCTCTAGCCCCCCCTCCACACCCCCTACCCCACGTCCCGTCTGCAGCCCCACCCCTAGCCCCCTTTCCCTATTTCCCCTCCGCAGACCCGCCCCCCGTCCTTCCCCATCCCTGCTAGGGCGGGGCGAGCCGCAGGCTGGCAGCCGCTGGTTGCAATACACATTAGCGGGCGTGGGGGGCAGGGAGGGAGCAGGGACGGGAAATCCTGCAGGCTGAGTGGAGGGATGGAGGTGAAAATATAGGCGTGTAATTGTGTGAGCGTGGGCGACTGCATGTGTGCGAGTGCCCCCTCGTGAGAGGTGCTGGGCGTGTAATTGTGTGAGCGTGGGCTACTGCGTGTGTGTGCATGTGCCCTCCCGTGAGATGTGCTGGGCGTGTAATTGTGTAAGCGTGGGCTATTGTGTGTGCACATGCTCCCCCCCGTGAGAGGTGCTGGGCGTGTAATTGTGTGAGCTATTGCGTTTGTGCGCACCCCCCCCACATGAGAGGTGCTGGGCGTGTAATTGTGTGAGCTATTGAGTGTGTGTGCACGTGCCCCCCGTGAGAGGTGCTGGGTGTAATTGTGTGAGCGTGGGCTATTGAGTGTGTGTGCACGTGCCCCCCCGTGACAGGTGCTGGGTGTAATTGTGTGAGCGTGGGCTATTGTGTGTGTGTGCACGTGCCCCCCCGTGACAGGTGCTGGGTGTAATTGTGTGAGCGTGGGCTATTGAGTGTGTGTGCACGTGCCCCCCCATGAGAGGTGCTGGGTGTGTAATTGTGTGAACGTGGGCTATTGTGTGTGCACATGCCCCCCCCCCCGTGAGAGGTGCTGGGCGTGTAATTGTGTGAGCTATTGCGTTTGTGCGCACCCCCCCCACATGAGAGGTGCTGGGCGTGTAATTGTGTGAGCTATTGAGTGTGTGTGCACGTGCCCCCCGTGAGAGGTGCTGGGTGTAATTGTGTGAGCGTGGGCTATTGAGTGTGTGTGCACGTGCCCCCCCGTGACAGGTGCTGGGTGTAATTGTGTGAGCGTGGGCTATTGTGTGTGTGTGCACGTGCCCCCCCGTGACAGGTGCTGGGTGTAATTGTGTGAGCGTGGGCTATTGAGTGTGTGTGCACGTGCCCCCCCATGAGAGGTGCTGGGTGTGTAATTGTGTGAACGTGGGCTATTGTGTGTGCACATGCCCCCCCCCCCGTGAGAGGTGCTGGGCGTGTAATTGTGTGAGCTATTGAGTGTGTGTGCACGTGCCCCCCGTGAGAGGTGCTGGGCGTGTAATTGTGTGAGCGTGAGCTATTGCGTGTGTGCGCACGTGCCCCCCCCCGGTGAGAGGTGCTGGGCGTGTAATTGTGTGAGCGTGAGCTATTGCGTGTGTGCGCACGTGCCCCCCCCCCCCGTGAGAGGTGCTGGGCGTGTAATTGTGTGAGCGTGAGCTATTGCGTGTGTGCGCACGTGCCCCCCCCCGTGAGAGGTGCTGGGCGTGTAATTGTGTGAGTGTGGGCTATTGCATGTGTGCGTGCACGTGCGCCAGCTCCCGGTGACAGCGTTGGGCGTGCAACTGCCAGGGTCTTGTGCGTGTCCACGAACATGTCCTGGCGACTGCATCTGCCAAAGTCGGTGAGCGTGGAACAGGAACGACGGGGCGTGACTGTGGGCGTGCCCCCGTGCAAGAGGCTCCAGGGGGGAGTGCGTCTCCACTGTCAACGAACCGGGTGGTGGGGGGCGGGGGTTCCCAACCCGGGTTACGTGAGCAGGGAAGACACGGCACCGGTGCGATCTGGGGAAAGGACACGCCCTTTTCTCTGCAGGGAAAACAGGGCCAGTGGGCGGGCTGGGCGGGGGGAGATCGCTGGGTGCTCCTCCAGCCGGGGTGAATCCCTGGGGCTCTCCCTTTGGGGTGTCGGGAGTCCTGTCCCCCCTCCAGCTGGGGCTGGGGGGCATGGCTCTGGGCCAGCGGGGGACTGACTCTGGCTGTCCCCTTCTCTGTCTCCCCTACAGAAGCACCATGCTGGGCTCACACGCCCCTCTCCGCGGAGCTGCCCTGCTCTTCTCCATCAGCCTCCTGACGCAGTGCTGCCTGCATGCCGCCCCCCTGCCCCCGGGGGAGGAGGCCCACCCCGAGGAGTCCCGCCAGCCCAGCCCTGCGCCCCCCGCCAAGGAGGTCCGGACGAGAGCCCTGCCCGCACCCAGCCGGGAAGGCGGGGACGCCCAGGAGGAGGAAGACGACGACGAGCTCTTCCGAGACGTGGACCCCAAGGCCTTGGCCGCCGTGCTGCTCCAAGCCCTGGGCAACGGGGGCCACAACTCTCCGGACAAGCGCCGGGCCCCGGATGAGGAGCGGGTACAGAGCCAGAGCCGGAGCACCAGCCTGGGGGCGGGCCGGGCCCGGGAGCAGCAGCTGGAGGAAGAGGAGGAGGAGGAAGGCAGAGACAGCAGCTCCCAGGAGCTGGAGAGCCTGCAGGCCCTGCTGCGCGAGCTGCAGCCACTCGGCCCTGCGGCCAAGCGGGAACGCGCCCAGGGGGACGCCGGCCACAACGTGGTGCTGAAGGAGCTGGAGGAGTATGAGCGGCTGCGGGCCGGCACCAAGCGCCGGGCCCCACCAGCCGAGCCCTGGGCCGGCGCTAGGAAACTGAGGCAGCAGCAGCAGCTGGAGCACCAGCTCCTGCAGCGGCGCTACGAGGAGCTGGCCGAGAGCCGGCGACAGGCCGAGGAGGCCCGCAAGGCGGCCGCCGAGGAGGAGCGGCTGGCCGACATGGCCTCCGACCTGCTGCTGCAGTACCTGCTGAAGGGCCGGGAGGACGAGGGCGAGCAGGGGGCCGACGCCCACGAGGAGGAGGAGGAGGAGGAAGAGGAGGGCAGGTTCCGGGGCGGCAGGGC
The DNA here is from genome assembly GCF_011386835.1 of Chrysemys picta bellii. NCBI lineage: Eukaryota > Metazoa > Chordata > Testudines > Emydidae > Chrysemys > Chrysemys picta. The sequence goes on from NC_088806.1 coordinate 610,780, forward strand.
CAAGGGCAGCCCCTTGCTCTTCGAGGACGAGGAAGGCAACGTGGCGGAGGACAAGCGCTCCGACGAGGAGGAGGACGACGACGACGTCATCGACCCCAATACCATCGACCAGCTGATCGAGCTCTCCACTAAGCTGCACCTGCCAGCCGAGGACGTCATCGACATCATCAATGATGTGGAGAAGAAGAAGAAGGCAGCGGCGGCGGCGCCGGTGGCGCCCAAGCATCCACCCAAGCCACTCCCCTACACCCCGGCCCGGCCCTACTATCCTGCCGCCCCCTGGCGCCGCCCCAAGCCGGACGAGCGGGACTGGAATGAGGTGCTGCACGGGGACGACTACCTGGCCCCCAAGAGATACCTGGCCAAGCAGAACGACTTCTCCAACTACATCCAGCCCAGGGCGTTCCAGCTGCCGCCGCCGCCATCCTACCCCCACAGCCGCCACCTGCCGGGCTCTCTGGCACCCAGGGACGAGGCCGCCGCCGCCGGCCGGGCCCAAGACGACGAGATGGAGAACTACATCGAGCAGGTGCTGATGGACCATGCCCAGGCGTTCCAGTGAATCACCCCCCCCCCCCATCTCCCCATGGAGAAGCGTGATCATTCTGAGTGTCCCAAGCATTTCAGGTTGTGCATGAGTCAGGAGAACAAACCCCGTCCCTCCCCGTGCCCGCGATGCCCCCCCCTGACTTTAGGATCCCTGGGTCCCACCAAGCCCGCCGCGCTTGAAGGAACCGGGGGGTTGTGGAAGATGCAGCCCCATCCGGCCATCGGGGAACATTCCTCCCCCCTCCTTTCGAGGAGACGCTCTGTGCAGATGACAGGAGGTGCCAGCCCATGGAGAACCCGATCCTGATCCCGCCTCTCTTCTCCGAGCCCCCAGGGACAAGACCCCCGCGTGTCGTCAGCTCTCAGGCGCGTCAATTCTCCACAGCCAGTGGCCCCAGCCCCTTCTAGTGTGGACATGTCCCCGAACCCCAGCCGGAAGGGCCAGCGGAGGCCACTCGCTCCCCTCCCCTCTTACGATGCTAAACAGCAGCCAGCGAGGGAGGCCGAAAAAAAATCTAGACCGGGTCACTGAAAACAGAGCAAAGCCCCAATTGGCTCCAAAATTACCGTCTCGGCTTCAGTGTGTTTTTCCTTCTCATCTCAGCAACTTCCCCCTCTCCTCCCTTCTGTACACACTTCAAAACACAAACGCAGGGAAGGGAAGCGCGATATTTGGATGTGAAAAAATGAGAGGGTTTGTTTCAACATGAACTTCTGGCCATTCTGCGTGGGAGGAGAAAGCCAGAGCAAGTCCCGAGGCGGCGGCGGGGGGGGGGGGGGGGGGGGTATCGACTCGGGGAAAACACAGCCCCGCGGGGGGGGGGTAAAATCGGCACCGCTCCGTTAACTTTAAGGAACTGGCGACTTGACTTCAGGGGTGCCGCTCCTAACATTTACAGGCGCTACAAAGCCATCCTGCCCATCCCGTCTGAGCTCTTACATAACTCAGGCGGAGCACAGCCATCCAGCCCGTAGCTGGTGGTTGAGCTAGTCTCTTTTCGAAAGAGGGGGACAGACTCTGACTTCGGGAGAAGGGCGGCAAATAGGGGCTGTCAACTGAGCCCAGGTGAGGTTCTCCCCGTTGTTAAAATGCCAGAACCCTTCAACATTAAAAGAGCTCCACAGTAGCACATTTACATGCCCAGATCTACGTCACCAACACACGTTCTCTCTTCTGCAATCCCACACTGATCCTTCCGGTTGTCCCAGAATTAAGCTTTGCACGGCGTCCGTCCTCAGGAGAAGGAATGAGGGGAGAACAGAGTGAGATATTCCATACCAAACTGCCTTATCAAGCTATCTTTCCACCGGGTTGTTTCTTCCATCAACCGACACCGAAGCTCGAGGTTAAATATTGTGACTTTGCCAGTGTTACGCACCCCAAAAACATGCCCCCCCCCCCGGCCAGGCATGCCGCGTGCTGTGTCTTGCTGTGAATTCACCACCATCCGAACACTACCAGCATTTCCAGTCAAGCAACCGATCAGTTCTAACCCACGAAGAGGCTAACGTTGACAGTGGGGGAGTGCGCGGGTCGGGGATGGGCGTTGTACTAAGGGGGTTTATTTTCACCCGCATCCAGTTTCCGAGTGTGTGAGATTCTTGGCTTTGTGGCGTCCGGTTCCCAGTCCTGTGCCGTTTGTTTCGATGTCCTGACCTCTGTGTTGTACTTAATAAAACACGTTTGGCCTGTTGTAAATAGCATGTGGAATTACTAGTTTTGCTAAGAAATAAAAGCAACTATTTTATTACGAGTTACTCTCATTATTTACAGCTGGCACTGGGGTCCCCGAGGAGACGCTACGGAGATCTTACGCCAGTGGGCCTGTCTGGCTCAGAACCTGCCTCCCCTCAGGCCAATGGGGCCACCCAGGCTGGCAACCCCGCATCATATCAAACCAAGGGCGCATCTAGCCCAGATCCCACCACCCCCACCCACCCCTCAGGTCAGACCAATGGGCGTATCCAGCCCAGATCCCACTGCCCCCACCAACCCTTCAGATCATACGAAGGGCGCGTCTAGCCTGGATCCCACCGCCCCCACCCACCCTTCAAATCATAGCAAGGGCGTATCTAGCCCGGATCCCACTGCACGCACCCACCCACCACCTCGAGTCAGACCAATGGGCGTATCTAGCCCAGATCCCACTGCATCCACCCATAACCTGGCTGGCTAAAGCACCTGTCTGGTAAACAGGAGATCCTAGGTTCAGCTCCCAGTGGTGCCTTGGTCTCATTTTTTGAGGGGAGGGGGGGAGGGATAGTTCAGTGGTTTGAGCATTGGCCTGCTAAACCCAGGGTTGGGAGTTCAATCCTTGAGGGGGCCATTTAGGGACCTGGGGTAAAAATCTGTCTGGGGATTCGTCCTGCTTTGAGCAGGGGGTTGGACTAGATCCCTCCTGAGGTCCGTTCTGTCATGGAGTCCCCGGGCGATACTCTGGAACTGCTCCCCACAAAGCCAGTCAGGACTTTGGGGAGCCTCCTCTCCCTCGGAGCAGACCGTTTTCAGGGCATGAAGCTCACACGGCTTCACCTCCTGGGAGCATTCAGCATATGCCCCTCTGTGCGCTTCCCACAGCAAGTCCCCCCAGGCAGGGTCCTGGGGAAGCCAAAGGGTTCTGCACCCCCCACTTCGCAGTCAGACGTGACTCTCAGCCAGCCAGTAACCCAGAGGTTTATTAGATGACAGGAACACGGTCTAAAACAGAGCTTGTAGGTCCAGCAAATGGGACCCCTCCGCCGGGTCCATTCTGGGGTTCAGAGAGCCAGACACCCACGTCTGCCCTCACTCCTAGTCCCCAGGTAGCTCCAACTCTCCAACCCACTCCTTCTCTGGGAGGTCACCTGATCTCTTTGTTCACCTTTAGCTATTTCCTTGCAGGGGGGGAAGGGGCCCGGCCATTTGTTGCCAGGGAGACAGAGTGTCAGTGATTTATGCACACTGGCCTTTCCCCACCACCTAGAGACTTAAGAACTGCATAGGGGAAACTGAGGCACCCACACAGTATTCAGAGGAAACATTAAGAACAGTCCCACTTCGTCACCCCCCCCCCAGCCCTGATATTCTATGAACCTCAGGTCAGACCAATGAGCCCATCCAGCCTGGATCCCACCGCACCCACGTACTGGGTGAAACCAATGGGCTCACCTTCCTTTTATCTTACTGGTGCGGAGCCGATTGCCCCTCCAGGCCAGTCTCCCCCACAGTGCAGCCGCCAGCACCCTGTGCTCGAGAGACTGCCACCTTACCATCTACCTAGGGAGTGGTACCATCTTCACCCCACTGTGCATGAGCCCCCCACCAACCCACCCACACTGCCCTTAGCCTTGTCTCCACTGCCTGGGATTGGCGTTACTGCCGAGGGCTCACAGACCTCAGCCGAGTGCGGGGACCCCACAGGCCCTCAAAGCAACTGGCCTAACCAGCCTGTTGCAGGCACGACGCAGGTGTGTCTGGCTGAGATTCCCTGGTCTGGGGTCTACAGGACGGATGGCCGTATGGATACCTAGTAAGCTATTACATGTATCATGGTAGTGGCTAGAGGCATTAACTTGGCTCGTCACCCAGAAACGCGCCTTGTGCCAGCTGCCGCTAAGACCCTTCCCGACCGAGATCGGGGCCCCTGTTGTGCCAGACACTTGTCAGACTCACTCTGACCGAAATTGGGGTCCCCCCTTGTTCTGGGCACTGCACAGATCCCCCCAACCAAAATCAGGGTCCCCCTTTGTTCTGGGCACCGCACAGATCCCCCCCAACCAAAATCGGGGTTCTCTCTCCTTGCGCCTGGCACTGCACAGATCCCCCCGACCAAAATCAGGGTCCCCCCTTGTTCTGGGCACCGCACAGATCCCCCCAACCAAAATCGGGGTCCCCCCTTGTTCTGGGCACCGCACAGATCCCCCCAACCAAAATCGGGGTCCCCCCTTGTTCTGGGCACCGCATAGATTCCCTGACCAAAATCGGGGTTCTCCCTTGTTCTGGGCACCGCACAGATCCCCTCGACCGAAATCGGGGTCCCCCCCTTGTTCTGGGCACCGCACAGATCCCCCCAACCAAAATCGGGGTTCTCCCTCCTTGCGCCTGGCACTGCACAGACAAAGTGAATGCCCCACAACGTTGACCATGTAAATAGACAAAGTCTCCCTATTCACACATAGGGAAACCGAGGCTGGAGAGATGCAGTGACTCATCCAAGGTGAAAACATCCACTCAATGTGCAGCGGCAGCCGGAAAAGTGAACAGAATGTTGGGAATCATTAAGAAAGGGATAGAGAATCAGACAGAAAATATCATGTTGCCTCTCTATAAATCCATGGTACCCCCACATCTTGAATACTGCGTGCAGATGTGGTCGCCCCATCTCAAAAAAGATCTATTGGACTTGGAAAAGATACAGAAAAGGGCAACAAAAATGATGAGGGGTCTGGAACGGCTTCCGTATGAGGAGAAGTTAAACAGACTGGGACTGTGCAGCTTGGAAAAGAGACGGCTAAGGGGAGTTATGATTGAGGTCTATAAAATCATGACGGGTGTGGAGAAAGTAAATAAGGAAGTGTTATTTACTCCTTCTCATAACACAAGAACTAGGGGTCACCCAATGAAATGAATAGGCAGCGGGTTTAAAACAAACAGAAGGAAGTATTTCTTCACACAACGCACTGTTAACCTGTGCAACTCCTCGCCAGAGGATGTTGCGAAGGCCAAGACTATAACATGGTTCAAAGAAGAACTAGAGAAGTTCACGGAAGATAGGTCCATCAATGGCTATTAGCCAGGATGGACAGGGATGGTGTCCCTAGCCTCTGTTTGCCAGAAGCTGGGAATGGGCGACAGGGGATGGGTCACTTGACGATTCCCTGTTCTGTTCATTCCCTCTGGGGCACCTGGCATTGGCCACTGTCGGCAGACAGGACACTGGGCTAGATGGACGGTTGGGCTGACCCAGTCTGGCTGTTCTTAAGGCCATGCAGAGGGACTATGTCAGAGCAGGGGCCCTGAGTTCCAGACCCAGGCCCGGATCTTTCACCTCGAGCTCCGCCGCGGCCGGGCTGGCTCTCGGGGGCTGCGTTCGCACAGCAGGAGAGTTGGGGCTGACGCCGGGGATGCCGGAGAGCGCTGCGCGCCGCTGCTGGGAGAGGAGCCGAGTTAAACAGCAACGATTTCACTGCGGGGAGAATGATCCGGACTGGCAGAATTCGGGCCTGACCTGAGCTCCAGGCAGCAACCCCGGGAACGGGAGAACTGTCCTAGGTCTCAGTGCCAGCCTGCCCACCCAGCTGCTGTGCTGGCATCCCAGGGAGCGGGTGCAGGCGGCCCCAGCAGCTGGGGCGTTGGTTGGGGTAGGCACGCGGTGGGGACAGACCCCCGAGACCGACTCCGGCTGCGGAGCCATATAAAACTCATTGCGCACAGCAGACCGGGGGAGGGAGGCGGGTGTGGACGCACCCATCGGGGTTAGCCAGTACCCCTCTCCCTTCCCCCCCCGCACATTAACTCACTCCACACGGCCGAGTTCTCCACACACACTTTATTCCAAAGGGGGGACCCCGGTTCCCCAAGGGGGGGGCACACGCGCTCCCCACGCCCTGAGTGCCCCGCCCACGGAGATGCCGGGGGAAATGGGACCCTGGGATTGGCTGTAGCCCCCTGCCCGGCGGTACCCAGCTGTGGTGTGGCGATCGCTCCGGCCGGCAGCAGGATCACTGTGCAGGGGGATCTCTCTGCACAGTCCCCCCGCCCAGCCGGCCCCTCTCCCCATGCTCCCCGCTCTTAGTGGCCATCGGCAGGAAGGAGAACGCCGGGGGTGGGGGGCTCTGGCAGGGTCCCGTGGGCTCCCCGAGGGGTGTATATCTATATATTTACACACAGTTCATGGGGCTCACCCCCCCGTCGGCTCCAGGGCGAATTGGTCCCACGTCCGGCTGCTGCTCCACGGGACGAGGACGCCGGGGACGTGGCGCCCGCGGTGTCCGACGCGGCTGGGGACGGATGGCGAGCGGGGGAGGCCCGGCGAACGGCTCGCTACGCCAGCCCCATCTCCTCCAGCACGCTGCGGGGTGACTCATCCTCCTGCAGCACAGAGATAAGGGGGGAGGGAGGGGACGTCAGCAGGGGGGAGACAGAGTCCCTCTGTCCTCCCCCCACATGGGGAGCGGGTTAGAGCCCCGTGGCAGGAGGGCTGGGATTCAGGGACAGAGGGACCCTTGTTGCAGGGAGAGTGGGGCGCTCTGAGCACTCACTTTCCCCCTCCTCCCTATAACCGGGCTGGTCTCAGCCTCGCCGGTCTGTCCCCCCAGCCCAGGCCAAGTCTCTGCCCCTGAGCTAGGCCTGCCTAGCACTGCCCCCCCCGTGCAGTCTAGTGCCCCCCAGGATGGCTGGGACCCTGGGCATGTCTCCCGCCACCCCCCGCATTAACCCCCAGGGTGCCGGAGATGGGCTGGATTGAGTTACCACCCCGGCCTGGCACTAACCCTGCCATGCCAGCCCCACAGCGCCCCTCAGGGACGGGCGAGGGACCCAGGCCGGGCGTTAACCCCTCCGACGCTGGGCGGGGCGCTGGCTGGAGTTTGCGAGCGAGAAGTGGCTGCTTTCTGCCGGCAGCCCGGTCGCCCACGCTGAGCACAGGAGAGAGCCGCAGAGCCCGGTGACTCATCCCCCTGCACCACAGCCTAGGCAATGAGACAGCACCTGCAGTGAGGGCGGGGGGCCCGCTCCCCCGCATCCCCCCATGCTGCGACACAGCCGGGGCTGGAGACAGGATCCCAGCCCCCTCGCCCCAGCCGCTGGTGTGTGCGGGGGGTGTGAAGGGATGTGGTGGTGGGAGCAGTGCACAGGGGACAACATTGAGGGCTGCTGGGCTCTGATCCCCAGCCCTGGGAGCGAGGTGGCACCCCAGGGGTTCATGCCCAGCTGGGGGGTGGTCCTGTCTTTGGATGCACGCAGGAGCAGGCCACACCCAGCCCCGTGGCAGCACGACATGAACCCAGCCTGGCTCTGCTCCACCCGGGAGGGGAGGGGGGGGGGGCATTGGCAGGTTACCCCACACACACTGAGCGGCCCAACCCCCCCGGCCCTCCCTACCTCCTGCAGCAGGTCAGCCTGCTCGATGGCTTTCAGCACGCTCTTCTTGGAGGTGTCTTGGATCTCCCCGCCCATGAGGAACTCGTCCAGAATGAAATAGGCCTTCTCGAAGTTGAAGATGATATCAAGCTCGCACACCTGGGGCGGGAGGGAGGGAGAGAGAGAGGAGTATCAGGGCTGTCCGGAGCCGGGGAGAGAACCCAGGAGTCCTGGCTCCCAGCCCCCATTGCTCTAATCCACCAGCCCCCACTCCCCTCCCAGAGCTGGGGAGAGAACCCAGGAGTCCTGTCTCCCAGCCCCTTCACTCCACTAGCCCTCCGCCCTGTGCTATGGGGCTCTGTTCCCCTCTCAGAGGGAGGGACGCATACAGCTGGGAGGGGGGTGAAAATATGACCAAGTGGGAATTTTTTGTAATGTATTTTATGTTGCCGCTGTGTGCCTCAGTTTCCCCTATACTCCACACGGCTCCCCAGTGGGGTAACGAGGATGAAGGGAACGTCTACCCCTGCAGCGCATGTGGTGAAGACGCTCTGGGCCGACGGGAGAGACGCTCTCACCTCAGCACAGCACAACACACAGGTCGGGCTAACATACGTCGCTCTGGGGGGGGCGTGTGGTGGAATAGCCCCACCCCGGAGCGACACGGGTTTCACTCACACCAGTGGCAGTGTCCACGTGGCCTCTGCTCCCACCGGGTGGGCCGAACGGGTCATTAAAAGGATCAACTCAGTGGGCCCGGACATTAACGCCTAGCGCCCCATGCCCCAGAGGGCAAAGTATTCCCTGCCTCTCCGCAGGGAAGCTGGGCACCACCCCGGCTGGAGACCACAGGACGGAGCGGCACGGGGCGCGGGACGTGCTAGCCGCTTGCTGCCGGCCTGACCGAGAGCGTGAGCCGGGAAATGGGGGCCAGGTCAGCTGGGTGGGTGCACTGCGGCGCGAGACACCCCTGTTCGGGAACGGCGGCTGGGCAGGAGGCTGGCGCACGGAGGCTCAGTCTAGGAGGTGTTGGGGCCCCGGGACCGGCCCTGGAGGCAGAGTGGGGCCCTGGCCTGTGGCTCCGTGACAGGGAATTAGCCGGATTAGCCCAATTAGCGTTTCTATCCCCCGCGGCTCAGCGGGCAGGCGCCTGCCCGGGGGGATTAACGAGGCAGAGTTAATGCGCGGGGGATTAGCTGGGATTTGACCCACCCACCCACAGGGCCCTGGGCCCGAGCCAGCCACACGGATCAGAGGGTTCCGGGGTCACCCAGGCCCCTTGCCTAGGGTCAGCAAGTCCCGCTGCCCGTCTCCAGGGCACCACACCCACCCTAGGGTCACTGCCTGCCCCATACCCCCGGGACCCCAGACCCGTAGGGTGCATGTGTGTGTGTGTATGTGGGGGGGGGGGGGCAGCACTCACACTGCCGAAGTATTTGTCCAGCAGCTCCACGTATCGGTGGATCAGCTCCAGCGTGATCAGCTCGTTGTCCTGGCCTTCAATGGCGCAGCAGAAGTACAGGCTGGCGTATCTGCGGGCGCATGGCAGAGGGCTCAGCGGGGCAGGGTGGGGGGGAGATCCCAGCCAGCACAGGCCTGGGAGTGTACACAGGGAGGGTTGTGGCACATCCCCATGCCCCACCCCCACTACCCAAACCTCCCCCTGGTCCGGGCTGAGCCGAGCCCGTTAGACCCCTGGGCAGGCTCAGTTCCAGTGCCAGGGCCCCACAGGACGGGCAGAGTCAGAGACCCCCGACCCTCCCTGTTCCCTCCCACTACGTGCCCTGCTCCTCCAGGGCCCAGACCAGGGCGGCGCAAGGGGAAACTGCCCCCCCCCACCCCAGGTTCCCCGTGGCCCGTTCAGCCCTCTGGTGCCTCTGCTCGGGCCGCCAGTGTGGGAGGTGCCAGGTGCCAACAATGCCCTGTGACGGGGCGGCTGGGCTCTGGCTCCCAGCCTCAACAATGACAGACTGCAGGCTACGGGCTACCGAGTGGCCTGGAGACGGGGTAAGGCTGGGGCGCCGGCTCCCACCCGGCCCCAGGGCGGGCACTGGCTGGCTCAGGGGGGCGGGGAATGGGGCAGGGGCCTGTCCCCTCTAGGGGGCGCCGGCTCCCACCCGGCCCCAGGGCAGGGACTGGCTGGCTCAGGGGGGCAGGGAATGGGGCAGGGGCCTGTCCCCTCTAGGGGGCGCCGCCTCCCACCCGGACCCAGGGCAGGGACTGGCTGGCTCAGGGGGGCAGGGAATGGGGCAGGGGCCTGTCCCCTCTAGGGGGCGCCGCCTCCCACCCGGCCCCAGGGCAGGGACTGGCTGGTTCGGGGGCGTGGAGAATGGGGCAGGGGCCTGTCCCCTCTAGGGGGCGCTGGCTCCCACCCGGACCCAGGGCAGGGACTGGCTGGTTCGGGGGCGTGGGGAATGGGGCAGGGTCCTGTCCCCTCTAGGGAGCGCTGGCATCAGGAAAATTCCCTTCTCCCCTAGGGTGGTGACGGTGGGGGGGGAGGAGCTGTGTGTGGGGGGATTATGGGGAGTTGTGCATTTGAGGGGGGAGCTCTCTGCTCAGGCTGCCCCCCGGGGCTGGGACCCTCACAGCTAGACCAGCTGTTAAAAGGCTCCTGGCGCCCCCTGATGGCCGCTTGGGCCCTGGCACGCACCAGCCAAGGACTCTGCGGGGTGATTTGTGGGGGGGCAGAAGTGGGTGTGTGTGGGGGGAGTACCTGGGCACAGCCTTCAGTGGCTAGATTTTCAAAAGGGGGGAAGCGGGGGGTCCCTCAAAGTTCCCCGCCCCATTAGGGCCTCTGGTCGCTGCCTGGCTGCCGGATGGGGCTATGACCGCTCCCCTGGACCTCGCCCTGGCGGGGGGGGGCGGAGAGACAGCTGCAGGCGCTGACTCACGGCAGGCACCTGGCCATGGGGTGGAGCCGCTGCCGCTCCCAGCCCACCTGGGCTGCGGGCAGAGGGGCGGGGCCGCCAGGTGAGTGGAAGGGAGGGGGCCGGGCCGGCCTGGACGGTGGGCGGCAACAGGGGGTGGGATCACCTTTTGTAGACCACCTTGAGGTCCCGCCACTCGAGGAAGCTGCACATCTTGGGCTTGCGGGCGAGCACCACCTGCATGAGCTCCCGCACCATCTTCTTCTTCTCCTTGTCCGAGGTGGCCAGGTACCACTTCTGCAGCCGCAGCTTCCCCTGACGGCTGAAGAGCAGCATGAACCGCATCTGCCATGGGGAGAGCGCGGGTCAGAGCAGGGCCCCAGGACGCCTGGGTTCCATCCCTGGCTGACTCGGGGCCAGTCCCTGGCTCCGTGCCTCAGTTTCCCCACCTGGTGACACTGAGCGCAGCAGGTGGCAGGCAGGCAGCAAGGGCCCTAGGCTGGCTGGCTGCTTCCCCCCATCCCCTCAGGTTCACATGCAGCAAAGGGCTGGGACCCTCACAGCTAGACCAGCTGTTAACGGACTCCTGGCGCCCCCCGAAGGCCGCTTGGACCCTGGCACGCACCAGCTGGCTGGTGCCGCGGGCAGACCCAAACCCCTGGCGGAGGGGTGTCCCTGGAGCAGTGCCCCGCACGAGGCCTGCCCCACCAGGCCCCACATGAGCCCTGGCAGGGCCCCGGCCCTTGCAGTGTTAACGAGGAGGCCCGGGCGGGCCAAGGATCCAGCACCCGCGGCCTGGCGAGCCGGAAACAACCTGTTCCGGGCCAGGGAGCCGGATGAAGACGTCATCGTCTGAGCCCGACCAGCCCCGACCCGTCCCGGCCACCTCACTTAGTCATGCTGCGCTGACGCAAACCCGCCCGGCCTGTTCGCTGGGGCAGGCCCGGCGACCCCAGGCAGCCCCACTCCTTTCAAACGGGCTCCGAGGAGGAGCCGCTCGGACCCTGCGGCTGGCCGGCCGGCTGCGCGGTGCAAGCAATGCTCCTGGAGCGCAGGTCCTGTCTACACTAAGGGTTGCAACAGCATAATCCGATCACAGCAGTTCAGCTGCTCCCCCCGCCACACACACACCACACACACGATCCCCATACTGGCCACGCAGGCCCCAGCTCCACCCGGGACAGCTCCGGTGTTTGACACCAGTCCTCCACCCTACCCTGTGACCACCGCGCTTCTATACAGCATCGTGCCGTCACCTCCCATGCAAAACGCACAGCGCCTGACACGTGGCGCGCAGGTCCTGTCTACACTAGAGGCGGCAACGAGCCGGCTCCTCGCGGTTGCAAAGCCGCATCAACGTCAGACACAGCCCCACCCCCCGTATGTCACTGTATCTCAGGGGTTCAGCCACACCCACCAGCCCGGCCTCCGGCGCGCAGGTCCTGTCTACACTAGGGGCAACAACAGTGTTCGAAGCCATTTCCCGGCCGGGATACAAAGCATGTGGCAAGTGAATTAAGATCACGGGTTGGGGCTGGGTGGGGGTCGTTCGGCGGCGTGGCTGTTCAGGAGACAGCGTGTGGAGCAGATGCATCCCGGGCCCCGACTGCGGGAACGTTGCTGATTCTACACAAACCCAGCCCCACTGGCAACCCGCCCCCTTCGTCAGCCCTCACGGACATGGGCGCCGGGGCCGCTGCTCCCTGCCGCCCGGGTCCCTGAGTACCCAGCGGTCCCAGCCAGGGGTGCCCCCCCAGCCCTGCCCAGCCTCCACCATGAGCTGCCACTTCTGGGCTGCCCCTCAGGTCAGCCTCCCCACTTCTCCCCAAGCCCCTCTCCCCATGTTACAATGCCCCACGGGCTCCCCCCTCACCAGGTGCTCCAGCCCCCCCACGGGCTCCCCCAGCCCCTTCCCCCCACGGAACCAGCCCCCCCCCCCACGGGCTCCTCCAGCCCCTTCCCCCCACGGAACCAGCCCCCCCCCCCACGGGCTCCTCCAGCCCCTTCCCCCCCACGGGACCAGCCCCGCCCTCACGGGCTCCCCCAGCCCCTTCCCCCCCACGGGACCAGACCCCCCCCCACGGGCTCCCCCAGCCCCTTCCCCCCCACGGGACCAGACCCCCCCCCACGGGCTCCCCCAGCCCCTTCCCCCCCCACGGGACCAGCCCCCCCCACGGGCTCCTCCAGCCCCTTCCCCCCACGGGACCAGCCCCGCCCTCACGGGCTCCCCCAGCCCCTTCCCCCCACGGGACCAGCCCCCCCACGGGCTCCCCCAGCCCCTTCCCCCCACGGAACCAGCCCCCCCCCCACGGGCTCCTCCAGCCCCCCCCCCCACGGGCTCCTCCAGCCCCTTCCCCCCACGGGACCAGCCCCGCCCTCACGGGCTCCCCCAGCCCCTTCCCCCCACGGGACCAGCCCCCCCCACGGGCTCCCCCAGCCCCTTCCCCCCACGGGACCAGCCCCGCCCTCACGGGCTCCCCCAGCCCCTTCCCCCCACGGGACCAGCCCCCCCACGGGCTCCCCCAGCCCCTTCCCCCCCACGGGACCAGACCCCCCACGGGCTCCCCCAGCCCCTTCCCCCCACGGGACCAGCCCCCCCCCCCACGGGCTCCCCCAGCCCCTTCCCCCCCACGGGACCAGACCCCCCACGGGCTCCCCCAGCCCCTTCCCCCCACGGGACCAGCCCCCCCCCCACGGGCTCCCCCAGCCCCTTCCCCCCCACGGGACCAGACCCCCCCCACGGGCTCCCCAGCCCCTTCCCCCCACGGGACCAGACCCCCCCCCCCACGGGCTCCCCCAGCCCCTTCCCCCCCACGGGACCAGACCCCCCCCCCCACGGGCTCCCCCAGCCCCTTCCCCCCCACGGGACCAGACCCCCCACGGGCTCCCCCAGCCCCTTCCCCCCACGGGACCAGCCCCCCCCCCACGGGCTCCCCCCCACGGGACCAGCCCCCCCCCACGGGCTCCTCCAGCCCCTTCCCCCCACGGGTCCAGCCCCCCCATAGGCCCCGGCCCCCCGCGCTCACCATGGCGCCGCCTCCCCCCGCCGGGCCGGTCCCGTCCGGTCCGCCTCGCTCAACCTGGCCAGGTACCGAGCCCGGGCCCGGCCTCCCCGCGCTGCGCATGCGCCGGGGAACGAGGGGCAAGAGCCACTTCCGGGAGGGGGAGGAGAGGGGAGGGAGAGCCGTTTCCATGGCAACGGGGGCAGGGTGGGAGTGCGGGATTCTGTAACCATGGCAACGGGGGCAAAACGGAGGGGGGCGAGGGACCCATAACAAGGGGCAGGAGCCACTTCTGGAAAGAGGCGGGAGGGGGAGAGCTGTTTCCATGGCAACGGGGGAAGGGCGGGAGTGGGTGACCTGTAACCATGGCAATGGGGTCAAGAGTGGACTGTTTCCATGGCAACGGGGGCAAGATGGGGGGGTGACTTGTAACCATGGCAATGGGGTCGAGTGGACTGTTTCCATGGCAACGGGGGCAAGATGGAGGTGCAGGGACCTCTAACCGTGGCAATAGGCAAGAGGGAGCCGTGTCCATGGCAACGGGGGGGGAGTAGGATGGTGTGTGTGTGTGGGGGGGGTTGCAGGGGTGATCTCTCCTTTCCAAGGGGGAGTGAGCTGGGGCCCAGAGGAGGGGCTGGGTGTGTTTCCATGGCAACATGGGGAGGTTCCCAGAGGAGGGGAATGGGGTGTTGTGGGGCAGGGATCGCAGGGGGGGGGGGTTTAAGGTGGAGGTCCCTGGGGGCATGAAGGTAGGGGGGGGTGGGAAGCAGGAGGGGCCCAGGATGGAAGTGGAGGGGGGCTATGGGGGAGAAGGATGGCAGAGTGGAGGGGGGGGGGGGGATGTAGGCCATGGCTGAGATGAGGAGGGCTATGGGGGGAGAGGAACGGAGGTATGGTAGAGTGGAGGGGGGACATGGGGGCCATGGCTGAGTCAAGGGGAGCCAGGGGGGAGAGATGGGGGCATGGCTGAGTGGGCACAGCTGGACCCGGGGTTATGCCCCCTCTGCCTCTGGGGCATCTCCTCCCCGCACCCCACCCAGCAGTTCCCGGCAGCAGGGAGTCATGTGGCAGAGGCTGCCGGCTGTGCGCCGGCCAGAGCCAAGGGGGTGCTGAAGGCCGCGCTGAGCCCCTCACCCTGGGGGAAGCCGCCCCCTGCCAGTCTGAGGCTGCCACCCTGCCCGCAGGTAAGAAGGCCGAGAGTCTGCCCCATAGAGAAAGGAGTGGGTGGATGGCATGCCCCTGCAATCCGTACGGACCCCACTGCTGCGCCAGGGGGCCTGTGCAACCGGGAGCAGGGCTGGGAGGAGGGGGTTCCCCTTGCAGCTAGCCCTGCCCCCAAAGCCAGGGGGCAGGGCTGCTCTCTCCCTGGGGCAGGGTTGACCCTACAGCCCATTTATTAGTCCCCGCTACAGGCCATGCCGCCCACCCCAGGCCCTTTCCCCACAGCCAGTGGGCTGGGATCGGGGCTCACAGCACAGCATGGGTGGCAGCGCATGGGCACGTGGATCCAGAGAACGCAGGGTGCCAGGGCTGGGGATACAGAGCTGGGGCGGGCAGTGAGCGAGGCTGGGGTCGTACCAAGCAGACACCGTGTTTCCATAGAGATTTTTATTGCTTTTCTTACATAGGAAAAGTGGAATAAAAACTATTCAATTAAAAAAAAAATCCATATACACACCCACATCCCATGCAATTCACTGCCAAAGTACAGAAATCCTGCCTCACTGCAAAGGGGAGAGGGGGTCCCTACACACCCCAGGCCCCACAGGGGGTATAGGGAAAAGGACGTCACCCCTCGGCACGTCCCTTTAAGGCACTGCTGAGTGGGATGCGAGGGGTATTTAAATCCCCACCCTGCGTGTTCGTTTCACACCGCCGAGGAAGCCGCTGGTGGTGAGGGGTGGGAAAACGTGACTGTCCAAGGCCAAACACCTCAGTTATTTTTAAACAGCTGCTGAGTTTTTTGGGGGGCTGCATGCGGCTGGTGAGGGTGACTCACCGCCGGCCCTTATCTGCACACGCAGCTCTGCAGGCCGCACGTGACGATTGCTTCACCCAGCTTCCTGCGGGGTGGGGGGAGTAATGCAGGCCCAGAGGAGGGGCCCCCCACCCGCCCGCAATGGGGCTGTAGCTCACGCCGAGCTCTTGGGGGCAGTGAACAAAAGCTTAGAGTGGCTTCGCTCTGGCCGGCCCTTTTGGGGGTGCCCCCCTCGCCCACCCACCCCACACAGGCCCCTCAAATGCAAACAAAGCTAGGAATATATTATCTCCTCTACAATATATTACTCTCCCATACATTCATGCCCAGCCCCGTGACCGGGAACAGGGCTCCTGACACCCCCAGAGGAGGGGGTGAGGTAGCAGCCTCCAGTGTAAACTCATTAGAATCCATGCAAGTCCCAAGTCCCAGCACGGTAGGACCAGGGAAATGGAATCACTGGGGGGGAAAGGGGGGGTAGATGCCAGCCCCTGGGACTCCCAGCTGTGGGGGACAGCCCAGTGACTGCCATCCTACATGGTGCCACTACTGGGCAGAGTGGGCCCCCCAAGGGGCCTGCTGCCCTGCAATCCAGGGGGGAGAGTGGGAGACCCAGAAAGTCAAACTGAACAGGACAGGCACCTCCTCCTCAGGCAGGGGGTGGGGTGAGGCAGAGCCCCCCACCCCGTGAGATGGCCTCGCTTCCCAGTCTGCTCCCAGCACGGGGGGTTCCCCGTGCTCAGGGCTCCATCACCTGTCCCATGAAGAGGATGGCACCTGGGGGGGCAGAGAAACAGGGGGTGAGTCAGGATGGTCACAGCTGGCCCCCTCCCAACCCTGCCTGCCCCACTGCTCTCTCCTTCCCTCCCCATAAGCCAGAGGGCGCAGGCCCACCCCAAGCTGTACAGCACTGGAGCCCCTGGCCCATCCTCTGACAGCTGGGACAGGCAGCAGGATGCCAGGGTCGATGGGCCCCATGGCTGAGCCCCCAGTGTGATTCCTCAACTGGGCTGGGTTCTCTCCCCGGCTCTGGGAGGGGACTGGGGGGCTGGTGGGTCAGAGCGGGGGGGCTGGGAGCCAGGACTCCTGGGTTCTCTCCCCGGCTGTGGGAGGGGAGTGGGGGTTGGGGGGTTGGAGCAGGGGGGCTGGGAGCCAGGACCCTGGGTTCTCTCCCCGGCTCGGGGAGGGGAGGGGGGGGCTGGTGGGTCAGAGCGGGGGGGTGGGGCTGGGAGCCAGGACTCCTGGGTTCTCTCCCCGGCTGTGGGAGGGGAGTGGGGGGTTGGAGCAGGGGGGCTGGGAGCCAGGACTCCTGGGTTCTCTCCCCGGCTCAGGGAGGGGAGTGGGGGTTGGAGCAGGGGGGCTGGGAGCCAGGACTCCTGGGTTCTCTCCCCGGCTCAGGGAGGGGAGCGAGGTCTAGCTGTTCGGGACATCGGGCTGACCCTCACCTGTGGGGTTGTGCCGCACCACGAAGAGGAAGGGCCGTCCATGATGATCTCCAGGGGGGACATCCGTGCGTAGACAATGGCAGCTGGAAGAAAGGAACCGGACGTCACCCCCAGGAGTCGGCTGGGCTGTCCCGCTAACAGGACTGCGAGAGGTCAGCCCCACCCACCTGAGGCCACACCGCTCAGAGCCCCCATGGGACGGGTCATGGCAGACTAGAGGGGTTCTCCGGCTGGGCCCTGCTGCACCCCCTGGCTGGCCAGTTCAGGCAAAAGCCACGGGACAGGGAGCTCCAGGCCAGCCCCCAGTGCACCCCCAGGAGCCTTCGACCGCTCACCTGTGGCAGAGGAGGCTTTGGTGCCGCTCTCATTCACCTCGATCTTCACCTTCTGCAGGGCCTGGGCCACGTTACAGCGACTCCTCGGCTGAGAGAGAGAGAGATGGATGTGAGCCTGGGGGTCTCCCCTGCCCAGCGGCCGAGAGACAAGGCACAGGCAGGTAGGAGACAAAGCGGGCAGCGGGGGCATCCCCACGCGGGGCGAGGCCCTCACCTGACAGGCTGGTGAAGTCCGCGGTGCTGGGGTTAAAGACGTCCCTCACGCCCAGCTGCTGCAGGGGCCGGCGCAGGTCGGATTCGCTCTCCAGGGAGAACCTGTGGGGGGAGAGGGGGAGACGAAGAAGGGGCTCAGTGGGAGGGGAGAAACAGCTGCGGCCCCCGTTGTCTGCCCCAGGGGTGTGGGCACAGAAAACCCCATGAAGTACGACGTCAGCACCAGGGCTTCATCTAGTGCCCTGCTGCAGAAATAGAACCTAGGAGTCCTGGCTCCCAGCCCCCCCAGCTCTAACCCCCCAGCCCCCGCTCCCCTCCCAGAGCCGGGGAGAGAACCCAGGAGTCCTGGCTCCCAGCCCCCCCAGCTCTAACCCCCCAGCCCCCGCTCCCCTCCCAGCGCCGGGGAGAGAACCCACGAGTCCTGGCTCCCAGCCCCCCCAGCTCTAACCCCCCCAGCCCCCGCTCCCCTCCCCTCCCAGAGCCGGGGAGAGAACCCAGGAGTCCTGGCTCCCAGCCCTAACCCCCCAGCCCCCGCTCCCCTCCCAGCGCCGGGGAGAGAACCCAGGAGTCCTGACTTGAGGACACAGAGGCGCAGGTTCTCACTTGGGAAGCACGAGCTGCCGGGGCACTCGGGGTCATGTTTGTCTTCCACTTGCCCACCAGCTGGGCATCGAGGACCCGGGTCAGGGCGGCCAGGGGCACCTCTCGGCGGTAGGGGGCGGCGATGAGCATGCTGAGCGTGTCCCCGTGGTACGGGCAGCTCCACCACGTCGTAGTCCACTCGGTCCGGGGTGAGGAACTCGCCTGGGTGGAGCAGGGAGAGACGGGGTTAACAGGGCAGGCCCGCCCCCGGTCGGGGGGGGGGGGGTAATGTGATTCTTCCCCCTTCCTTGGGGAGCGGAGGGACAGAGTTGGAGAGCCACCAACCACCATCTCCCCTGCCCCCAGCAGGGGGCGCCACTCACCATAGTTGAACTTGGCCGTCTGCTCCATCATGGGCACCACCACACTGCTCCCGTCCGACTTGTGGAAGATGCGCTGGCGCGTGGCCGCCTCCGGGAAAGGCAGCTTCCAGAGCCCCTTGAAATACACCGCGTTCACCAGCACCAGGCGGGTCAGGTCATCCACGGTGCCCGGCCCCAGGAAGTCACTGATCATCCCTGGAACCATGGGGGGGGTGGTGGTTTCAGAGGGCAATGGAACCCAGGAGTCCTGGCTCCCAGCCCCCCTGCTCTGACCCACCAGCCCCCACTCCCCTCCCAGAGCCGGGGAGAGAACCCAGGAGTCCTGGCTCCCAGCCCCCCTGCTCTGACCCACCAGCCCCCACTCCCCTCCCAGAGCCGGGGAGAGAACCCAGGAGTCCTGGCTCCCAACCCCCCTGCTCTAACCACCAGCCCCCACTCCCCTCCCAGAGCCGGGGAGAGAACCCAGGAGTCCTGGCTCCCAACCCCCTGCTCTAACCACCAGCCCCCACTCCCCTCCCAGAGCCGGGGAGAGAACCCAGGAGTCCCAGCCACTCACCGTGGGTGCTGTCCTTGACCCAGTCATTGATGATGAAGCGAGCCCGCTCGCCCTCCGTGAAGTTGACCTGTTTGACGGTCTGGCGGAAGGCGCGGGCGAACGTCTTCATGAACCCAGGGGCCAGCCCCAGGTCACGCTGCACGAAGAGCGCATCGGCGACGTCCACCTTGTCCTGATTCTTCGGGGCCGTCAGCGCCTTGCGCAGCCACCGCAGGGCCTGGGGGATGCCCCGCTCTGCAGGGGAGGCATGGCTTGTCAGGACAACGAAGGGTTAATGCTATGAAGGGTCCCTTGCCCAGTGTGGAGACGGGGCAGAGCAGCGGGTTACCCAGGGACCCCTTGCCCAGCGCTGAGATGCGGCCACCTCTGGGGCAGGGCAGCTGGCTACATAGGGGCCCACTAGCACCATGCTGAGGCATTTTGCCCAGCACTGACTGTTGGGGAGAGCGCCCCCCTCCCCAGCCCCTTACCATGGACCCCGTACTCCATGGCTGCCTTGATCTGACTCCGGCTCTCCCCGGCGGCCGCCATCTGCAGCATGGCCAGTACAGAGGCCACCCCAAAAGGGGAGAAAGCCACGTTACGATCCGGGGACACCTTGGCCACCTCCCGGAAAACCTTCACCCCAAAGTCGGCAGAGAGCTGGGCCACGCGGGAGCCGGTGGGGTTGCGCAGAGGGTCAGCCACACACAGGAGGGCCATGCCGGCCAGAACCACTAGTGGGAGCTGCATCCTAGAGGGAGAAGGCAGGAAGGGTTAGAAAAGAGCCCAGGAGTCCTGGCTCCCAGCCTGCCCCTGCTCTAACCACCAGCCCTCACGCCCCTCCCAGAGCCAGGGAGAGAACCCAGGAGTCCTGGCTCCCAGCCCGCCCCTGCTCTAACCCACCAGCCCCCACTCCCCTCCCAGAGCCAGGGAGAGAACCCAGGAGTCCTGGCTCCCAGCCCACCCCTGCTCTAACCCACCAGCCCCCACTCCCCTCCCAGAGCCAGGGAGAGAACCCAGGAGTCCTGGCTCCCAGCTCTAACCACCAGCCCTCACGCCCCTCCCAGAGCCGGGGAGAGAACCCAGGAGTCCTGGCTCCCAGCCCGCCCCTGCTCTAACCCACCAGCCCTCACCCCCCTCCCAGAGCCAGGGAGAGAACCCAGGAGTCCTGGCTCCCAGCTCTAACCACCAGCCCTCACTCCCCTCCCAGAGCCGGGGTGGAATAGCAGCGCCCAATAGCACCTCTACCAGCCCCCCCACAAACAGCCCATGGCTCCCCCTAAGCCCCCCGCTGCAGTGGGGCAGCTCCCTCCCGCAGCCAGGGGCCCCCATCCCCGAAGCAGGGGCTCTCCAAGGGCGCACGCCCCGGGCCGGCTCCAGGGAGCCCAGAGCCTGGCCCCCGGGGGGGGTGGCCGCTCCCCCCATCCGCTGTCCTCACCTGGAGACGTTCCGGGCCCTGGAGGTTTGTGCCGAGCACCCGGGTCCCGCCGCCTTATATGCGCTCCCCGTGCGCCCAGGGCGCAGGAAACCGGGATGAACTCATCCCTCCGCACCCGCCTCCTCCTCCCTCTGCGGGGGGGACACTCCTCCGCGGCTGCAGTCCCCGGGTCCTAGCGCCTGCCTTCCTGGCGGGGGGGGGGGGAAGAGGCAATGCGGCGGGGGGGGGGTTGGGGTTCCTGTCCTGTCCCCCTCCCCTCCCCTCCCCAGGGGCGGTGGTGTCAGACGTGGCCCTGTGCCCCGAGGGACTCACCGTGGGCCCCGGGCACCCCCCCCCACTGTCCTCACCAGGGGAGCGCGGTACCTCCAAGGTAAAGGGGGGGCTGAGTCCCTGTTGTTGCCCCCAGTGCACAGCGCCCCCTCCTGTTACCCCCCGTGCATATCCCCCCCTTGCTGCCAGATCTGGCCCCTGGTACCCCCGCCAGTCCTAGGCTGCGGGCTGTGTGTGTGTGTGTGTGTGTGTAGAGCTGGGGACGTTGCTATGGGGAAGCTCTGGAACAAAATAAACAAAAAGCCTGTCTCGGCAGGGTGTGTGTGTGTGTGTGTGTGTGTGTGTGTGCGCACGTGTCAGACAGGCCTGTTTTGGCATGGTGTGTGTTTGTGTTTGTGTTTGTGTGTGTGTCAGACAGGCCTGTCTCAACAGGGTGTGCATGTGTCAGACAGGCCTGTTTTGGCATGGGGTGTGTGTGTGTTTGTGTGTGTGTCAGACAGGCCTGTTTTGGCATGGGGTGTGTGTGTGTTTGTGTGTGTGTCAGACAGGCCTGTTTTGGCAGGGTGTGCGTCAGACAGGCCAATCTCGGCAGTGTGTGTGTGAGAGAGACAGGCCTGTTTTGGCATGAGCTGTGTGTGTGTGTGTGTCAGACAGGCCTGTCTTGGCAGGGTGTGTCAGACAGGCCATGTCTGGGGGGGGGGGGGGGGGGGGGGGAAGGGGTGTCTATCAGAAAGCTGCGTGTGGGAGGGGTGTGAGCTGGGGCAGATGCAGTGTCTGCCTGGGGAGGTTCTGTGTGTGGGGTGAACGTCAGGCCGTAGCAACAAAGAACGTGGCCCCCTCCGAACATATGTCTGGGTGGGGCCCCTTACAATGCAGAAACTGGAATGCGGTATTTATGTAGCCACTTTTAGGGGCCCCCTTCCTTGCGGGGCCCCCTCCGGTCGGAGGGTACAGAGGGCGCTCGCTGCGCTTCTGTTGAACGTTTGTTTCTACGAGAGGATGTTCTCAGCATGTGAACTTGGGTGCAGAGGCGTGTCAGACAGGCCTGTGTGTGGCTGGGTGTCTCCGTGTGCGTGTGTGTGTGTATCTGGGTGTCTCTGTGTGTGTGTGTGTGGCTGGGTGTCTCCGTGTGTGTGTGTGGGGGGGGGGCTCTGGGTGTCCCAGCCCAGGGGCAGGGGGAAACAGGGTCCATACAAAGGGGGCGGGGGGACTCATGGGAACATCCCCACATCCTTTCCCCCACCTTACAACCTCATCCTGCATGGCCCCCCTGCCCCAGTCCGAAGTCGCTCTGAGCTCCAATGGACCTCCCAGCTCTCCCCCTCCAGCTTAGCACCTGCAGGGACCCTGCCCCGCCCTGAATAGCGGGGGGGGGGCTGTGAGCTTCGGGGGGTTTCCCCCCAAGGTAGCATCATGCCCCCTCCCACCGATCTGCCCCACTCCCCTGTCATGGATGAAACCGCTGTCCCCCTGATGACCCCCAGGATTCCCCCCCCCCCGTCCGCAGGGCTGATGTCAGACCCTGTGGGGTAACAGGGAGGCCGCCTGTGGCCACATTTCACAAAGGGGCCGGAAGGTTGGCAAAGACTGGGAGGAACACGGAGGGCGGGGGGGGGGGAAGCAGCCGGGGTGGTGTGGGGGACATGAACCGGGCAGGGGGCTGGGAGTCGGAGGGGCAGGACCCCTGTGGGGCGGGGGGGGGGGGGGGCGTGACTCCCAGCTTCTATTTCTGCCCTTGGCTACAGCCCACTTCCAAAAATAGCCCTTGGTTTTCACTTCCCTGGATGAGAAACTCACAGCCTAGCCCCCCGTCCCCTCCCGGACACCTGGGTTTCACCGAGCTGGGCGGGGAGTGGGGTCTAGGGGTTAGAGCTGGGGGATTGGGGCTGGGAGCCAGGACTCCTGGGTTCTCTCCCCGGCTCTGGGAGGGGAGTGGGGGCTGGTGGTTAGAGCAGGGGGGGCTGGGAGCCAGGACTCCTGGGTTCTCTCCCCGGCTCTGGGAGGGGAGTGGGGGCTGGTGGGTCAGAGCAGAGGGGCTGGAGCCAGGACTCCTGGGTTCTCTTCCTGGCTGCAGGAGGGGAGTGGGGCTGGGGGTCACTGACAGCAGCAGGGGGGGGCTGTGGGGGTGGGGGCACCGCAGGCCTCTGCACTCGAAATCGGATCCCCATTTGCGGGGGCAGCTGGGGCCTTGGGGACCAGGCTGGATTCAAGATCCCCCTGGCAGCCAGCCACGGCCGCAGCAAGATGGGGACCAGCTGTGAGCGGCCCAGGGCTGGCGTGGGCAGCAGGCACGGGGCTTGCAGGCCTGAGTCACAGCTGTGGGGCGAGGCGGGGGTCAAAGACCCCCAAACCACAGCTCCGACCCACCCCACATCTGTACACAGCCCCGCCCTCGCCCCCACAGTGCAGCAGACAGAAGGGGGCCCTGTGCCTCCTATTTCTCAGTGGGCCCACGGGGGAGCCAGTCCCCAGGGCTCTCTGGGGGGCAGTGTGGAAGGGAGGGGTCCTGCCCCTCTGACTCCCACCCCCTGGAATAAGGCTGGAGATGGGGGGCCCCCGGGGTCAGAGCCGGGGCAGGGTGACTGGGAATTTGAGGGTTCCAGGGGCCGGCTCTAACTCAGGAGCTGGGGGGACAAGGCCCGGGGGCAGCCTGGGGCATGGAGCTGCCCCCCTCAGCTGCCCCCACCCCATAACAAACCTGGTGCTCCCCATTCTCTCAGTCTGGCAGACCCCCCCCCACGCCTGCCCCTTGCTCCTGCCCCCCCAACCAGAACTGTGATGGATCCAGGGGGGGTGGGGTGGCAAATGGTCAGCGCAGAGCTGGTCAGGGCGACTCTAAGTAAGATCCCACCAGAGGGAGAGGGAGAGAACCCAGGAGTCCTTGCTCCCAGCCCCCCCCGCGTTCTAACCCACCAGCCCCCAGTCCCCTCCTAGAGCTGGGGAGAGAACCCAGGAGTCCTGGCTCCCAGTCCCCCCTGCTCTAACCCACCAGCCCCCCCTCCCCTCCCAGAGCTGGGGAGAGAACCCAGGAGTCCTGGCTCCCAGCCCCCCCTGCTCTAACCCACCAGCCCCCACACCCCTACCAGAGCCGGGGAGAGAACCCAGGAGTCCTGGCTCCCAGACCCCCCTGCTCTAACCACCAGCCCCCAGCACAGGCCCAGGCTCTGAGCGCGTGGGTCAGGAATGCCGGCTCAGCCCCTGGTCACTGTGGGGAGACCCTGGCCGGGGGGTCTGGCTGGTGAGTGGCTGGGATGGAATGTTCTGCCGGTCGCCCCCTCGTCCAGTCACCAGCGTACACAAAGTCCTCAGCCTCCGGGGGGCTGGGAGCCAGGACTCCTGGGTTCTCTCCCTGGCTCTGGGAGGGGTGTGGGGGCTGGTGGTTAGAGCAGGGGGGGCTGGGAGCCAGGACTCCTGGGTTCTCTCCCTGGCTCTGTGAGGGGTGTGGGGGCTGGTGGGTTAGAGCAGGAGGGTCTGGGAGCCAGGACTCCTGGGTTCTCTCCCCGGCTCTGGTAGGGGTGTGGGGGCTGGTGGGTTAGAGCAGGGGGGGCTGGGAGCCAGGACTCCTGGGTTCTCTCCCCGGCTCTGGGAGGGGAGGGGGGCTGGTGGGTTAGAGCAGGGGGGTCTGGGAGCCAGGACTCCTGGGTTCTCTCCCCGGCTCTGGTAGGGGTGTGGGGGCTGGTGGGTTAGAGCAGGGGGAGCTGGGAGCCAGGACTCCTGGGTTCTCTCCCTGGCTCTGGGAGGGGAGGGGGGCTGGTGGGTTAGAGCAGGAGGGTCTGGAAGCCAGGACTCCTGGGTTCTCTCCCCGGCTCTGGTAGGGGTGTGGGGGCTGGTGGGTTAGAGCAGGGGGGGCTGGGAGCCAGAACTCCTGGGTTCTCTCCTGGCTCTGGGAGGGGAGGGGGGTCCCATAGTTAGTGCCAGGAGCGGCTCTGGGGCTGGGCTGGATCCAAACCCCAGAGCTATTTCCGCTCTGACGGTGCTGGGCGGGGGGTGCATTGGAATCCCTCGAACATCAAGAACTGTCCATGTGCCCGGGAACATGTTTTGGGAGCTAAAAATAGGCGGTGAGGCCGTTCCATCGGGGCCAGGCTGCAGCGGGACCCACGGAGCCAGTGACCCATTCCTTGTCCTCCCCAGCCAGCCTGGCCCCCAGCCCGGGGCCGATCAGAGCCGGCACCCCCTGGAGGACACCGCAGGCCAGCCCTGGTCCGTGGGGTTCCCCTTCGGAAACCGCGGAAGTGGCCAGGAAGCTGTGGGGGAGGAAACAGGTGATGTGGGGCATGCGCTGGGGGGAGGACACCGACCCGGAAAAAACAGCTCCCGCGGCCCGGAGACGCTGACCCATAGCAGCCCCCCCCAAGCAGCTGGCCCGGGCGGGGATCCCTAGCCTGGCGTTCCCTGGAGGCGGGGGGAAGTCTGGAACCGGCTTCTGGGAAACCACTGAGCGGTTAGCCAGGCCGGGCTTGTGGTGGGTGGGGGGGTGAGTGGGGTCAAGGGGGTCACTGGGGGGCAGCAGGGTCAGGGTGGAGCTGGGAAGGGGGTGGTGCTGGAGCAGCAAGGTTGGGGAGTCGGGGGGGTAAGGCCAACCGGGACACCCCTGGGGGGCCAGGAGGACGGTCTGCAAACACGTGCCCCCCGACTGCCCTGACAGCACCCCCCATTCCCAGACACCCCATGTCCCCACAACTCCCCAGCCGGGCTCCTGCCCCCCTGCCCCAGGGCGTGGGGCCAGCCGGATCCGTGGGGCTGTTTACCCAGCCGGGGAGTCAGGCTCCGTGGGCAGGGCTGGCAGGTCAATATTGATCTAGAGGGCGAGCCTGGCGCAGTCCCCGGGGATGGGGGCAGGGGCCCAGACACCCATACGGCCGGGCCAGGGCCTCGGGGGGGGGGGAGCAGTGAGGTGGGAGCCAGGACTCCTGGGTTCTCCCCCTGGCTGCTGGGGGGAGGGGGTTAGTTCGCCCCCACACTTTCCCTGCACGCTCAGGCGGATGAGCCAGCTGTTACTCACGACGGCTCCGGGCGCCCGTGGTCTCGCCTCCACTCACGGCCACATCACCCGCCGCTGCCAGACGGAGCCTGGGGGCGCCCCAGGCCCGGGGGGGGGGGTCTCACAGCGGGCGTGGGAGTCTGCACCCCCGTTCCTGTCCCCTGGGTCTGTGCAGTGCCTGGCGCGACGGGGCCCCGATCCCACCTGGGTCTGGGCGGTGCCCGGCACCACGTAGCCCCGATCTCACCTGGGTCTGGGCAGCACCCGGCCCCACAGGGCCCCGATCCCACCTGGGTCTGGGCAGTGCCCGGCACCACGAAGCCCCGATCTCACCTGGGTCTGGGCAGTGCCCAGCCCCATGGGGCCCCGATCTCGGACGGTTCTGGGCGGTGCCCGGCCCCACGAAGTCCCGATCTCACCTGGGTCTGGGCAGCACTCGGCACCACGGAGCCCCGATCCCACCTGGGTCTGGGCAGCACCCGGCACCACGGAGCCCCGATCCCACCTGGGTCTGGGCGGTGCCCGGCCCCACGGGGCCCCGATCTCACCTGGGTCTGGGCAGCGCCCGGCACCACGGAGCCCCGATCCCACCTGGGTCTGGGCAGCACCCGGCACCACGGAGCCCCGATCCCACCTGGGTCTGGGCAGCACCACCCGGCACCACGGAGCCCCGATCCCACCTGGGTCTGGGCGGTGCCCGGCCCCATGGGGCCCTGATCTTGGCTGGGTCTGGGCAGTGCCTGGCACCACGGAGCCCCGATCCCACCTGGGTCTGGGCGGTGCCCAGCCCCATGGGGTCCCGATCTCACCTAGGTCTGGGCAGTGCCCGGCCCCACAGGTCCCTGATCTTGGCCGGGTCTGGGCGGCGCCTGGCCCCACGGGGCCCCGATCTCACCTGAGTCTGGGTGGTGCCCGGCCCCACGGAGCCCCGATCTCGGCCGGGTCTGGGTGGTGCCTGGCCCCACAGGGCCCTGATCTCACCTGGGTCTGGGAGGCGCCCGGTCCCACGGAGCCCGGATCTCGGCCAGGTCTGGGAGGCGCCCGGTCCCACGGGGTCCCGAGCCGTGGGGCCAGATGGGAGCTGGCGCCCCCTAGAGGGGACAGGCCCTTGCCTCATTGGCGCGGCATGAATCAGAATGAAATTCCCCGTGAGGGGCCGGTGGGAATTCCCGGCGCAGGGATGGGTCACGTCATGGGCGCGCGGTTCCCGACTCAGCGCCCCCCACCCCCCGTTAGCTCATCTCCCGGCCAGACACCGACCCTGGTTTCCTCTCCCCGGTGGAGACGCTTCCTGCCGGGCACCGCGCCAGAGCCAGACGCTGGGAGCCGCCAGCGGCCTTTCCCCCAGAACCCAGGTGTCCTGGGGGGCCGGGACAGAGGGACCACGGCACCCGTGGAGTTTGCACCCTCCGGCTCCAAGGGGGGCGTCTCCGGTCCCGGGTGTGTTCCCCAAATCTGCAGCTCCCGCAGTCACGGGAACCGGGCCTTGCTCTGCGGTCAGACAGAGAGGCCCTGTCTCGCCCCGCGCGGCGCGGGGAAAAGCTGGGGGACATGGCGCCGAGATCGGGGAGCGTGTGTGGGGGGGTTGTCACACCCAAATCCTTCAGCGGGGCGGGGTCTGGGGGTCAGAAATTGTCCTTAAAATCGCTGGGGTTTTGTCCCCCTAACTCTGATGCTTTGGGGTTTGGGTTTGGGCACCGGGACGTTTGCAGCGGAAACCCAGTATTTTGGGGCCAAAATGCTCCTGAAAGCTCTGCTCCCCCCGCCCCCCCCGAGCAGGGGGTCTGCCCCAGGGAGTCACGGAGTGGGCTGGTCTGTGCCGAGGGGCCACGCCGTGGGGCAGGCGGGGCAGGGGGGGGGCACGAGCCCTGGGGCGGGGTTGGCCCGTCACAGATAGACGGACGTCCAGATGGCCCTGGGCACAGAGACAGAGCCCCACAAACCTCCACCCCCCATCTCCCCACCCTTCCCTGCCCCACATCCCTCCTCCACCCCAGCCCCTTCCCTTGGCCCCTCCCAGCACGTGGCCCCCAACGTGACCCAGGCGCAGGGGCAGAGGCCAGGCCCACACTCGGCTCCCAGCTGCTGAGTCACGTCCTCCGGAGCCGAGTGCGAGGCGGGGGCTGAGTCACGGTTCCCAGCGCGGGCCAATGCCAGGCTCAGCTGGGCAGGGTGGGGCGCCTGGCCCCTGAACCCCCCTGAACCTCCTGAGCCCCCCACTCCCCCGAACTCCCCTCCTGAGTCCACTAAACCTATTGCCCCCTGAACCTCCTGCCCCCTGCCCCCTCCTGAGCCCCCCACCCCCGAACTCCCCTCCCCCAGAACCTCCTGCCCCGCCTCCTGAGCCCCCCTGAACCTCCTGAGCCCCCCGAACTCCCCTCCCCCTGAACCTCCTGCCCCCGCCTCCTGAGCCCCCCGAACTCCCCTCCCCCAGAACCTCCTGCCCCGCCTCCTGAGCCCCCCTGAACCCCCCCGAGCCCCCCACCCCCCCGAACTCCCCTCCTGAGTCCACTAAACCTATTGCCCCCTGAACCTCCTGCCCCCTGCCCCCTCCTGAGCCCCCCACCCCCGAACTCCCCTCCTCCAGAACCTCCTGCCCCGCCTCCTGAGCCCCCCTGAACCTCCTGAGCCCCCCGAACTCCCCTCCCCCAGAACCTCCTGCCCCGCCTCCTGAGCCCCCCTGAACCCCCCCTGAGCCCCCACCCCCCCGAACTCCCCTCCTGAGTCCACTAAACCTATTGCCCCCTGAACCTCCTGCCCCCTGCCCCTTTCCTGAGCCCCCCACCCCCGAACTCCCCTCCCCCTGAACCTCCTGCCCCCGCCTCCTGAGCCCCCCTGAACCCCCCCGAGCCCCCCACCCCCCCGAACTCCCCTCCTGAGTCCACTAAACTTATTGCCCCCTGAACCTCCTGCCCCCTGCCCCCTCCTGAGCCCCCCACCCCCGAACTCCCCTCCCCCAGAACCTCCTGCCCCGCCTCCTGAGCCCCCCTGAACTTCCTGAGCCCCCCAAACTCCCCTCCCCCTGAACCTCCTGCCCCCGCCTCCTGAGCCCCCCGAACTCCCCTCCCCCAGAACCTCCTGCCCCGCCTCCTGAGCCCCCCTGAACCCCCCCTGAGCCCCCCACCCCCCCGAACTCCCCTCCTGAGTCCACTAAACCTATTGCCCCCTGAACCTCCTGCCCCCTGCCCCTTTCCTGAGCCCCCCACCCCCGAACTCCCCTCCTGAGTCCACTAAACCTATTGCCCCCTGAACCTCCTGCCCCTGCCCCTTTCCTGAGCCCCCCACCCCCAAACTCCCCTCCCCCAGAACCTCCTGCCCCGCCTCCTGAGCCCCCCTGAACCCCCCCTGAGCCCCCCACTCCCCCGAACTCCCCTCCTGAGTCCACTAAACCTATTGCCCCTGAACCTCCTGCCCCCTGCCCCTTTCCTGAGCCCCCCACCCCCGAACTCCCCTCCCCCAGAACCTCCTGCCCCTGCCTCCTGAGCCCCCCTGAACCCCCTGAGCCCCCCGAACCTCCTCCCCCTGAAACTCCTGCCCCTGCCCCCTCCTGAGCCCCCCGAACCCTCCTCCCCCTGAACCTCCTGCCCCCTGCCCCCTCCTGAGCCCCCCACGCCCCAAAACTCCCCTCCCCCTGAACCTCCTGCCGCCTGAGCCGCCCACCCCCCCGAACTCCCCTCCTGAGCCCCCCACCCCCGAACTCCCCTCCCCCTGAACCTCCTGCCCCGCCTCCTGAGCCCCCCTGAACCTCCTGAGCCCCCCGAACCTCCTCCCCCTGAACCTCCTGCCCCCTGCCCCCTCCTGAGCCCCCCACGCCCCAAACCCCCCTCCTGCCCCCGCCTCCTCCTGCCGCCTGAGCCGCCCACCCCCCCGAACTCCCTTCCTGAGCCCCCCGAAACCTCCTCCCCCCGAACCTCCTGCCCCTGCCCCTTTCCTGAGCCCCCCACCCCCGAACTCCCCTCCCCCTGAACCTCCTGCCCCCGCCTCCTGAGCCCCCTTGAACCTCCTGAGCCCCCCGAACCTCCTCCCCCTGAAACTCCTGCCCCCTGCCCCCTCCTGAGCCCCCACCCCCCCGAATCCCCCTCCTGAGCCCCCCACGCCCCAAAACTCCCCTCCCCCTGAACCTCCTGCCCCCGCCTCCTCCTGAGCCCCGAACCCTCCTCCCCCCAAACCTCCTGCCCCCGCCTCCTCCTGAGCCCCCCACGCCTCAAAACTCCCCTCCGCCTGAACCTCCTGCCCCCACCTCCTCCTGACCCCCACAGAGCCTCCCACCCCCCCGAACTCCCCTCCTGAGTCCCCCGAACCCCCCTCCCCCGAACCTCCTGCCCCTGCCTCCTCCTGCCGCCTGAGCCCCCCACCCCTGAACCCCCCTGAGCCCCCCGAACCCTCCTCCCCCTGAACCTCCTGACCCCTGCCCCCTGAACCCCCCTCCTGAGTCCCCCAGAACCTCCTGCCCCCGCCTCCTTCTGAGCCCCCCTGACCCCTCCTGAGTTCCCCTGAACCTCCTGCCCGCTGAACCCCCTTCCTGCTCCCTCCTGAGCCCCCCACCCTGCCGAACCTCCCTCCTGAGTCCCCCGAACCCTCCTCCTCCTGCCCCCTCCTAAGCCCCCCACCCCCCCGAACTCCCATCCTGAGGCCCCCGAACCCTCCTCCCCCCGAACCTCCTGCCCCTGCCCTCTCCAGATCCTCCTACCCCGTGAACCCCCCCGACCCCCCTGAGCCCCCCACCCCCCCGAACCCCTCCTGAGTCCCCCGAACCCTCCTCCCCCCGAACCTCCTCCCCCTGCCCCCTCCTGAGCTCCCCACCTCCCCGAATCCCCCTCCTGAGCCCCCTTGCCCCTCCTGCCCCCTCCTGAGCCCCCCACCCCCTGAACCCCGATCCTGAGGCCCCCGAACCTCC
The DNA here is from genome assembly GCF_011386835.1 of Chrysemys picta bellii. Classification (NCBI taxonomy): domain Eukaryota; kingdom Metazoa; phylum Chordata; order Testudines; family Emydidae; genus Chrysemys; species Chrysemys picta. The sequence continues at coordinate 641,321 of NC_088806.1, forward strand.
TCCCCCTGCCCCCTCCTGAGCTCCCCACCTCCCCGAATCCCCCTCCTGAGCCCCCTTGTGCCCCCCACCCCCTGAACCCCCCTCCTGAGCCCCCCGAACCCTCCTCCCCCTGCCCCCCTCCTGAGCCCCCCACCCCCCCGAACTCCCCTCCTGAGCCCCCCGAACCTCCTGCCCCCTGCTGAGCCCCCCTGCCCCCTCCCAAGACCCCTGCCCTACTCCCTGCAGCCCAGCCCCTCAATTGCCCCCCATAAAGTCCCAAGCTCTCTGCCCCCTTGTGGCCTGAGCCCAGCCCCCGCAACTGACCCTCCCCCCCCTGCCCCCAACCTGCTCCCTACAGCCTGTCGCCCCTCCCCCCTTGTGGCCTGATCCCACCCCCAGCTGATCTCCTGCCCCCTGCTGGCCCCCCACCCGCCCCCAGCACAGAGTCACCAGCTCCAGAATAAAATCCATCTCTTTATTGGTGAGTCGTTCTGGTTTTACACCGCGAGACACAGGGCGGGTGGGACAGACAGACAGCCCCCCTGCCCGCCATCGGTGCCCCCCTCCGAGACCCAGCCGCAGCGGGGCAACTCCCCCTGCCCCGGCCAAGCCCCTCACACCCAGCCCCACTGAGACGCCACCGCTTCAGGGCACCAGGGGGCGGGTGCCAGGACCCCAGCCCTCGCGGGGGGGGGGTTGCCCGGGGTTTGGGGGTCTTCCCTGATAGCCCCCGAGGCAGGAACCTCGGTGGGGGGGATCTGCCCTGGATGACATGGGGGGGGGGTCAGGGCACGGTCTATGGCATGGGGACCCGGGGGGTGGGGAGAAAGTGGGCTGGGCTGAGGGGGCAAGGATGGGGGTCTGCCCCCCCACCTCCTTTCCTGGGACCCTGCCCAGAAAAATGCCAGGCTGAGCCAGGAGGGGGCACTGTGCCGTCCCGGGGCCACAAACCAGCCTGGCATGCGCACAACAGGGCAATCCCTCGCACACTCAGCCTCAAGCACGGCACAGACGTGTGTGCTCACACTGAAACTAACACACTCATTGCAGACACACAGACACTCCTCAAATACTCCCACTCACAGATCACACAGACACACTAATGCACTGACACACACAAACACACACACTAATGCACACACACTAATGCATACAAACACAAACACTGACACACACACTGTCACACACACACTAATGCATACAAACACACACACACACACACACGAATGCATGCACTAACACACACAAACACACACTAATGCATGTACACACAAAAACATGAATGCATGCACAACCACAGACACACTAATGCATGCACTAACACACACACTAACACACACAAACGCACGAATGCACATACTGACACAAACACTAATGCTCGCAATGACACACACAAATACACACACTAATGCATGAACTAACACACAAACACACACTAACACACACAAACACATGCACTGATACACACAAATGCACTCACTGAGACACACACACACTAATGCATGCATTGACACACACACACAAACACACTAATGCACACACTAACACACACTAATGCACACACTGACACACACTAATGCACGCAATGACACACACAAACACACACACTAATGCATGCACTAACACAAACACACAGAAACGCATGCACTGATACACACACAAATGCACACACTGACACACACACACACACAAATGCATGCACCAACACAAACTAATGCACACATCCACACACACACACTCTTCTGAGCTCCCCCGTCCCCGTGCTCCCCCCGCTCACTGACCCGGGTACTGGATGCGGAAGACGTGGACGGTGCCGTCGCTCAGTGCCACGGTGAAGTGCCCGTCCCCGGTGACGGTGGCCACCCGGGCTCTCTCGATGCCGTGCCGGGTGGTGAGGAAGGGCCCCAGCGCCTCCCCGCCTGGCCCGAACACCATCACCTTGTTCAGCTCCCGCAAGGCCACGTAGAAATGGCCCCTGTCGTCGGCGCAGACTGCCCCTGGCTGGCACCGCTCCAGGCGCTCCTCGCCCAGCTCCGCCAGCAGCTGCCCATGCCCGTCAAACGCCACCACGCTGCGCCGGTGCCAGTCTGAGGCCACGTAGCGCCCGTGCCGCCCGGCCACGAACACCATGGCTAGACGGTCGTGCCCGTCCGGGAAAATCTTCTCCACCAGCTCCCCCCGGGCGTCGTAGACCTCCAGGTGCCCCGCGACGCTCACCGCTACGGCGTCGCCCCCCTCAGCCGCCGGTGTGACGGCATGGCTGGCCTGGGTGGGGCGCAGGGCCTTCTGCCAGACCAGGGCGCCGTCCCGCTCCGCCAGGTAGAGCCGGGACCCGGCGGTGTAGGCCACCCGGCTGCCCACAGCAGCCACGCTGCAGGGGGCCGCGCCGCCGTGCACTGGGACGGCGCCCCGGAAGTCCCCCTGTAGCGAGAAGCGCTTGAGGCTGCGGTTCTCCTCGTCGGCTAGGAGCAGCTCCCTGGGGCCCAGGGAGCAAAGCCCTGTGATCCGGGGCCGATGCTTGTCCCCGGGGACCCGCACCGAGAAGCTGCAGGAGAAGCGGGCGGTGGGGGGCAGCCGGCACGACGGTGGATCTGGGGCAGGGGCCGGCAGCTCCGGGGCAGCGGCCGACGGCTCCGGGGAAGGGGCCGGCGGCTCCGGGGAAGGGGCAGGCGGCTCCAGGGCAGAGGCCGGTGGCTCCGAGGAAGGGGCCGGCGGCTCCGGGGAAGGGGCGTCATGCTGGGCCATGTCCTGCCCTCGGCCCTCCGGCTCAGCCTCGCCCAGGTCCAGTTGGAAGAGGCTGTTCAGGTTCTGGAGATCGGCGCGGACGACCAGCCGGGGGCGCGGCCCTCCGAGCGGCTCCCAGCGGAAGCCCCGGAGCCGGCCGAGCCGCTGGGTGATCAAGGCCTCCAGTGAGACGATCTCCACCGGCCGGCCCAGGGCCAGCACCTTGCGGGCGACGTCGGCCGTGCCGTGGGCCAGCTGCTCCTGCAGCTCCAGCTCGGTCCGGAGCAGGCCGGCCGCCTTCTCGCGCCCTTCCATGTGGCGCCGCAGGGCGGCCAGCACCTCCTCCTGCTGGGCCAGCAGGCGCTGGGCCGCGTCAGCGCAGGCGCACTTCACCACGTCCCGCAGGCCGGCTTCGTGCCGCCGCAGCTGCTCCAGCTCCTCCTCCAGCGCCGCCCGCCCCTGGGCCACCCGCCCCGCCATCTCCTCCACGCCGGCCAGCAGCTCGGCCACCAGGGGCCGCCGGGCCTCGGCCGCCTCCTCCAGCGTCTCGCAGGGGTGCTCCAGGTGCGGGCCCAGCCGGCACTCCCGGCAGATGGGGCCGGCGCAGGGCCGGCAGAGGAAGCGCAGCTCCTCGGCGGGGTGCTCGGGGCACCGCACGGCCTGGCGCTGCCGGATCTCCTCGTCGTGCTCCCCGGAGAGGTAGCCCTGCAGGCTCACCAGCCGGTGGGCGTGGGTGAGCCGGGAGCAGCGGTGGCCAGCGGCGCAGGCCTGGCACAGGCTGTCGGCGCAGTCCAGGCAGTGGGAGACGGCCGGGCGGCTGTCCTCCTGCCCAATCAGTGGGCACAGGGCGCAGGTCAGCCCCGCCTCACCCACCGGCCGCACCAGCTCCAGCAGCCCATTGACAAAGAAGTTGGTCTTGAGGCCGGTCACTCCCTGCGGCAGGGACACGTCCTCCCGGCACTCGGGGCACCGCAGCCCCGGCCCGTCACCCAGCAGCCCCTCCAGGCAGCCCTGGCAGTAGGTGTGCAGGCAGGGCAGGATCTTGGGCCGGCGCAGCCGCTCCAGGCAGATGGGGCAGGTCAGGAAATCGGTGGCGATCGCGTCCGAGAGGGACGGGGCGTCCGAGGCCATGACGCCACGGCAAGGGGGGCGGGGGTCGTACCCGCGGGGCCCAGACACCAGCAGAGAGTCTGCTGGAAGCACCTAGGATGGGTAAAGGGAGGTTACGGGACTCGGAACCAGGGCTCCTGGGTTCTCTCCCTGGCTCTGGGAGGGGAGTGGGGACTGGTGGGTTAGAGCAGGGGGGGCTGCGAGCCAGGACTCCTGGGGTCTCTCCCCGGTTCTGGGAGGGGAGTGGGGGCTGTTGGGTCAGAGCAGTGGGGGCGGGGAGCCAGGACTCCTGGGTTCTCTCCCCGGCTCTGGGAGGGGAGTGGGGGCTGGTGGTTAGAGCAGGGGGGGCTGGGAGCCAGGACTCCTGGGTTCTCTCCCCGGCTCTGGGAGAGCAGTGGGGGCTGGTGGGGTAGAGCGGGGGGGCGGGAAGCCAGGACTCCTGGGTTCTCTCCCCGGTTCTGGGAGGGGAGTGGGGGCTGTTGGGTCAGAGCAGTGGGGGCGGGGAGCCAGGACTCCTGGGTTCTCTCCCCGGCTCTGGGAGGGGAGTGGGGGCTGTTGGGTGCAGCAGAGGCTCCAGCTCTGTTTGCAGTGGGGTGGGGTGGGGGGTGTCGGGGGGAGCCCTGGGGGAGATGCGGCTGGGACTGTGGGGGGCCGGGGGGGGGGTGTTACCTTAGCCCGGGGTGTTCTGGCCTCTCGGCTCCAAGCTGCAGGTGTCACGGCAGAGAAACGAAAGTGAAACCTGGGCCCAGGGGCCGGGCTCTGTCTGGGGCTGGTGTTTCTTTCCCTTAGATCCCCCCCAACCCGCATGGGAGAGCGACCCCCGGGCTGCCAAACACTGGCCCCCCAGCTTCCAGCCCCTCCCTCCATGGCTTCCCGCCCCACAGTGCCCTACACAGCCCCAGAGATCCACCCCATGGCTCCCAGCCCCCCCCCTCCCCCCGGCCCTGTACAGTCCACCCCAACCCCTCCCCCAGCTCCCAGCCCCACGAGACCCCGTTTGCACAGCTCAAAGCAACATCCTCCCCCCAGTCCCTGCTTCTGCATCGTGGCAAGACACACACCCCCCCGCCAGCCCCCTACACAAACTCCCCAGCCCCACAGGGCTGCGTGCCATCATTTTGCCCCCATCCCCGTGCCTCAGTTTCCCCATCTGGGCAGTGGGGGTGACCCCCCCCCGGCCAGCCTCATCCCAGCAGATGCTCTCTCTCTGCACGAAGAGCTTTGAGATTAACTGAGAGCGGGGTGGGGGGGTTGCTTCAGCTCTGGGCACCTGACCTCTGGGCTGTGGCTGAGGGGGGTGAGCCTGGGGTGGCCTCCCCACACCCCCAAAATTGCAGCCCCCCCCAGTTCTGTGCCCCCACCTGGTGCTGGAGGGGAGAGTGCAGCACGCACAGCTGTGTCTGGGGAGGGGCTGGGGGTGCGTTCGCATGGCTGCATTTGTGTCTCCTCGTGTACGCACGTGTGTCCGTGGCCAGGTGCATTTGTGTTGCCCTGCATGGCTGTTTGTGCGCATGGGGGGTCTGTGGTTTGTGCGTGTGTGTCACAGGCCCCATGGGGGTGCAGGTGTGTGGTGAATTTCTGTGTGCGGGGGGTGCGTGGCTCCGGGTGGCTGTTAGCCTGTTTGCACCTCTGTATGTCTCACCGGGTTATGTCGCCACGTCTGTTTGTGAGCACGTGGCTCTAGGGTTTCTGTAATGTGTGTGTGTCACGGAGTGGGGGGGGACACAAGGCCCTGCCCCCCCGGCTTCCTGCGATTCACCATGACTCGCAGCCAGCCAGTAAAGCAGAAGGTTTATTTAGACAACAGGAATACGGCACAAGACAGGTCTTGCAGGCACAGACAACAGGACCCCGCCCCCGCAATTAGGGGCATCTTGGGGGGGCAGGGAGGCCAGAGCCCCATCTGGGCTCCCCTCTATTTCCCCAGCCAGCTCCAAACTGAACCCTCAGTAGCCCCCCCGGCTCCTCCCCCAGCCTTTGTTCAGTTTCCTGGGCCAAGGTGTCACCTGGCCTCTAACCCCTTCCTGGGTTCTCATTTTACATGCTCAGGTATGCGCCCTCGGGCAGACTCCCGTCCCCCAGTGCAGACCGTCCTAGCCACACTCCCCTGCGACCTTCCCAGCCAACACTCCCCACACAGCATTCACAGACCACAGTAAGAACAGTCCCAGTTCGTCACAGTGTGCAGCTGTGTTTGTGTAACAGCTTCATTTGTCGGTGTGGTTAGTGTGTGTGTGTGTGTGTGAGCAGACATGCGTGGGTTAGTGTCAGTGTATGTGTGTGTGTGAGCAGACGTGCATGGGTTAGTGTCAGTGTGTCTGTGTGGTCCATGTGTGCGCGCAGAGGTGTGTGCGTTAGTGCCAATGTGTTAGTGTGTCAGTGTGTGCACATATATGTGTGCTAGTGTCAGTGTGTGTGTGCGGTTAGTGTGTCAGTGTGGCATGCAGACGTGTGTGTGTTACTGTCAGTGTGTCTGTGTGCAGTTGTTGGCCTGTGTCCGTGCGGCCGTGCGAGGTCTCCAGGGGCACGTGTGTCTCCACGTTGGCACTGGGTCGCCGTGCGAGCCAGACTCCCCGGCTCTGTGCTTGTGTTGCTGGCTCCTTGGGGCCGCGTGTCTTTGTGCCCCGGGGCTGGGGTCTGCGCCGCGGTTCTCTGCGTCCCTCCAGGCGTGCAGGGTTCGGGGAGGGTGTTTCTCTCCGGGACGCTGGCGTGCCGCATTGCACGTGTCTCCGGCGCAGGGCGCGCGTGTTTGCACACTGAGGTGCGCAGCAGCATCCGTCTCTCGGGGCAGCACCGTGGCCCCACCGGGTCTGTGCCGTGCTCCGGCCAGACCCTCAAGGGGTCCCGCTCGTCCGTCCCCTGGGGCCTCCAACCCCCCGGGGCAGGACCTCCGGGCTCCTGCCCACCTGCTCCTGGGGGTGAGCTCCGGGCAGCCGGCCTGGCCCACGGACCACGTGCTTGGGGGCTTGGCGTGCGGATCCGGCTCGGAGAACGGCCACGGGAAGGATTCGAAACCCGGGCAGAGCGCAGGAGCTGCCCGGAGCTGAACCCAGAGCTGGTGCAGGGGCGATGCGAGGCCGGTGCGAATACCACCGCGGTGCGGGAGCAAATATTTAATAGTGGGCTCTGGCGTCCAGCCCAGACAGCGTGACCCCGGCCAAGGGGGCGAGACACGTCTCACAGTGACCAGAACCGCCCCCCGGGGGCAGGCGGACTCTCCGTCAGCCACAACTGGGCTCGGCTCTGGGGAGGACTCGGGGCAAGTCTGTGGCCCTGGGTGCTACCTGGGGGGTCCGACCCGTGGGTCACACAGGAGACGTTGTCAAGTATCAAAGGGCAGCCGTGTTAGTCTGGATCTGTAAAAGCAGCAAGGAGTCCTATGGCACCTTATAGACTAACAGACAGACAAAGGTGACGTTAGGATTCAGAGGGGCCAGGGCCAGGGCTCTGCTGGCAGGATGTGCTCGCTCGCCGCCGGTCTCTCTGCCCCCTTTTCCTCGGGGTCCCATATGAGCCCCCCCGTGGGTCTGACGGCCCATTTAACGTGGGTTCCCTCACCCGCCTCCTGCCTCTGGCCTCCTGCTCCTGTTCCATCGACCCCAAACCTACCTCAGCGCCTGCCATTAACCCCAAACCTACCCCCACCCCCTGCCGTTAGCCCCAAACCTACCTCAGCTCCCGCCGTAACCCCAAACCTACCCCAGCTCCCGCCGTAACCCCAAACCTAACCCCACCCCCTGCCGTTAGACCCAAACCTACCTCAGCTCCCGCCGTAACCCCAAACCTACCCCAGTTCCCGCCGTAACCCCAAACCTATCCCCACCCCCTGCCGTTAGCCCCAAACCTACCTCAGCTCCCGCCGTAACCTTAAACCTACCCCAGTTCCCGTCGTAACCCCAAACCTACCCCCAGCCCGTCATAACCCCAAACCTACCTCAGCTCCCGCCGTAACCCCAAACCTACTCCCAGCTCCCGCCATAACCCCAAACCTACCCCCACCCCCTGCCGTTAGCCCCAAACCTACCTCAGCTCCCGCCGTAACCCCAAACCTACCCCAGTTCCCGTCGTAACCCCAAACCTACCCCCAGCTCCCGCTGTAACCCCAAACCTACCCCAGTTCCTGTCGCAACCCCAAACCTACCCCCTGTGACGGAGCAGGGAGCAGGGCAGATTTGACCTGGGAATGTTGCAGGGGGGTTGCATTGGGGATGGGGGACTTCCCTTGAAGGGAGCTACCTGAGCTGTAACCTGAGCCAGGAACGGGAGTGGGGAGAATTAACACCTTCTGCCCGGGAGACTGAACAAAGGAGAGGAGCAGCAGGAGGGGCTGGGAGTTTAGTTTCGGTTTGGGCTGGGTGGTGCAACGCAGGGAACCCCAAGCTGGGGACTAAGCTCCCTGAACCTCCCAGAGGGACCTAACTGAGGGGGTCTGGTCGTACCTACACGCTCTGCTTGAGACTGTGTTCCTGTCCTTAAATAAACCTTCTGCTTTACTGGCTGGTTGAGAGTCGCAGTGAATCTCAGGAAGAGGGGTGCAGGGCCCTGACTCCCCCACACTCCGCAACAACTGGTGGCAGCGGCGGGATCTACTGCACCCCGTGGACGGCGCTTCCTGCAGTAAGTGACTGGGGAGCAGTAAAACGAAGGGGGATTGACGGGGACCAGGCATGCTGAAGAGTGAGAGAGAGACGGTTATTACCCCTGGGAGTGTGTGATCAGCGAGAAGGACTTTTGCGGTAACAGGGTCCCCCGGGGGGATCGCAGCGAGTGGTCCCAGGGGCGGAGGAGTCTGCAGCTCGACCCTGGCAGAGAGGCGGTGACCTCGAGAAGGGCTGGCACACTAGGGGGCCCCCTGGGAACTGTGGGGAGCTGTGAGCACGCAGGCCGGTGAGTGGCCAGCAGGAAGATGTATGCCAAGCGGCTTAAGAGTGACCTGGTGAAGCTGTGCAAGCAGAGGGGGCTGCGCATTGGGAGGCTCACCAAAGAACAGCTCATTGCCCGGCTGGAGGCGGAGGATCGCGCAAATGAACTGATCCCTGTGTCTCAGGGAAGCAGCCTGGCAAATGCAGCGCAGGCACCAGTGTCTGTCCCAGCTGGGAGTGGTCAGCCGGCTGCTGAGGGCTTCCCGAGACCCCTCCTTCCTATGCCTAGGGGAAGGGTGGGGAGGAGCCCAGCAAATACCGAGGGCGCCGTGACCCCCCCGGCCAGCAGGGGATCCTCCCGGCGAAGCTCGCCGGCCAGCAAAGGATCCTCCCGGCGACGTTCGGCATCTGTGGAGCGGAATTGGCTGGAATGGGAGAAAGAGCTAAAACTGAGAGAGCTGGAGGATCGTGAACAAGAGAGACAGCGTGAAGAGAGACAGCATCAGCATGAACGGGAGGAGAAAGAGAGACAGAGACAGCATGAACTGGAACTGGCGAGACTGAAGGGCAGCGAACCCCCGGCTGCGGTGAGTGAGGGGGGACCCAGGACTGCACGGAGCTTTGATAAGTGCATCCTGGCCCCACGCAAGGAGGGGGAGGACATGGATGACTTCCTGGAGGCCTTTGAGACGGCCTGCGAGCTGCACCGGGTTGATCCCGCGGACAGACTCCGGGTCCTTACCCCCTTACTGGACCCCAAAGCCGTGGCATTGTACCGCCAACTGGAAGAGGCAGAGAAAGGGGACTACGAACTATTCAAAAAGGCCCTGCTACGAGAGTTTGGGCTGACTCCTGAGATGTACCGGGAAAGGTTCCGGAGTCAGGATAAAACCCCTGAGATCTCATATCTGCAACTAGCCGTCCGCATGGAAAGATACGCCAGCAAGTGGGCTGGTGGGGCCCAGACGAAGGAGGACCTGATTAAACTGCTGGTACTGGAGCAACTGTATGAGCGGTGCCCATCCGACCTGAGGCTGTGGTTGGTGGACAGAAAGCCAGAGAACCCGCGACACGCAGGGCGGCTGGCCGATGAGTTTGTAAAGAGCCGGTCAGGGGGTGGCAGGGAGGAGCCCCAAAGGAACAGGCCCGCCGCGATGCAGAGATAGAGTCACCCTGGGACCTCCCAAAGGGGGAATATGGGGAATCCCCTCCCACGGGGAATGCCCAGCGTCAGGGACAACCGACCGGCTCGAGGGGACCCACGGGACATGATCTGCTATTACTGCGGCCGAAGAGGCCACGTTCGGGCCCAGTGCCCCAAGCTCAAGGACAGACTGAGCAGACCGAACCCGCACCGGGTTAACTTGGTAGAGGCCCAGACGGACGAGGGGCAGGCTTCTCACGCAAGAGGGGCTGGCAGCTTATCAACTGCTGAAGAGAGAGAAGGGCCCCAGGCCAGCTTCTCTGGGGGGCCAGATGCTCCGGATTCAAAGTTCTCTGTTTACAGGGTTGGCGCGGGGCTGTCCCTGCGGAGCGAGTGCCTTGTTCCCCTGGAGGTGGATGGGAAGAAAGTTTATGGATACTGGGACACGGGCGCAGAGGTGACACTGGCCCGGCCCGAGGTGGTGGCCCCAGATCGGGTGGTGCCCAACACCTTCCTGACCCTGACCGGGGTGGGCGGGACCCCATTCAAGGTTCCCGTAGCGAGGGTACACCTGAAATGGGGGGCCAAGGAGGGCCCCAAGGACGTGGGAGTGCACCACCATTTGCCCACTGAGGTGTTGATGGGGGGGACCTAGAGGACTGGCCAAGCAGCCCCCAGACCGCCTTAGTCTTGACCCGTAGCCAGAGCCGGCGAGGGGCACTACGCCCTGACCTTGGGAAGGATGTCCCACCGGAGGCACCGAACCCTTCCCGGGTGGGGAGGGAACACCCAAGGACAGGCCGCGGGGTGGCTGGGGCTTCCGACCCAGCCGACGAGAGGGAGCAGGTCCCCATCCCTTCCCCAGCCGCCGAGTTCCAGGCCGAGTTGCAGAAGGACCCCTCCCTGCGGAAACTAAGGGGCCTGGCTGACCTCAGTGTGGTACAGACCATGAGGAGAGGATGCAAGGAGAGGTTCCTGTGGGAGAAGGGGTTCCTGTACCGAGAGTGGGCTCCCCCCGGGGAAGTGGAGTCGTGGGGGATCAGGAGGCAGCTGGTGGTTCCCCAGAAGTTTCGCCACAAGCTACTGTACCTGGCCCATGACATCCCTCTCGCAGGGCACCAGGGGATCCGGCGCACCAGGCAGAGGCTGCTACAGAACTTTTACTGGCCCGGGGTCTTCACCAACGTCCGGCAGTACTGCCGATCCTGTGACCCCTGCCAGAGGGTGGGGAAGCCCCGGGACAAGGGGAAAGCAGCATTGAGACCTTTGCCCATCATAGAGGAGCCTTTCCAGAAGGTGGCCATGGACATAGTGGGACCTCTCAGCAAGACGACCCGGTCTGGGAAGAAATACATCCTGGTGGTGGTAGATTTCGCCACCCGCTACCCCGAGGCAGTGCCCTTATCGTCCATTGAAGCAGACACTGTGGCGGATGCGCTGCTGACCATTTTCAGCCGAGTGGGGTTCCCCAAGGAAGTCTTGACGGACCAAGGGTCCAACTTCATGTCGGCCCTACTCCGGTGCTTGTGGGAGAGATGTGGGGTCCGGCACAACTGGGCCTCAGCATATCACCCCCAATCCAACGGGCTGGTGGAGAGGTTCAATGGGACGCTAAAAATGATGCTGAAAACATTTATGAATCAGCACCCGCAGGACTGGGACAAGTACTTACCTCACCTGCTGTTTGCGTACAGGGAGGTACCCCAGGAGTCTACCGGGTTTTCGCCTTTCGAACTGCTATATGGAAGGTGGGTAAGGGGGCCCCTGGACCTGATGAGAGACGAATGGGAGGGGAAGGCCACTCCTGATGGAGAGTCGGTGGTGGCGTATGTCCTGACCTTCCGTGAACGACTTGCCGAGCTCATGGGCCTAGCCAGGGAGAATCTGGCCAGAGCCCAGAGGAAGCAGAAAGTCTGGTATGACCGCACAGCACGGGCCCGCGCCTTCGCCACGGGGGATCAGGTGATGGTCCTCATCCCCGTGAGGAAAAACAAACTCCAGGCCGCCTGGGAAGGGCCCTTCAAGGTTGTCAAGCAACTAAACGAGGTAAACTATGTGGTGGAGTTGTCGAACCGGGCACACCACCACCGGGTGTACCATGTGAATATGATGAAGCCATATTATGACAGGGGGAATGTGGTGTTGGCCGTGTGTGGACATTGGGAGGGGCAGGGAGATGACCCTTTAGTAGATCTATTCCCTGGGACAAGAGCTGGCTTCCCCCTGGAAGCAATTCCCCTCTCTGATCGGCTAACCCCTGCCCAGCGAGCTGAGATCGGAGGGGTGCTGCATCTGTACCAACAGCTGTTTTCCAACCAGCCTGGACGCACTAATCTGACTGTCCACCGGGTGCAGACAGGATCGCACCCGCCTATAAAATGCTCCCCCTTCCGAGTCACAGGGAAAACTGCTCAGGACCTGGAAAGAGAGGTCAATGACATGCTGGCTTTGGGGGTGATCCAGCCGTCTTCCAGCCCTTGGGCCTCGCCGGTGGTGCTGGTCCCCAAAAAGGACGGGTCGATCCGGTTCTGTGTGGACTATCGGAAGCTCAATGCCATCACTGTAGCCGATGCCTACCCCATGCCCAGGCCGGACGAGCTCCTAGACAAGCTGGGAGGTGCTCGGTACCTTACCACCATGGATCTTACAAAGGGCTATTGGCAAGTGCTGCTGGATGCAGATGCCAGGCTGAAATCGGCCTTTGTCACCCCTCTGGGGCTCTATGAGTTCCTGACCCTGCCCTTCGGCCTCAAGGGAGCGCCGGCCACCTTCCAGCGCCTGGTGGATCAGCTACTGAGGGGGATGGAGAGTTTTGCCGTGGCGTATATCGATGACATCTGTGTCTTTAGCCAGACCTGGGAGGACCACATGTCCCAGGTTAGACAAGTGCTGGACCGACTCCAGGAGGCTGGGCTGACCGTAAAACCGGAGAAGTGCAAGGTGGGGATGGCTGAGGTATCCTACCTAGGCCACCGGGTGGGAAGCGGCTGCCTAAAGCCGGAACCAGCCAAAGTGGAGGTGATCAGAGACTGGCTCGCTCCTCAAACCAAAAAGCAGGTCCAAGCCTTTATTGGGATGGCAGGGTACTATCGGAGGTTCGTGCCTCACTTTAGCGCCATAGCCGCCCCCATCACTGAGCTGTGCAAGAAGGGGAAGCCAGACAAGGTGGTCTGGACCGAGGAGTGCCAGGAGGCTCTCCGGGCGCTGAAGGAGGCTCTGGTCAGTGGCCCAGTTCTGGCAAACCCAGACTTTGACAAGCCCTTTATGGTGTTCACCGACGCCTCAGACACAGGACTGGGGGCGGTGTTAATGCAGGAGGATGAAAAGGGGGAGAGACACCCCATCGTGTACCTGAGCAAGAAGTTGCTACCCCGGGAGCAGAACTACGCGGCCATCGAGAAGGAATGCCTGGCCATGGTGTGGGCCCTCAAGAAACTAGAGCCATATCTCTTTGGGCGTCACTTCACCGTGCACACCGACCACTCTCCCCTGACCTGGCTGCACCAGATGAAAGGAGCCAACGCCAAGCTCCTGAGATGGAGCCTGCTCCTGCAGGATTAGGACATGGACGTGGTCCATGTGAAGGGACGTGACAACCTGATAGCGGACACATTGTCCCGGAGAGGGAGCCCTGAACTTCCCCAGGTCACTGGTCAGAGTGACCCCGCTCAGTTCAGTCTCGAAGGGGGGAGAGATGTGACGGAGCAGGGAGCAGGGCAGATTTGACCTGGGAATGTTGCAGGGGGGTTGCAGTGGGGATGTGGGACTTCCCTTGAAGGAAGCTACCTGAGCTGTAACCTGAGCCAGGAACGGGGGTGGGGAGAATTAACACCTTCTGCCCGGGAGACTGAACAAAGGAGAGGAGGAGCTGGGGGGAGGGGGAAGAGAGGAGCTGCAGGAGGAGTTTTGGTTTGGTTTCAGTTTGGGGCTGGGTGGTGCAACGCAGGGAACCCCAAGCTGGGGTCTAAGCTCCCTGAACCTCCCAGAGGGACCTAATTGAGGGGGTCTGGTCGGACCTACACACTCTGCTTGAGACTGTGTTCCTGTCCTTAAATAAACCTTCTGCTTTACTGGCTGGTTGAGAGTCGCAGTGAATCTCGGGAAGAGGGGTGCATGGCCCTGACTCCCCCACACTCCGCAACACCCCCACCCCCTGCCGTTAGCCCCAAACCTACCCCCAGCTCCTGCCGTAACCCCAAACCTACCCCCACCCCCTGCCGTTAGCCCCAAACCTACCCCCAGCTCCCGCCGTAACCCCAAACCTACCCCCAGCCCATCATAACCCCAAACCTACCCCCACCCCCTGCCGTTAGCCCCAAACCTACCCCCAGCTCCCGCCGTAACCCCAAACCTACCCCCAGCTCCCGCCGTAACCCCAAACCTACCCCCAGCCCATCATAACCCCAAACCTGCCCCCACCCCCTGCCGTTAGCCCCAAACCTACCTCAGCTCCCGCCGTAACCCCAAACCTACCCCAGTTCCCGTCGTAACCCCAAACCTACCCCCAGCTCCCGCCGTAACCCCAAACCTACCCCCACCCCCTGCCGTTAGCCCCAAACCTGCCCCAGTTCCTGTCGTAACCCCAAACCTACCCCCAGCTCCCGCCGTAACCCCAAACCTACCCCAGTTCCTGTTGTAACCCCAAACCTACCCCCAGCTCCCGCCCAAACCCCAAACCTATCTCAGCTCCCGCCGTAACCCCAAACCTACCCCCACCCCCTGCCGTTAACCCCAAACCTACCCCAGTTCCTGTCGTAACCCCAAACCTACCTCAGTTCCTGTCGTAACCCCAAACCTACCCCCAGCTCCCGCCCTATCCCCAAACCTACCTCAGCTCCCGTCGTAACCCCAAACATACCCCCACCCCCTGCCGTTAGCCCCAAACCTACCTCAGCTCCCGCCATAACCCCAAACCTACCCCAGTTCCTGTCGTAACCCCAAACCTACCCCCAGCCCATCATAACCCCAAACCTACCCCCACCCCCTGCCGTTAGCCCCAAACCTACCCCCAGCTCCCGCCGTAACCCCAAACCTACCCCCACCCCCTGCCGTTAGCCCCAAACCTACCTCAGCTCCCGCCGTAACCCCAAACCTACCCCAGCTCCCGCCGTAACCCCAAACCTACCCCAGTTCCTGTCGTAACCCCAAACCTACCCCCAGCTCCCGCCGTAACCCCAAACCTACCCCCAGCTCCCGCCGTAACCCCAAACCTACCTCAGCTCCTGTCACTAACCTAAGCCTGTCCCCTGGTCCCACCCCGTCCTCCCCATTGATGGATGGGGCCATGCCTGGCTATTCGCCAAGAGGGTTGGTGGCACATCCCCCTGCTCGGGGTGCCCCGAAACCTCTGCCTGCCCGGAGCTGGGGCAGGACGACGGGGGCTGGATCCCTCGGCGAATCGCCTGGCTCTGTCTGCTCCCCCCCGAAGCGCCGGGGGTGGGGGGTCCCTGCACGGCCAGTGTTATGCTCAGTCTGCGTCCCGGGGCCGACGGTCCCAGAGGGCGGGATCCGGCTGAGACGCATCGAGCGCCCACGAAAACCCCCCTCCCCAGAAGTCCCCGCTGTCAGCCCATGTGGTCGGCGGTCGGCGTTCCAGCGGCTTCCTGTCCACTCGTGAAAGCAGTGCGGTGGGGATCTTGGCAGATCCTAGCGGCCCCGGCCGAGACCCAGGGTTCCCCGTCGCGCCAGGTGCTGTACAGATCCCAGATAGGACATGTGCCCCCCTCACCGTGGTGCTGGGTGACCCAGTCAGCGTCGGTCAGCTGCACGGGGCTCCCCTCCCCCCACGGGGCCGGGCCCGTCGGCTCCCCTGGGGGCCAGGCCGGGGGCGGTGGGGGGGCGGTGACGTCAACGCCCCCAATGGCAGCACAGGTACGCCCTGACCTTTGACCTGTAGGTCTGCAGCCAAAAGTGGGGAAGGGGGGACACAGAGAAGAGTTGTGAGATCTTGCAAGGAAGGAGCATTAACAGAAAAGTGCCCCCCCACCTCCATGGGGGAGGGGCCAGCTGCAGGGTTCTCCCCACTCCTCACCGGGGGGGCAGCCACAGGGTCCCCCACCACCACCCAGGGGCCAGCCTAAGGGGTCCCCCCCCACTCCTCCCGGGGAGACAGCCGCAGGGTCCCCCTCACAGCTCCCTAGGGGCCAGCTGCAGCGTCCTCCCCACTCCTCCCCGGGGGGGCAGCCACAGGGTCCTGCCCCACAGCGCTCCAGGGGAGCCATTCACAGGGTCCCCCCCCACCCCTCACTGGGGGGGCAGCCACAGGGTCCCCCCTCCCACAATATCCCAGGGGAGCCAGTCGCAGGCCCCACACACACCTCCCCGGGGTGTCCCCCCCACCTCTCCAGGGGTCCAGCCCCCCCCCCCCCCGGGCCAGGCGGGGTCTCTCACCAGCAGGAGGGCGCCATTGAGCAGCACGAAGGCCGCGATGACGACGATGCTGACGGTGCCGCCGACCCGGTCAATTTGCACCTCGCAGCTCGCTCCCAAGTACCAGAACCGGCCGCTCGCCGGGCAGCTGGGTGCGGGGGGCAGACGCCGCAAGTGAGAACGGGCCCTGAGCCCCTTCCCCGTCTGCTCCACCCCCTCAATGGGACTAGAGTCAGGGGTTATGGCTGGGGGCGAGGCAGAGACTTCCCTGCCCAAGGGAGAAGAGGGGTGAGGGTGACGGGTTTAAGATTTGGGTTGGGGTCAGAGTCGGGTTAGGGGTCAGGATCAGGGTTAGGGTCGGCATTAGGGGTCAGGGCTTAGCGTCAGTCAGGTTTTTTTGTCAGGGGTTAGGGTCAGGGGTTAGGTAGGCTTGGAACAATTTGAGTTTTCAATCGGTAAAGGGTTAGGGTTAGGGTCAGGGGTCAAGGTTAGGGTCAGGGGTTAGGGTTAGAGGTCAGGGATTAGGATCAGGGTAGCAGGTCGGGGTTAGGGTTAGAGGTCGGGGGTCAGGGCATAGGCAGACTTGGAACGATTCGAGTTTTAAATAGGCAAAGGATTAGGGTCAGGGATCAAGGTTAGGATCTAGGGTCAGAGGTCAGGGATTAGGATCAGAGTAAGGGTCAGGGGTCGGGGTTAGGGTTAGAGGTCGGGGGTCAGGGCATAGGCAGACTTGGAACGATTCGAGTTTTAAATCGGTAAAGGCCCGTTTCATGGGACGCCCGCGCCATTCCCCTGGCCCCGGTGCAGACGGGTGAAGCCGGCAGGACGCTGGCCGAGGGCTGACGCGTTAAGGCCGGGGGCCTTGTGGCTTTTGACCTGCTGTGACGCTGACAGTGGCTGGTTTCTGGTGGTTATAAAAAGCTTCACGATCTGCCCCTCGGCGCCTATTGTCATTAAAACAGCAGCTGTCTCACCCTGCCGTGGTCCAATCCCCCGAAACGTCAGGGATTCGATTCCAAGGCCGGACGGGACCATTGTGATCCTCTCGTCTAAGGATGGCCGAAGGTCCCGATATTAGGGGCTTTGTCTTATATAGGCAACTATGCACCCCACCCCCCGAAAAAACCTGTCCTGAATTTTCACACATGCTGTCGGGTGACCCTAATCTTGTCTGCTCCCCTGTATCACACAGGCCAGAAACCTGCCTCCAGATAATCCCCGCGGCAGATGCGTTAGAAACAGCCAGTCTGGAGTTAAAACTTGCCCATGACAGAGACTCTAGCAGGACCCCGGGGAAAATTGTTCCCGTGGTTAATAAACCTCCCAGTTGGGAATCTGGTGCCTTATTTCTAGCCGGTGTTTGTCTTGCGTCAGCCTCCGGGCTTAGGGTGACCAGACATCCTGATTTTATAGGGACAGTCCCGATATTTGGGGCTTTTTCTTAGATAGGCTCCTATTCCCCCCCCCCCCGACCCCCTGTCCCGATTTTTCACACTTGCTGTCTGGTCACCCCAACCGGGCTGGACCTTTGTCTGCCAGCGACCGTGAGCGTGGGAACGGATCCAAACCGAAAAAGAAAACGCTTCAAAATAGACCTCGCCAGTTGCTGTCGACCTTGGCCAGGCCTAGGCACGGAGCAAGGGTGGGGGAGGATCCCCTCCGAGAGGGGAACGGGGGCTAGGGCACGGGGCCGGGGGGCGGGGGATACGGGTTGGGGTTATGGACAGGGCCGGGAAGGGGGAGCTCCCTGGCCAGGGCGGGACCCGGGCTGTGTGTCTCATTTCCCCGCTGTACGGGAGGGACCCTCGCCGCGGGGGCGGGGGTGACACTTACCGGCAGTGGGCGCCGGCGCGGGACACCCGGCACTGTCCTGCATTGCAGCCGAGGGCGCCCGGCACCCCCCCACTGCACAGGGAGGCGCAGGTGAAGCCGGCGGGCGTCGGGCGGGGGAAGAAGTGAGCGTTGTATCCGGGGGGCAGCGTCTGCCTGCAGAACTCTGGGGAGGGGAGAGGAGGGGCCGGTGAGAGAGCGGTGGGGGAGGAGGCAGTTCTGGGGGTGCGACATCCCACAAGGGAGCAGGGTGAGGGGCTCACCTGCACCGTTGAACTCTGTCGCTGTCCGGCCCGTCACCTCGGTGGAGGAGGGATTGAAACACAGAGCCCCTGGGGACGGAGAGAGACCGAGAGGGACGCCCTGGGTGTCTGGCGACTGGAGATGTCCCGGGCAGCGAGGGGGCAAACCGCCCCCCTCCCGGCTTTGCCAGAGTGTCCCTCTGTCTGTCCCGCCCCAGATATGTCCCGCTGTCCGTCCATCCACCCATCCACCCCCGCCATCCTCCTTCCCCCTCTCCATCCCTCTGCCCGTCCCGCCCCAGATACGTCCCGCTGTCCATCCATCCTCCCTCCCCCCTTCCCAGATACGTCCCGCTGTCCGTCCATCCTCCCTGCCCCCTCCCCAGATACGTCCTGCTGCCCGTCCATCCACCCATCCGCCCCCGCCATCCTCCTTCCCCCTCTCCATCCCTCTGCCCGTCCCGCCCCAGATACGTCCTGCTGTCTGTCCATCCACCTCTCC
Source organism: Chrysemys picta bellii (assembly GCF_011386835.1). Classification (NCBI taxonomy): domain Eukaryota; kingdom Metazoa; phylum Chordata; order Testudines; family Emydidae; genus Chrysemys; species Chrysemys picta. Next base: position 660,083 of record NC_088806.1, read on the forward strand.
CTCCCTCCCCCCCAGATACGTCCCTCTGTCCATCCAACCCCCCATCCACCCCCCATCCCCTCTACCCCTACCCCCTCCATCCACCCTCCCTCCCCAATCACTGCCACGCTGGTGCAGTCTGAAACCTGCCCCCCCCAGGACAGGAAGGGGGTCGAGGCCTGTGGGGGGGGGGGGTTCGCTGCCCTGCGTGTCTCCCCCCGCCCCCGCCGGGGGGCAGAGACTCACGCGAGCTGCTGGTGCAGACGACCTGGTCGCGGGCTGCCAGCCTGATCTCTTCTTCCAGCCGCTGGGGCAGGTTCTCCAGCGTGGCATTGAGCTGGGCGGTGACAGGGACGGCCAGGGCCACCCTGTGGGCCACCACAACGCTGCCCGGCCTGGGGAAGCAAACGCCCGGGGCCCATCAGCCTGCGCCCGCCTCCCCTGCCCCTCCCATGGGGACCTGCCAGGAGAGGGTCCTGGGGACCCGGGGGCTGCTCCACTGTGTGGGGTGCCCCCCGTCCCTGGCCCGGGTCAGCCTCCGTCATCGCCCCACGTGTGGCTGGGGAGTGGTGCTTCCGAGGTAGCAAGGTAGCAGCACACACATGTGCACACAAACGTGCTCACACACACATGTGCATGGACACACACACACACACACATACACACTTGCATAGACAGGCACACACACGTACACACACATGCACACACACGCACAAGGACACATGTTTGCACACACACATGCAAGGACACACCTGCTCACACACGTGCAAAGACACACACACACACACACAGATCCCTCCCTTTCTGTGCAAGCAGCCTGCTACGCCCCCCCCCCCCCCGGCCGTTTTCGACATGTCGGTGCTGGCGGGGGATGGGGTGGGGGATCTTAGCAGGAACATCTGCTACCCACCCGGGGGTGCCAGTGATTGGGGCCCGTGGGTGGCGCCGGGGGTCCCAGGTTTCTGACACTCACGTGAGCTCCAGGATCTCCAGGTCCTGAAACCCCGGGATCTGGCTATAAACCGGCTTGATCTGGAAGGGAAAGGGGACACACGTCACCAGCCGGGGCTGCCCTGGCCCGCGTGCACCAAGCTGGGGGGGGGGGGAACCCAGGGGCCAGTGGGGCTCCCAGCCACACCACGGATGCTGCCAGTGCCCCCAGCTCGGCCCTCGCCAGCAAACCAACGCTGGGAACCCCCCCCCCCCCCTGACTCAGGTCCATTCCTCCCCATTACACAGCTAAGGAAACTGAGGCAGCGCGTGGCTCTGGCCCCAGCCGGAGGCCTCTCACCCTGACACCCCCCTACCAGGTTTTCCTCTCATCCCGGTTTCTCCCCCGGGGCTCACCTGCTGTGTGAACAAGGCCCCGAACCCTCGCCAGGCCGGGGAGGAGGCGTTGGCCAGGTCAGCAGTGAACTCGCGGTTGATCACCTGCAGCTTCACATCCATCGTCACATTCACCTCTTGGCGGGGGAGAGACCAGAAACCCCAGTGAGAATCCCCACGAGCCAGGCACCCACTTTGTGCCCTGCGGGACCGGGACCCCCCACTACAGAAGGGATGTGGAGAAATTGGAGAGAGTCCAGTGGAGGGCAACAAAAATGATTAGGGGGCTGGAGCACATGACTTATGAGAAGAGGCTGAGGGAACTGGGATTGTTTAGTCTGTTTAGAAGAGAAGAATGAGGGGGGATTTGATAGCAGCCTTCAACTACCTGAAGGGGGGTTCCAAAGAGGATGGAGCTCGGCTGTTCTCAGTGGTGGCAGATGACAGAACAAGGAGCAATGGTCTCAAGTTGCAGTGGGAGAGGTCTAGGTTGGCTATTAGGCTATTAGGCGGTCTAGGTTGGACATTAGGAAAAAGTTCCTAACTGTCAGGGTGGTTAAACACTGGAATAAATTGCCTAGGGAGGTTGTGGAATCTCCGTCTCTGGAGATATTTAAGAGTAGGTTAGATAAATGTCTATCAGGGATGGTCTAGACAGTATTTGGTCCTGCCATGCGGGCAGGGGACTGGACTCGATGACCTCTCGAGGTCCCTTCCAGTCCTAGAATCTATGAATCTATTAGGAAACACTATGTCACTAGGAGGGTGGTGAAGCACTGGAATGGGTTCCCTAGGGAGGTGGTGGAATCTCCTTCCTTCGAGGTTTTTAAGAACCGGCTTGATAAAGCCCTGCCTGGGATGATTTAGTTGGGAATTGGTCCTGCTTTGAGCAGGGGGTTGGACTAGATACCTCCTGAGGTCCCTTCCAACCCTGATATTCTATGAGTCTATGATGCTGGCTCTGGGCTGCCGGATCCCACAGCGGGACGTGGGTCCATGGAGGGGGTCAGAGAAGAGCCTCAAAGATCTCGATCGAATTAGCTCAACACAGCGCAGGTGAACGGGTGACACGGTCCCGGTCCGGAAGTACCGACAGGGGGAACAAACATTTAACAGCCTCGCCAGTCCAGGTCCAACCCAAGCCAAGGGCTGGGAGTCGAAGCCAGACAAATTCAGACTGGAAATCCGGGGCCAATTCTTTTCTGGATCAGGGGAACGAACCCTCAGAACAGCTTCCCGTGGGTCGGGCTGGCGTCTCTGTCACGGGCGATGGTTAGGTCACGGTGGGAGGCTTTTCTGATCGCTCAGCTCTGGGAATTTCTCTGGGGCTGGGCACTATGGGGTGGAACTGGAGCCTCCAGGGTCCTGCCCACAGCAGTAAGTGGGTGACTGGGGGGCTCCAGCCTGGACTAGACGGAGCAGCAGGGCCCTGGAGTGACTTGAAATATCACTAACATTTCACAGCCACCTGAAGTCTTTCTTGTCTGACATTCTTGGGTGTTTTTTATTTCTGATTTGTTTAGGTTTTTGGTTAAAAAATTGGAATTTCTGGAGACAAAAGTGTTTTGATTTTGGAAAACCCAAACTGGCCCTATTGGAAAATGTTTTCCCGCCGTGTGATAAAAAAAATAATCAAACCAACCATCGACACTGGCACTGGGAGTGTGTGTGTAGGGTGACCAGATGTCCTGATTTTATAGGGACAGTCCCGATTTTTGGGTCTTTTTCTTATATAGGCTCCTATTACCCCCACCCCCATCCCGATTTTTCACATTTGCTGTCTGGTCACCCTACGTGTGTGTGCGTGTGTGTGTGGGGGGGGGGGCGGGGGAGACACCTGAATATGAAACACAAACACAACGTTCGGCAACTTAGTGGAAAATGGGGAATTTTGGGAGGGGGAATCAAAATGTTCCTGTGAATTATTTTTGTTTCCATAAAAAAAGCCCTTTTCGGTGCCAAATAAAACTTTGGTTTTATGAAGGAGCCAATGGGGGCCCTGAATGGGGGGTGTCCCAACTATTATAAGCAGTTACCCATCTCCCTACCCACCCTCCATGCTGTCCCCATCCTTAGCAGACCAGGAATTAAACTGGTTTATCCAGCACAGACAGGCCTGGAGTGACCAGAGCGCAAGTGTGAAAAATCGGGAAAAAGGGGATAGTTGCGTGTATAAGACAAAGCTTCTAATAACGGGATGGTCCCGATAATATCTGGACGTCTGGGTGTGACGGAGCAGGGAGTGGAGCAGGGAGTGGAGCAGATTTGACCTGGGAATGTTGCAGGGGGGTTACATTGGGGACGGGGGACTTCCCTTGCAGGAAGCTACCTGAGCTGTAACCTGAGCCAGGAGGGGGTTGGGAGAAGTGACACCTTCTGCCCGGGAGACTGAACAAAGGAGAGGAGGAGCAGAGGGGGAGGAGCAGGGGGGAGGGGGAAGAGAGGAGCTGCTGGAGGGATTTGGGGGTTTCAGTTTTGGGCTGGGTGGTGCAACGCAGGGAACCCCAAGCTGGGGTCTAAGCTCCCTGCGCTCCCCAAAAGGACTTGATTGAGGGGTCCTGGTTGTAGCTACGAGCTCTGCTTGGGACTGTGTTCCTGTCATCTAATAAACCTTCTGTTCTCCTGGCTGGCTGAGAGTCCCGGGGAATCCCAAGAAGAGGGGTGCAGGGTCCTGACTCCTCCACACTCCATGACACTGGTCACCCTCGGATCCAGGCACCAAACCTTTATTCCCCCAGGTGAGGGAGGATGGGCCTGGCTCATGGCCTGGCCGGGATGCTCCAGTCTGGACTTCACAGGGCACTCAGAGGGCACGGAGCTGGGCTGGTTTAACCCGGACACCGAGGCAGAGTTTCCTACCGACTTGGAGTGTGATGGTGCCCACGGCGAATTCGCATTCTGGCCCCTGGAAGAAGGGGGGGCATTTGCATTCTGCCCCGGTCCAGACCCCCCCGTTCTGGCAGAACCTGGTGTCCAGTAACTCACAGCGGGGGCCAAAGTAGCCAGCCAGACAGAGGCACTCGGTGCCATTTGGGGTGCCACCGTTCTGGCAGGGCGCTGAAAGAGACAAACCGTCATCCAGCGGCTCAGCACCAGGTGGGACAGGACAACCCCCGGCCCCCTCCCAGGCAGCCCCAGCCCCAGCCAGCAAAGCACCGTACAGAGGTTGGTCACCGTCATTAGCGCTGCTACGTGGGGGAGAGAACAGAGAAATCAGTGACCTACCACCAAGAGACCATGGTAAAGCAAGGAAGAGAACCCAGGAGTCCTGGCTCCAGCCCCCCCTGCTCTGACCCACAAGCCCCCACTCCCCTCCCAGAGCCGGGGAGAGAACCCAGGAGTCCTGGCTCCCAGCCCCCGCTCCCCCCCCAGAGCTGGGGAGAGAACCCAGGAGTCCTGGCTCCCAGCCCCCCCTGCTCTAACCACCAGCCCCCACTCCCCTCCCAGAGCCGGGGAGAGAACCCAGGAGTCCTGGCTCCCAGCCCCCCGCCCCCCCCCAGAGCTGGGAGAGAATCCAGGAGTTCTGACAGGAATTAGGATTTACACTACTGGGGAATTTGTTCCTAATGCACAACATAAAAATACACGGTATAAATGTGTAAGAGCAAAATGTCCATTCATGGCTATATGGCTCATCACAACATTCACCCTATGAGACAGTCACCCACCTGCTGTCGTGGTGCTCCTGGATGGGCTGGGCGAGGACACAGCAGTGCTTGTGCTCATAGTGGTAGTGGGTGTAGCACTGGTGGTGGTAGTTGTGGAATTGAGTGTGTTGGTGGCAGTGGTAGTAGGTGTTGTTGTAGTTGTGAGGTTAGCTGATGTAGTGGTGATGGGTGTAGTGTCAGGTGTAGCTGTGGTTGGTGTAGTTGGGGTGATGGGTATAGTTGTGGTGGAGGTGGCGAGTGTCGTGCTAGCTGTAGTGATGGTGGTGGTATCAGGAAGAGGTGGAGTGTCAGGTGTAGTTGCAGAGGTGGAGGGTGTAGTTGTAGATGGTGTAGTTGTGGTGGAGGCAGTGAGTGTAGTGTTAGGTGTACTTGTGGTGTTGTTAGCAAGTGTGGTGTTAGGTGTAGTGGTGATAGTATCAGTAAGGGGTGAAGTCTCAGGTGTAGTTGTAGAGGTGTTGGGTTCAGTTGTTGAAGGCGTAGTTGTGGTGTTGGTGGTGAATGTAGTGTTAGGTGTAGTTGTGGTGGTGATTATGTCAGTAAGGGCTGAAGACTCAGGTGTAGTTGTGAAGGTGATAGGTGGAGTTGTAGATGGTGTAGTTGTGATGGAGGTGGCGAGTGTAGTGTTAGGTGTACTTGTGGTGTTAGGTGTAGTGGTGATAGTAGCAGTAAGGGGTGAAGTCTCAGGTGTAGTTGTGAAGGTGATAGGTGGAGTTGTAGATGGTGTAGTTGTGATGGAGGTGGCGAGTGTAGTGTTAGGTGTACTTGTGGTGTTAGGTGTAGTGGTGATAGTAGCAGTAAGGGGTGAAGTCTCAGGTGTAGTTGTGAAGGTGATAGGTGGAGTTGTAGATGGTGTAGTTGTGGTGGAGGTGGCGAGTGTCGTGCTAGCTGTAGTGATGGTGGTGGTATCAGGAAGAGGTGGAGTGTCAGGTGTAGTTGCAGAGGTGGAGGGTGTAGTTGTAGATGGTGTAGTTGTGGTGGAGGCAGTGAGTGTAGTGTTAGGTGTACTTGTGGTGTTGTTAGCAAGTGTGGTGTTAGGTGTAGTGGTGATAGTATCAGTAAGGGGTGAAGTCTCAGGTGTAGTTGTAGAGGTGTTGGGTTCAGTTGTTGAAGGTGTAGTTGTGGTGTTGGTGGTGAATGTAGTGTTAGGGGTAGTTGTGGTGGTGATTATGTCAGTAAGGGGTGAAGTCTCAGGTGTAGTTGTGAAGGTGATAGGTGGAGCTGTAGATGGTGTAGTTGTGATGGAGGTGGCGAGTGTAGTGTTAGGTGTACTTGTGGTGTTGGTAGCGAGTGTGGTGTTAGGTGTAGTGGTGATAGTAGCAGTAAGGGGTGAAGTCTCAGGTGTAGTTGTAGAGGTGTTGGGTTCAGTTATTGAAGGTGTAGTTGTGGTGTTGGTGGTGAATGTAGTGTTAGGGGTAGTTGTGGTGGTGATTATGTCAGTAAGGGCTGAAGTCTCAGGTGTAGTTGTGAAGGTGATAGGTGGAGTTGTAGATGGTGTAGTTGTGATGGAGGTGGCGAGTGTAGTGTTAGGTGTAGTTGTGGTGTTGGTAGTGAGTGTAGTGTTAGGTGTAGTGGTGATGGTATCAGTAAGGGGTGGAGTGTCAGGTGTAGTTGCAGAGGTGGAGGGTGTAGTTGTAGATGGTGTAGTTGTGGTGGAGGTGGCAAGTGTAGTGTTAGGTGTTCTTGTGGTGTTGGTAGCGAGTGTGGTGTTAGGTGTAGTGGTGATAGTAGCAGTAAGGGGTGAAGTCTCAGGTGTAGTTGTGGAGGTGGTGGGTTTAGTTGTTGATGATGTAGTTGTGGTGTTGTTGGTGAATGTAGTGTTAGGTGTAGTTGTGTTGGTGGTGATTATGTCAGTAAGGGGTGGAGTGTAAGGTGTAGTTGTTGGTGTAGTTGTAGGGATAGCTGAGGTGTTGGTGGTGGGTGTAGTGTCAGGTGTTGCTGTGGTTGAGGTGGAGAGTGTAGTGTTAGGTGTAGTTATGGTGGTGTCAGTATGGGGTGAAGCGTAAGGTGTAGTTGTGGGGGTAGTGGAGGTGGTGATAGGTGTAGTTCTGAGGATGAGGGTAACGGCGGTTGTACTTGAGGCGGCGGTAGTGCTTGTGGCGGTGATGGGTGTCACTGTGGTTACAGCAGCGGCGGGTGTAGCCGTGATTACGGCAGAGACAGTGGCGGGTGTAGCAGGGGTGTGGGGGGTGATGGCGGCCGAGGCCCTGGGGCTGGCGGCCAGGACGGGTGTGGCCGAGGCGTTAGCTGGGGGAGCTGGCCTGGCCGTGGTGCCGGGGCCCTGGGGGACGGGCAGTGGCCTGGCCGCAGCGGGGCTGCCGGGAGAGCCTGTGAAGTCGCTGGTGTCGGGTCTCTCTCCTGGCACTGGAGTCCTGCGCTCGGTCTCCTCATGCTTCGCCGGGTGCCGGGGGTTCCCGGCCTCTACCCTCACGCCAGGTGCGAGATCACCCCAAACGCCTGCTCCGGCACCCGTGGGCGCCCCAGCACCCCAGCCCCTGGCTGGCGCGTCGCCTCCTTCATGCAGCGTTTCCCTCTCCGGCCGCCATGGGGGTCCTGCGGGGAGAACATTGCACGGCTGGGTTCGGGTCTCTCCTACGCTGAGCCCTCGGAGAATAGATCAAAGGATTTCGGGGGGACAACTCGAGTGACGGGCGCAAACGACCCACCTCCGAGTCTGTCCTTTCCAAGCTGTGCTGAGGGAGCCCCGTTTCCCCTGCTCCCAGGAACTCCAGCTCAAAGACCTACAGAAGCTCTGTGGCAACTTGTAACTGTTGGCAAATTACGGGGCTCATGCAGGGGGAAGCGGGTGAAATCGGCTGACATGGGCTAGATGGTGAAAATGTCCCTAAGTCCTGGATCCTGGCAGCAGAGGATTCACCTTCCCCCTCACCCAGAAACACCTGCCTTGGTGCCGGTTCCCTCCCCGTTCCTGGAATCTCCCAGCAGAACCATGCTGTCCCCTTCTCTTTCCCCCGTATGCCGGGGGAGTGCGCAGAACAGGGCCGTACAGAGAGATTCCCTCCCCCTTCCCCGCCCACCCACGACACACGTCTGGACAGATGACCGAAACTTTCAGAGATTTCACAACTTCAACCCCCTCCATCAAGCTCGCCCGCGCCAGCGTCAGCTTCCTGGACACAATCAGCTTTAATAGTGGAATCGGACAGATAACCGTCTCCCCCCCAGAGCCCCCCGGATCACCCCGCCTTCCTTCCCAGACCTGCCACCACCCTGAACGCACTAAGACACCGGTGATCTGCAGCCAGGCCCTCTGAGGCCGCAGAATAAGCGCCGAGTCCAGGATATGCACCGTCACACGCTCAATCCCACCTTCACCAAACAGGGCTGCTCACCCGGAGAAGTAGATCGCAGCACGGAACTGGCCATCCACATACGCTGAGAGAAATAACCTCCCACTTCCAACCGCACACCCCTAGTGTCACCCACCACGCATAGGGGGTGTCATCAAACAATTACAACCCAGACCCCGCCCTGGAAGAAATCCTTCCCGAACCCCCTCTTCTGGCCTTCGAACAACCCCAAACCTCTCCAGAGTCATCATCGGGCGCCAGCGCCCTGCAGACCAGGACCCACCAACTCCAAGGGGCGCCAGCCTCTGCCGGAACAAGGGGCACAACCCCCCCTTCATTTCCAGATCCAGGGGTCCCACGCCCGCCTGGGGTACCGCCTCCAGGGTGCTGAATACCTCACCAGCCATTATTTGCACGGGGGGGAACCTGGCCAGCGCCCCCATGGTTGAACTCACGCAGGAAAATGATAAAAGACAAAAACCGCCCGGTCACCGGTGGGCGAACCCTTCTCCCAAAGCGATCGCCTCCTGTCTGAGCTCTCGGCCTGGTCCGCAAAGCAAACCTGCCCCCCGCCACCCAGAGACGAGCCGGGAGCTGAAACTCGTCACTCCGCCAGACACCAAACACCAGGGAGCACTAACCCCCCTGTATTGTCCTATGACTGCTGTGGTGTTAACGGGCCACTTCCCCTTGAATAGTCCCTTACAATACACGCTACACAATCGGCCCCACCTTGCATTTCGCTGTGACGCTGGAAGTCCCTTTCCCAGGCCTGGAACCAAGCTCTGTGTAAGCTCATCTCTCTCCCCAATAGAAACAATTACCTCCCCCATCTTGTCTCTCTTGTATCCTGGGCCCAATTCGGCTCCGACCACACCACAAACTCCCAGCTTCCAGTAGCCAGAGGTTTCGGGTCGCCCTGACCCTCTTGGCCATCAGCCATCGATGGTCCGATCCTCCGTGAACTTATCTAGTTCTCTTCAGACCCCAGTTATGCTTTTGGCCATCACAATATCCTGTGGCAGGGAGTTCCACAGGCGAGTTACGTGTTGGGTGAAAAATGACTCCCTCTTGTTTGTATGAAACCTTTTCACCCCTCCTGCCCCCCTGCCCCAGATCTCCTTGCCTCTGCCCTAGACCCCCGTCTCACCGGGACCCTAGAGGGGGCAGAGGGGTATCTGGATCTGGGATGGTAAATGACGAGGGGACCCGGAGGTCCTGCGGAGACCTCACGGCTGCATCCCCGGCGTGGGAACTTCCGGAGAACTTAACAAACTCAATAAACACCAGATGCGCTTGAGACAGGAGTCTCACCACTGGCTGCACTCACCTCCTGGCCGGTGCGAAGACGCCAAGCGCCTGAGGAAGAGGAGGAGGACAAGGGCCAGCAGCGTCTTCATCCTTTACCCTGAGCGTCAGGGGAGCAATGCCCAGTGGCGCTGCCCCTCTCCCGTCCCTGTGCCCATCCTCACCCCACTGCGCCGGGAACCTTTGCCTCACACCTTGGCAAGCGATTAACAGGAGATTGAGCTCTGCCTTTCGCTTTCACGGGCCGAAGGGCGACGGAGGGGCAATAAACCAGCCTCTGGGGCGTGGGACAGCTCCCCACCGCACATCGGGCTAGAGATCACAGGGCCGGAGGCAGGCACGTGTCCCCCCAGCGCTGCCCAGCCCGTCGGATTAGACGGACACGCTGTGGTCCCCGCTAAAACCCTCCTCATCTCGCTCTCTGGCCTTGATAGACACACCCTGGCTCTGCCCAGAGCCAGCCGAGCTTCCCATGGCAAAAGGGGGGATGTATCTGACCCCCGGTCTCATTCCTTCTCCGCCTTCTTTCCGCAAGGAGATACGCAGCTCATCACTCGTCCCCGGTGACACGAAAGGTCCTGCTGCTTATCTGCACAGCCTACAAGAGCTTCTTTGTTACCTGACTTCCCCGTCCAGCCGGCCCACGCAGATAGCGGCTTATTGCTCCAGGCACTGGCTGGCTGCGCCAATCGGCTGCACACCTGCTATCTGGAGAGGGCGGTGAATGTCACCGTCTGGCAAGCCCACAACGCTCCCCAAGGACAATAGAGGTGCTTTTATCTTATCTGGCACTGAACTTGGCAAAGTTTCAAGAGCCCTCCGAGGGTTCGGTCCCGGCAGGAACTGTTGGGAAACTGGGTTTGCGGCCACAGCAAATCCCCGGCCACGTGCATCCTTCTCCGCCGAAACCGGCACCCGTTGGAGGCACCCCCGCAAACCAGAACACGTCTCTGCTGGTGCCCCCGGGGAGGTGCCGTTTGGGTCCCATTCTCCTCTGTTGGCCAGGTCCCCCTGGCCATGCTGCATCTCCCACAGACATCTCAGCCGGTGGGGCGACCCCGGTGTCACGAAGCTCTGGGACTGCTCGGTATGAAGCCAGACAGGACTCTGGGCTGGCGTGACTACCCTTGGGACTGGCTGGCTAGGGCACCGGCTACAGCTGTCCCGGGTCTGACCACGGAGCATTCAGCCACCCAGACAGGACCCCTGGGGAAGCCAGAGGGGCCCTGCCCCCCAACTCTGCAGGCAGCCGGGTCTCCCAGCCAGCGTGTGACAGACGGGTCATTAGCCGTCAGGAACACAGCACAGAACAGAACTGCTTAGCACTGGGAGCAGGGACCTGCAGCAAAGTCCGTCTGCCCCACATCCACCCATCCTCCCCACATTGCCCCTAAGATCCCTGCCCCATATCTCCCCTGGCTGGGACCCACCTGAGCCCCTCCCCCTTTCAGCTGGCCGGGGTTCGGCCCCCAACCCCGGGACCATTCCAGACACCTCCACTCAGAGCCCTTCCCAGCTGTCCAGCCCCCCATCTGCTGCGCGCGCCCCAACGCCGGTCTCACCCACAGCCGGTTACAGCGAGACCTGGGCCGGGATGCTCAGTTCAGGGATGATGGGTCAACCGAGGCCTCGTTCGCACGGCGATGGCTGCGGTTCTCCCGTCGCCCAGCTGCACCACCTCCCCGAGAGGCAGGAGAACTCTCCTGTCCCGTCCACTGAGCGCTGTCTGCACTAGGGTCAGATCGGTTTTAACGGCGTCACTCGGGGTTTTCACCCCTCTGAGTGTATGTGTGGGGGTTTCTACTGACCTCGTGTCCTAGTGGAGACCGGGCTGGGGAAGAGTTAGATTATTGGCCAGCATCGGTTTCACCGGGCTGGCCAAACCTAAAATATTTCCATCAATATTCCATCGATTCGGCAAAGGCAGAAAAATGCCTCTTGGGAACCGACTGCCGCTCGATGGAGGGGCGTTCGCTCCGTTCATTTTGACACGTGGTACAATTGAACGCGCATAGCACTTTCCCTTTCCGAACTGCGTCTCCTGTCATCCGATAGTGTCTGAAACCCCCCACCCAATTTGTCCCCACTGTGAAAACTTTGATCCATAAATATTGGGAAAAGTGTGAACCCCATAATTCTGCACCACTGTGAAAACAGATTCACATATTGTTAAAATGCTTCGCAATAAACATTGTTACTGTCAAAATTATAAACAAAATTGAGTTTGGCCGTGCCTAATTATGGGGGGGGGAGGGGGGAAAAAGCATTTTCTCTCTCTCTGCCCATATGAGTTAACATTTTTGCCCAGGTCGGTTCAGAGACTCTGCCAGATTTTGTTCCAGGCTGCAAACACGTGTGGTTTGCCCAAGACGTGATTTGCCCCAGCGAACGTGTCCTGCATCAAACCCGGGTCCAAATCTGCAGGTAGAACAGTGTTAGCGGATTTACTCAGCGCCCCTGGGGTAAAGCTGGAGCACGCCGGGTTGACAGCGGTGAAGAGCGACTCTGGATTTAGACGGTCACTGTGGGGTATATCTGGAGTAGTTTTGCAATTCCACCAAGGGGAACCCCTCCCCGTCTCAATCTGGTCTCAATCTGGAGTAAGCCCCTGAATAACTAAACCTACCAGCGAAATTCACCATCACGGTCTCCTGCAGCCCCGGGGCCTTTGTCTTCTCGATCCCAAGAGACGCCCTGGCCAGACTGGGCCGGAGAGCGGGACCCTTCCCCGGTCACAGCCTCGCCCTGGGAGCTCATGTTCAGCCCCCAAATTGGTTTCAGAGTCGCTGCTCCCCAGAAGAGAGGCCCCGGTCCCATAGGGCCGGCTGGCGCACTTTGTTCCTGAATCTATACAGTGACATGGAGCCGTACGAACACACCTATTGCTGGCTTGCGGCCGGTTTACCCAGCGATCCAGATCCGTGCCCTGCCCTGCCCCCTTCCTTATTTCCCACTCCCCCACTTTCTGTGTCCTCGGCAAACTTTACCAGGGGTGATTTTATGTTTCCTTCCAGCTCACTGATAAAAACGTAAAAGAGCGCAGGGCCCAGAGCCGACGCCCGCGGGACGCCACTTTACACCCGCTGCTCAGTGACGATTCCCCACTCACAAGTCCGGTTTGAGATCGATCAGCGAGCCAGGTTTTAATCCAGTTCCGGGGGCCAGGGTCATTTGGTACTGTGCCAGTGGTTATTAAATCAAAATGTTTAAAGAAGCAGCCGCTGCAGCACAAACTTTTTGTAATTGTTTTGGTTTTTTAAATGTTTTTTCTCCTGGTTGTTTTTGCAATGTTTGTGGTGTTCTGTGTGTTTTGATAGTTCTGTTGGTGGTGGTCTGTTTGTTTTCAATGTTTGTGCTACTGGTTGTGTGTGTGTTTGCCATGTTTTTGCTGTTCTGTGCATTTGCAATTTTTTTATTACGGTTTGTGTGTGTTTGCAATGTTGCTGTTGTGTGTGTGTTAGCAACAACAACATTGCAAACACACACACACAGCAGCAACAACAGCAACATTGCAGTTGTGTGTGTGTGTGTGTTTGCAATGTTGTTGTTGGTGCTGCGTGTGTGTGTTTGTGTTGTTGCTGTTGGGTGTTTGCAGTGTTTTTACAATGTTGTTTCCTGTATCAGTGGTGTTTGTTGTGGTTGTTCTGGGTGTGTCAGACAGCCCAGTGCCAGCCTTGCGGGTTGGTTCTCCGCCACGGGCTAAGTGGCCACATTGGTCTCCCAGACTAAAAACACCTGCGAATTCTGCCCCTCTTTGGGCCTTGCGAACGGCTCCTGAATGCTGAGGGGATCCCAAGGAGGAGGGAGAAACGCCGTGAGAGTGAACATTTCTCCCTCCAGCCACTTGAGCGCGACACGTTCCTGTGTAAATAGACACAGGTTAAACTGGGATTCCCCCCCCCCCCGCCAACCTTTCCCCATCCTGGGCATGCATCCAAGGAAGTAACCCGGTCGTAGGGGGTCACAGGAACCTGCAACCCGCCAGCACCGACAGCCCGAAAGGGAGACAGACGGACTCAGCTCCCGGGGGGACTCAGCCCTGGCAAACAAGGGAAGTGGGAGACGGGAATGCAGTGACCCAAAACAGAGGGGGGTGTGTGTGTGTGTGTGTGCGCACACGGGTGTGCGTCAGAAACTGGGTCTAATTGGAGGATAAAACAACAAGGGGTCAGGCTGCTCCACACACCACTTTGTGGGGCCTTGAAGAAAGAGACTTTGGGGAGAAAAATGGGCTACAGCTGTGCATTTCGCTGTCACGTCTGTCACCTCCACCATCCCCTGGGGCACCCGGGCTTCATCTTCCGATCCCGAGAGACACCCTGACCAGACCGGGCTGGAAAGCTGGATCCAAACGACACCACCGCCTTTCCCGGCTCCAGCTGAATCGCACCCCCTCCCCCTGCTCTAACCCACCTGATCCCTCTCCCCTCTCAGAGCCGGGGAGAGAACCCAGGAGTCCTGGCTCCCAGCCCCCCTGCTCTAACCCACCAGCCCCCGCTCCCCTCCCAGAGCTGGGGAGAGAACCCAGGAGTCCTGGCTCCCAGCCCCCCTGCTCTAACCCACCAGCCCCCACTCCCCTCCCAGAGCTGGGGAGAGAACCCAGGAGTCCTAGCTCCCAGCCCCCCCCCTGCTCTAACCCACCAGCCCCCATTCCCCCCCAGAGCCGGGGAGAGAACCCAGGAGTCCTGGCTCCCAGCCCCCCCGCTCTAACCCACCAGCCCCCCACTCCCCTCCCAGAGCCGGGGAGAGAACCCAGGTCTACTGGCTCCCAGCCCCCCCTGCTCTAACCCACCAGCCCCCGCTCCCCTCCCAGAGCCGGGGAGAGAACCCAGGAGTCCTGGCTCCCAGCCCCCCCTGCTCTAACCCACCAGCCCCCGCTCCCCTCCCAGAGCTGGGCAGAGAACCCAGGAGTCCTGGCTCCCAGCCCCCACTCCCCTCCCAGAGCCGGGGAGAGAACCCAGGAGTCCTGGCTCCCAGCCCCCCCTGCTCTAACCGGTAGACCCCCCCTCATCTTCCCGATCCCAAGAGATGTCCTGACCAGACTGAGCCAGAGAGCAGGACCCAGACACCGACACCTTCTCTGGCTCCAACTGGCTCTGAGCCGCACCTGGGACAAGCTGGGGTCGGACGTTAACAGCAGCAGAAACGAGGCCTCTCGGCTAACTTCTCCTCCGCTCCCCGAAAGACCGGTTCTCATCGTCCTCAGTCGGCTCTGGAGCCTGCCAAGTGCGGGACTTTACTCCGACGGTCTCCCCAGCTGACGGGAGTGGGCGGGGGGGTTGCTCTGATGGAAGCCAGGCTGAATGCCCCATGTTTCGGAAGCGCTCAGTGATTTTCCTGCCGGGCTGCAGCGCTAATGGAAAGATGACCAGGGGGTTTAGAGGGGGGGCTTTGCCCGAGCGCTCTGGATTCCAAGCCCCAGACCTGGCTTAACATTGGCCAGACACCAGGCTCTGTTCCCCCCCGTATTCCAGCCACCGCGACGTCACGGCCAATTGACACCGGGGCAGCATCACTCTGGATTGATACAAGGATTCTGGAGTGACTCCAATGCAAGCCAGTGGCACCCGCAGCCGTACGCACGTTGTGTGCACGGGGAGTGTAGCGAGGTCGTGACTCGCCGGCGCGGCGCCTCCTGCTGGTCATTCTGGGAATTAGCTCTTTTCCAGCCTTGGAGCGCCCTCTGCTGGCCGGTGGCTCACCTGCCTCAGGCCCCCCTATCCCTTCTGGACCCCGGTGCCCTTTATCTCGGCATTCTGGCCCCAGCAGTCCCCCCACACTCTGGGTCTCCCCTCCCAGAGGAACCCCTGTGAGGAAGTGGGACTGTTCTTAATGTTTCCTCTGAATACTGTGTGGGTGCCTCAGTTTCCCCTATGCATTTCTTAAGTCTCTAGGTGGCGGGGAAAGGCCAGTGTGCATAAATCACTGACACTCTGTCTCCCTGGCAACAAATGGCCAGGGCCCTTCCCCCCCCCGCAAGGAAATAGCTAAAGGTGAACAAAGAGATTAGGTGACCTCCTGACCTGGGAAAGAGACAAAGCCGCGAGAAGGAGGGACTGGACAGGGGTTTCGGAGTTGGGGATAGATGGGGACTAGGAGTGAGGGCAGACGGGGGTGTCTGGCTCTCTGAACCCCAGAATGGACCCAGCTGAGGGGTCCTGTTCTCTGTACCTACAAGCTCTGTTTTAGACCGTGTTCCTGTCATCTAATAAACCTCTGTGTTACCGACTGGCTGAGAGTCACGTCTGACTGCGAAGTGGGGGGTGCAGGACCCTCTGGCTTCCCCAGGACCCCGCCGGGGCGGACTCGCTGTGGGAAGCGCACGGAGGGGCATATGCTGAATGCTCCGAGGTCAGACCCAGGAGGTGAAGCCGTGTGAGCTTCTTGCCCTGAAGACAGTCTGCTCCGAGGGAGAGGAGGCTCCCCAAAGTCCTGACTGGCTTTGTGGAGAGCAGTTCCAGAGCATCGCCCGGGGACTCCGTGACAACCCCCAACCCTCTAAACCCACCTTGTCTCAGTGGCTACTGCCAGTCGTCATCCAGCCCCCGCTCCCTGGGGCAGACGCAGCCGGTCACGGCCACTCATCACTGGCAAGGGGGTTGGACCAGCAGCCTCTGCCTAGCCCCAGTACCTGCATAGGCCTTCACCAAGGCCTCAGCCTCGGGGTTTGCCAGGCTGGAGCTCCCCGGCTCCTCCTGCCTTTCCCCAGCCCTGCTCCGCTCCGCTCCGGGTACCCTGAGCTCCCAGGCAGCCAGGCCCTTCTCTCTCCAAGGCTGGAGAGAGACTGCGACACAGGGCCTTCTTATACTCCCAGCCTGGCCCTGATTGGCTGCCTCAAACCCGCTCCTGATTGGCTGCCTGTCATGGACTCCCAGATCGTGCCCACTCTTGGCCCCATGCGGTCCGTGGGGGGTGCCCCTGTCAGTGTGACAGCCCTTCTCGGGGGTCCACTCTCTCTCGGGGTCAGGCCCCTCCACCTCCTGGATCCGCACCTCTCTGAGCCTTAGCACGTCTGTCTCTGCCGTGGGCCCCCTCAGGGAGTCCCTTCGCTCTGGACCCCCCGGGGCCTCCACTCCCCCTGTTCTCTAGCCCGGAGTGACTCTCAGCCAGTGTAACATAGGAGGGTTTATTGAGAGTTGAACACAGCCCAGGAAACTCTCAGGGCCTCAGGCCTGGCCTCCCTCAGCCCAGCACATCCCAGTCTCCCCTGCATCCAGGTGGGCTCTGCCTGCTCCCCCTCTCCAGCCCCGAGATCCCCTGGGCATCTGATACCCCCGCCCCCAAGCCCCGCCGCTGTCCATTGTCTTCTCTCCAGGGAAACAGGGTCGTAAACCGGGGCCTCCGCTCCTGCTTCTGTCCTCTGGCTGGAACCGGCTGGTTAGGTCACTGGGTCCTGACTCTGCAGCCCATTGTCCTCCCACTGGCCAGAACCGGCTGGGTTCTCCTCAGCTGGGCCTCCGGGTCACCAGGTCACCAGTCGCTGGGGTATCCATCCTCCCGGCCATCGGCTGGGGCCCCACGTCCTCTCTCCGGTCCTCTGCAAAACACACTCCCTCTCCCCTCACCTCGTTAAACCAGTAACACCCAGGGAAACTGAGTCCCACCCCCGCTGCATGCAAACCATTGAAACCCCACCGAAAACAAACCCCCCCCCACTATGTCACACTGCCCCAGGGCCGCCCTTCCCCGGGGGTGTTTTTAACCCCTTGCACACCGGAGCGGGGTGACCGCCCCGCTATAGGGGGGCAGGGCAAAAGGGGCACGTTGCCCCAAAACAAGCAGTTTTGCAACCCGGCCCGCTCTGGGCCTGCTGGGTGAGCCAGAGGCCTGCGAGAGAGCCGGGCCCAGCGGGACAAGAGCCTCTGCCAGGGGCCGTGAGCTGCTCAGCCGTGCATCTCCTGCGACAGCTCGCTGGGGGCCCCTCTGACTGGCTCCCCAGGGTCGGTGTGAGGCCCTCGCCGTGGGGCGCAGCTCACCGATTGGCTGGGGGCGGTCACCTGTCAGTGGGTCAATGCAGATTTCCCCGCGCACCCAGAGAGACAGAAATATTTCCAACAGGAGCCATCAACACGTGTAGCTCCGAAAAACGCTGCCCGACAATCTGTCGGTGTCCCACTCCAGCGGCTGGTGGGTTCCCGACGGACCAGGCAGGAACGAACAATGAAAACACGGGCGGTCTGGCAATATGCAGCCGTTTGCTTTGTGTATTTCGCCAGGGGAGGGTGACAGGGTGGGTGTGAACAGTCACAAACCTTTAAGTCAACCTTGACTGACATTAAGCAGCGAGACAAGTCCTACCCCCCACACACGCATTTCCCACACCCGTGAACATTTCAATCAACTAAAACATTCTTAAATATGCGACAGAATAATCAATTCTCCACCAAAATTCGACATGTCCAGATATAAATAAAGCCACAAACATTACAGGTCACTGAGAGAGACAAGTCCCTGGTGATTTGAGACAGGCTTGCAATGTAGCTGAGAAACATGGAGCGGGCGAGAGAACCCAGGAGTCCTGGTTCCCAGCCCCCGCTGCTCTAACCCACCAGCCCCCACTCCCCTCCCGGAGCCGGGGAGAGAACCCAGGAGTCCTGGCTCCCAGCCCCCACTGCTCTAACCCACCAGCCCCCACTCCCCTCCCAGAGCCGGGGAGAGCAGAGGGTCTGTGAGGAACCAGCCTTGTTTTTCAGGTGCCACAGTCAAGCCCTGAGTCCTGGCTGCCTGGAAGCTGTTCCCCCGCTGCTCCCACGTGCCACCAACTCCCCGGGCCAGCTCCGGCTGCTAGGTTTATTCACCACCACAGGCACCGCCCGCGTCACCGCCTCCTCCGCAGTCACCGCCACTGCCCGCGTCACCGCCTTCTCCGCAGTCACCGCCACCGCCCGCGTCACCGCCTTCTCCGCAGTCACCGCCACCGCCCGCGTCACCCCCGAAGTTGCAGTCCCCGCCGCCGTCAGCGCTGGCCTCCAGCCAATAGGCAATGCCGCTGCCCCCTCCGTAGTCAACACTCGTCTCACTGCTACAGTCACGGCAACAGCCGCAGCACGTGCCCATCCTCCAGCGCTGTATCGGGGCAGGGAAGAGGGGCCGTGAGATCCCCCCGTGGCTCTCTGGGGGTGTGTGTCTGCACCGTGTCCCTCCGAGAGCTCACCACCCGCCTGCCGGAGCCAGGGTACGACCGGACGTCGAGGGCCGCGCAGAACAGCGAGGGGGGGAGGGCATTGTGCCTGTCCCCGCTCTGTTCCCCCCCCAGGCAGGTCGAGACCCCCCCTGGTCCATCTGTGCCTACACCCGGAGGGTGGCCAAATTCACTGCATTCCTGCAGGAGGCCCACATGCCCTGGAGGCTGGCAGGGCGGGGCTCTGGCAGGCACCGAGGAAAGAGGGGTGAGACAGAGATGAACGCTTGGGGTGGGGGGGGAGAGAAAGAAAGGGGACCCCCCATACCCGTCTGAGCCAGCTGGTGCCAGTCTGAGCACGGCCCGTCCCCGCCCCCCAGGGGCTCAGCTCTGCCTGGGACATCACAAACCAGGGGCTGCGACGGGGGCAGGGATCCACTCACCGCAGGGACGGCGCCTCCTCCTCGCCGGCTCACAACCTCCTGCTCTGCCCGCGGCCCCGCTCTCGCTCCGGGTCTGAGCCCTCCGTCTCGGTCGCTATTGTAGCTTCCCCTTCCGGGGGGTGTGAGTGTAGAAATTCTCTTCTCCCAGACAGGTTCGGGCAGGGATCCTCCTCACGGTCTCGCTGGCACCACGCCCATAGCGGCTGCTGGGGGAACCTGGGTCCGCCCGCCCGCCTGCTGCTGTGGGTTCCGGCTCAGCGACCCTCCGGTCTGGATCCCTAGCTCCTGGCCTTCCCAGGCTCCTCCGCCCGGCTGTCTCTGCCAGGCGAGCTTTCCCCAGGTGCATTGGCCCATCCGGTAGCGCAACCAGATAGCAAGTGTGAAAAATTGGGATGGGGGTGGGGGGGTAATAGGAGCCTATATAAGAAAAAGACCCAAAAATCAGGACTGTCCCTATAAAATTGGCAAAAAGAAGAACAGGAGGACTTGTGGCACCTTAGAGACTAACAAATTTATTAGAGCATAAGCTTTCGTGGACTACAGCCCACTTCTTCGGATGCATATAGAGTGGAACATATATTGAGGAGATATATATACACACATACAGAGAGCATGAACAGGTGGGAGTTGTCTTACCAACTCTGAGAGGCCAATTAATTAAGAGAAAAAAAACTTTAGAAGTGATAATCAAGCTAGCCCAGTACAGACAGACAGTTAGATAACAAGTGTGAGCATACTTACAAGGGGAGACAGATTCAATGTCTGTAATGGCTCAGCCATTCCCAGTCCTTATTCAAACCGGAGTTGATTGTGTCTAGTTTGCATATCAATTCTAGCTCAGCAGTTTCTCGTTGGAGTCTGTTTTTGAAGTTTTTCTGTTGTAATATAGCCACCCGCAGGTCTGTCACTGAATGACCAGACAGGTTAAAGTGTTCTCCCACTGGTTTTTGAGTATTTTGATTCCTGATGTCAGATTTGTGTCCATTAATTCTTTTGCGTAGAGACTGTCCGGTTTGGCCAATGTACATGGCAGAGGGGCATTGCTGGCACATGATGGCATATATCACATTGGTAGATGTGCAGGTGAACGAGCCCCTGATGGTATGGCTGATGTGATTAGGTCCTATGATGATGTCACTGGAATAGATATGTGGACAGAGTTGACATCGGGGTTTGTTACAAGGATAGGTTCCTGGGTTAGTGGTTTTGTTCAGTGATGTGTGGTTGCTGGTGAGTATTTGCTTTAGGTTGGGGGGTTGTCTGTAAGCGAGGACAGGTCTGTCTCCCAAGATCTGTGAGAGTAAAGGATCATCTTTCAGGATAGGTTGTAGATCTCTGATGATGCACTGGAGAGGTTTTAGTTGGGGGCTGAAGGTGACAGCTAGTGGTGTTCTGTTATTTTCTTTGTTGGGCCTGTCTTGTAGGAGGTGACTTCTGGGTACTCGTCTGGCTCTGTCAATCTGTTTTTTCACTTCAGCAGGTGGGTATTGTAGTTTTAAGAATGCTTGATAGAGATCTTGTAGGTGCTTGTCTCTATCCGAGGGATTGGAGCAAATGCGGTTATATCTTAGAGCTTGGCTGTAGACAATGGATCGTGTGGTGTGTCCTGGATGGAAGCTGGAGGCATGTAGGTAAGTGTAGCGGTCAGTGGGTTTCCGGTATAGGGTGGTATTTATGTGACCATCGCTTATTAGCACAGTAGTGTCCAGGAAATGGACCGCTTGTGTGGATTGATCTAGGCTGAGGTTGATGGTGGGATGGAAATTATTGAAATCATGGTGAAATTCATCAAGGGCTTCTTTTCCATGGGTCCAGATGATGAAGATGTCATCAATGTAGCGCAAGTAGAGTAGGGGCGTTAGGGGACGAGAGCTAAGGAAGCGTTGTTCTAAGTCAGCCATAAAAATGTTGGCATATTGTGGGGCCATGCGGGTACCCATAGCAGTGCCGCTGACTTGAAGGTATATATTGTCCCCAAATGTGAAATAGTTGTGGGTGAGGACAAAATCACAAAGTTCAGCCACCAGGTTAGCTGTGACATTATCAGGGATACTGTTCCTGATAGCTTGTAGTCCATCTTTGTGTGGAATATTGGTGTAGAGGGCTTCTGAAACCTATAAAATTGGGACATCTGGTCACCCTACCATCCGGCCTCCTTTCCCCCTGGCCAGGCGAGGGCGGGGTGGACACCCCGTGACAGGGACCTTTGGCCTGAGATCCCGGCATCCCAGCGCTGTGCAAGGAAGGTGGAAGAAACAGGGTCCAATACCTGCCGGATGACCCAGAAGCCAAAACCACTGCTCCCCGAAAGCAACCCAGCCCCGGGCTCCCACCCAGACGGCCAGGTCGAATACGATGTGGATCACCTAAAATCTTGTTCATCAGATATAAAGTTCTACCAGTTCCAAAGGACCGGACACATCCGCCCACCAAGTCAATGGGTATTTCAGATCTCCCCCAAATACATCCTTCTGGCCAATTCTTAAACTATGATTTATTAAAACAGCAAAGAGAGGGACTAGTGTGGTTAAAAGATCATTATACCTACAGAGATGAGTAAAGTTCTTAGCTCAGCTTCATGGCAGCGCTGGTGAGTCGCCGAGTTGGAAAAAGTTCCTTCCAGGGTCAGTTCATCGGCTTACAGCACGAACGGGCAGGCCATATACGGAGCTTGGGAATTAGCAGGGTGATCCTGACGGGGTTGGAGACCTCAGTCTTATGAATCAAGCATCCCCGGACCAAGCATAAGCCGATCTGAGACACCAGCTTCGGGGCCCCACAGTTCTCTTATAGCTCCCTGGCAGGCTATGCATAGCCTTGGGCTCCGGCCCCGGGCCCCGGCAAACCTAACGCCAGCCCTGGCCACCTGATTCAAACAGTGTTCTCCAGAGGGCTCTCACTCTGGCATCTAGCTGAGACGGTCATGAGGGGGTTGTGCCTCAGTTTCCCCTTTTCGCATACCAGCCCCAGCTTGTCATGGTTTTTCTGCTGTGGATGGTTCCAGGGCTGTTTCCGGGCCATGACATCGTAACATGGCCCGGCTTTCTAACCCCCCAAGTGCGTTCTCATTCAACGGGCAGCATCAGCAGAGGGGCTGTGTCACAGCTTGTTCCCACACACAGGTCCCGGCCCGGGGAAGGGTTTTCCCCCTAAGCCCGGTGCACCGTGCGCTGTTACAGCGTTTGACACGAACACGGCGTCCGTTGCAAGGCCTCTGGCTCACCAACAGCTCTGGGCAAATCCGCCCGTCCCGGGGGGGATTTGCATCAACCCTGTCTGTGTTTTCCAGCCCTCAGGCCTCCCGCCCCGCCAAGGCTGGACTTTGAATGAAAGAGATAGCGCCCCTTTTCACCAGCGGAGCTGCGCTAACTTCTACATGTACATGGAAAATCAGTCCAGTTCTGCCCCGCCACGTTAACCAGCGAACAGGGGCAAAGCGTCCCAGCTGAGCAGCGCCCTGTCCCAGCGTGGCTGCATTGCCCCTCGCCTGCAGGATCTCTCACCCCACCTCCGGGGGTGTCCCTAAAACAGCTGGATTCCTCCCCCCGTCCACGGGCTCCCGTACAACCTCCCCCTGCTTTCTGCAGCTCCCCAGCAACACGGGCTCTTAGCAATCACCCAGACCTGGAAGGCAGCGGATCAACTTTCCCCTCTCAGTCATCTCTTCTCCAGACTAAACAAACCCACGTTTTTCAATCTCCCCATGTGACGAACTGGGACTGTTCTTGCTGTGGTCTGGGAATGCTGACAGGGGAGTTGTGACGAACTGGGACTGTTCTTGCTGGGGTGTGTGAATGCTGACAGGGGAGTGTGACTAGGATGGTCTGCATCGGGGGATGGGAGCCGGCCCAAGGGAACATACCTGAGCTTGTAACATGAGAACCCAGGAGGGGGTTGGAGGTCAGATGACTCCGGGGCCCGGGAAACTGAACAAAGGCTGTGGGAGGGGTCGCTGAAGGCAGAGTGCTGGAAGCAGGCTGGAAGGAGGCTGGAGAGATGGCTGGGAGGCAGAGATGGCTCTGACCCCCCAAAGGGGGGGGGCTGGGATGCCCTGGGACCCCAAGCTGGACCTAACTGAGGGGGGCCCTGTTGTCTGTGCCTGCAAGACCTGTCTTGGACTGTGTTCCTGTCATCCAAATAAACCTTCTGCTTTACTGGCTGGCTGAGAGTCATGGTGAATCGCAGGAAGCCGGGGGTGCAGGGCCCTGAGTTCCCCAATACTCCGTGACAACTGGTGGCAGCGGTGGGATCTACTGCACCCCGTGGACGGCGCTTCCTGCAGTAAGTGACTGGGGAGCAGTAAAACGAAGGGGGATTGACGGGGACCAGGCGTACTGAAGAGTGAGAGAGAGACGGTTATTACCCCTGGGAGTGTGTGACCAGCGAGAAGGACTTTTGCAGTAACAGGGTCCCCCGGGGGGATCGCAGCGAGTGGTCCCAGGGGCGGAGGAGTCTGCAGCTCGACCCTGGCAGAGAGGTGGTGACCTCGAGAAGGGCTGGCACACTAGGGGTCCCCCTGGGAACTGTGGGGAGCTGTGAGCACACAGGCCGGTGAGTGGCCAGCAGGAAGATGTATGCCAAGCGGCGTAAGAGCGACCTGGTGGAGCTGTGCAAGCAGAGGCAGCTGCGCATTGGGAGGCTCACCAAAGAACAGCTCATCGCCCAGCTGGAGGCGGAAGATCGCGCGAATGAACTGATCCCTGTGTCTCAGGGAAGCAGCCTGGCAAATGCAGCGCAGGCACCAGTGTCTGTCCCAGCTGGGAGTGGTCAGCCGGCTGCTGAGGGCTTCCCGAGACCCCTCCTTCCTATGCCTAGGGGAAGGGTGGGGAGGAGCCCAGCAAATACCGAAGGCGCCGTGACCCCCCCGGCCAGCAGAGGATCCTCCCGGCGACGTTCGGCATCCGGGGAGCGGAATTGGCTGGAATGGGAGAAAGAGCTAAAACTGAGGGAGCTGGAGGATCGTGAACAACAGAGACAGCATGAACGGGAGGAGAATGAGAGACAGCATCAGCGTGAACGGGAGGAGAAAGAGAGACAGCATCAGCGTGAAGAGAGACAGAGACAGCATGAACGGGAGGAGAATGAGAGACAGCATCAGCGTGAACGGGAGGAGAAAGAGAGACAGAGACAGGAGAATGAGAGACAGCGTCAGCATGAAGTGGAACTGGCGAGATTGAAGGGCAGCGAACCCCCGGCTGCGGTGAGTGAGGGGGGACCCAGGACTGCACGGGGCTTTGATAAGTGCATCATGGCCCCATACAAGGAGGGGGAGGACATGGATGACTTCCTGGAGGCCTTTGAGACGGCCTGCGAGCTGCACCGGGTGGATCCCGCGGACAGACTCCGGGTCCTTACCCCCTTACTGGACCCCAAATCCGTGGCATTGTACCGCCAACTGGGAGAGGCAGAGAAAGGGGACTACGAACTATTCAAAAAGGCCCTGCTACGTGAGTTTGGGCTGACTCCTGAGATGTACCGGGGAAGGTTCCGGAGTCAAGATAAAACCCCTGAGATCTCATATCTGCAACTAGCCGTCCGCATGGAAAGATACGCCAGCAAGTGGGCTGGTGGGGCCCAGACGAAGGAGGACCTGATTAAACTGCTGGTACTGGAGCAACTGTATGAGCGGTGCCCATCCGACCTGAGGCTGTGGTTGGTGGACAGAAAGCCAGAGAACCCGCGACACGCCGGGCAGCTGGCTGATGAGTTTGTAAAGAGCCGGTCAGGGGGTGGCAGGGAGGAGCCCCAAAGGAACAGGCCCGCCGCGATGCAGAGAGAGAGTCACCCTGGGACCTCCCAAAGAGGGAATATGGGGAATCCCCTCCCACGGGGAATGCCCAGCGTCAGGGACAACCGACCGGCTCGAGGGGACCCACAGGACATGAGCTGCTATTACTGCAGCCGAAGAGGCCACGTTCGGGCCCAGTGCCCCAAGCTCAAGGACAGACTGAGCAGACCGAACCCGCACCGGGTTAACTTGGTAGAGGCCCAGACGGACGAGGGGCAGGCTTCTCACGCAAGAGGGGCTGGCAGCTTATCAACTGCTCAAGAGAGAGAAGGGCCCCAGGCCAGCTCCTCTAGGGGGCTGGATGCCCCAGACTCAGGGTTTTTGGTTTATACGGTGGGCGCGGGGCTGTCCCTCCGGAGAGAGTACCTTGTTCCCCTGGAGGTGGATGGGAGGAAGGTCAATGGATACTGGGATACGGGCGCAGAGGTGACGCTGGCCCGGCCCGAGGTGGTGGCCCCAGATCAGGTGGTGCCCAACTCCTACCTGACCCTGACGGGGGTGGGCGGAACACCAGTCAAAGTGCCCGTGGCAAGGGTACACCTGAAGTGGGGGGCCAAGGAGGGCCCCAAGGATGTGGGGGTACACCCGTATCTGCCCACTGAGGTATTGATGGGGGGGGACCTGGAGAACTGGCCAAGCAACCCCCAAAAGGCACTGGTTGTGACCCGCAGTCAGAGCCGGCGAGGGGCCCTGCGCCCTGGCCTTGGGGGGGGTGCCTTGCCTGAGGCGCAGGACCCTAACCTGGTGGGGAGGGAACGCCCAGGGACGCGGCTCAGGGAGGCTGCAGCTTCGGACCCAGCGGGCGAGAAAGAGCAGGTGGCCATCCCTGTCCCAGCTGCTGAGTTCCAGGCCGAGTTACAGAGAGACCCCTCCTTGCGGAAGATAAGGGACCTGGCCGACCTCAATGCGGTACAGACCATGGAACGAGGTGGCCGGAAAAGGTTCCTGTGGGAGAAGGGGTTCCTGTACCGAGAATGGGCTCCCCCAGGGAAAATGGAGTCAGGGGGGATCAGGAGGCAGCTGGTGGTACCCCAGAAGTATCGCCGCCAGCTGCTGTGCCAGGCCCATGACATTCCCCTCTCAGGGCACCAGGGAACCTGGCGTACCCAGCAGAGGCTGCTACGGAGCTTTTACTGGCCTGGGGTCTTTGTTACTGTCCGACAGTACTGCGGATCCTGTGACCCCTGTCAGAGGGGGAGGAAGGCCTGGGACAAGGGGAAAAGAGCTTTAGGACCCTTGCCCAGCATAAAGGATCCTTTCCAGAGGGTGGCCAAGGTTAAAAGGGCGGCTCTAAACCAAGAGAGCCCAAAGCACAGACCTCCAGACTGGAGCGCTGGGAGAAGACCACAGCCCAGTTGGAACCCCAGAGGTATGGGGGTGGGGAAAGGGCACAGGCCGCATAAACCTTCCCACATGCGAACTGCGAGTGCCATCAAGCACCCCCGACCTAAGGGGGGGCGTGGAACGGAAGGGGCCTGGTGTAATTCTCACCAAGGAACTGGAGGGATGCGGGGGCATCCATGGGAACGGGGGTAGGTTCGAACTTCCCCGGGTCACTGGCTAAAGTGACCCTGCTCAGTTCGGTCTCGAAGGGGGGAGAGATGTGACGAACTGGGACTGTTCTTGCTGGGGTGTGTGAATGCTGACAGGGGAGTGTGACTAGGATGGTCTGCATCGGGGGATGGGAGCCGGCCCAAGGGAACATACCTGAGCTTGTAACATGAGAACCCAGGAGGGGGTTGGAGGTCAGATGACTCCGGGGCCCGGGAAACTGAACAAAGGCTGTGGGAGGGGTCGCTGAAGGCAGAGTGCTGGAAGCAGGCTGGAAGGAGGCTGGAGAGATGGCTGGGAGGCAGAGATGGCTCTGACCCCCCAAAGGGGGGGGCTGGGATGCCCTGGGACCCCAAGCTGGACCTAACTGAGGGGGGCCCTGTTGTCTGTGCCTGCAAGACCTGTCTTGGACTGTGTTCCTGTCATCCAAATAAACCTTCTGCTTTACTGGCTGGCTGAGAGTCATGGTGAATCGCAGGAAGCCGGGGGTGCAGGGCCCTGAGTTCCCCAATACTCCGTGACAGGAGTGTGGCTAGGATAGTCTGCACTGGGGATGGGAGACGGACCGAGGGAGAATACCTGAGCGTGTAACATGAGAACCCAGGAAGGGGTTAGAGGCCAGGTGACACCTTTGCCCAGGAAACTGAACAAAGGCTGTGGGAGGGGTCGCTAGGGAGAGTTTCAGAGCTGGCTGGTGGAAGGGCTGGGAGGCAGACGGGGCTCTGACCCCCAAGGGGGCTGTGGTGCCCTGGGACCCCAAGATAGACCTAACGGAGGGGGGGTCCTGTTGTCTGTGCCTGTAAGACCTGTCTTGGACTGTGTTCCTGTCGTCTAAATAAACCTTCTGCTTTACTGGCTGGATGAGAGTCATGGTGAATCGCAGGAAGCCAGGGATGTGGGGCCTTGTGTCCCCCCACACTCCGAGACAGAGGGTTAAAGCAGGGGGTCTGGGCACCAGGACTCCTGGGTTCTCTCCCCAGCTCCCCCCACACTCCGTGACAACTGGTGGCAGCCGTGGGATGTACTGCACCCCGTGGACGGCACTTCCTGCAGTAAGTGACTGGGGAGCAGTAAAACGAAGGGGGATTGACGGGGACCAGGTGGGCTGAAGCGTCAGAGAGAGATGGTTCAGGGGGTGATTGACCCCTGAGAGTGTGTGACCAGAGAGAAGGACTGTTGCAGTAACAGGGTCCCCTGGGGGATCGCAGCGAGCGGTCCCGGGGCGGAGGAGTCTGCAGCTCGACCCTGGCAGAGAGGTGGTGACCTGAAGAAGGGCTGGCACACTAGGGGTCCCCCTGGGAATGGTGGAAAGTGGAGAGCACAGGCCGGCGAGTGGCCAGCAGGAGGATGGATGCTAAACGCCTTAAGAGCGACCTGGTGGAGCTGTGCCGGCAGAGGGGGCTGCGCATGGGGAGGTCCACCAAAGAACAGCTCATTGCCCAGCTGGAGCAGAGGGATCGCTTGGATGAACCGAGCCCCGTCCCTGAGGGAAGCCGCCCGGCGGATGCAGCGTGGGCCCCGGGGCCTGACATGGCTGGGAGGGGTCAGACTGCTGCCGAGGACATCCCGAGACCCGGCCTACCTATGCCTAGGGGAGGGGTTGGGGGAAGCCCAGCGAATACCGAGGGCACCCTGACCCCGGCGGCCAGCAGGGGATCGTCCCGGCAGAGCTCCCCGTCCCGGGAGCGGATGCGACTGGAATATGACAGGGAGCTGAGACTGAAAGAGCTCGAGTTAAGGCAGCAAGAACTGAAGCAGGAGCGGGAAGAGAAGGAGAAACAGCGTCAGCAGGAGCTGGAACTGGCCAGGCCGAGGAGCAGTGGGGCCCTGGCTGCGGTGAGCGAGGGGGGACCCAAGACTGCAAAGAGCTTTGATCAATGCTTCCTGGCCCAGCGTAAGGAGGGGGAGGACATGGATACCTTCCCGACGGCCTTTGAGAATACCTGCGAGCTGCTCCAGGTTGACCCTGCAGACAGGCTCCAGTTTCTCATCCCCTCACTGGACCCCACAGCCAGGGAGGTGTACAGCCGACTGAAAGGGGCGGAGACAGGGGACTACGAACTGTTCAGAAAGGCCCTGCTCCGCGAGTTTGGGCTGAGCCCTGAGATGTACCGGAAAAGGTTCCGGAGTCATCGTAAAACCTGTGAGGTCACATACCTACAACTAGCCAACCGGGCGCAGGGGTATGCCCACAAGTGGACAGCTGGGGCCCAAACTAAAGAGGACCAGCTTGACCTAGTCATACTGGAGCACGTGTATGAGCAGTGCCCATCCGACCTGAGGCGATGGTTGATGGACCAAAAGCCAGAGAACCAGCAGCACGCAGGCCAGCTAGCCGACGAGTTTGTGAATAGTCGGGCAGGGGATAACTGGGAGGAGTCCCAAAGGAACAGTCCCACCACAACGCAGAGCGAGAGTCACCATGGGACCTCCCAGCGAGGAAATATGGAGAACCCCCACCAAAGGGGAACATCCAGCGTCAGGTCCATCCGACCTGCTCGAGGGGACCCACGGGACATGGGCTGCTATCACTGTGGCCAGAAAGGCCACATACGGGCCCAGTGCCCCAGGCTCAGGGACAGACTGAGCAGACCGAACCCACAGAGGGTTGACTGGGTAGAGACCCAGCCGGGCGAGAGGCAGCATTCCCAGGGAAGGGGGTCTGGCAGAGTACCACCTGCTAAGGAGGGAGGAGAGCTCCAGGCCAGCTCCTCTGGGGGGCTGGATGCTCCAGACTCAGGGTTTTTGGTTTATACGGTGGGCGCGGGGATGTCCCTCCGGAGAGAGTACCTTGTTCCCCTGGAGGTGGATGGGAGGAAGGTCAATGGATACTGGGATACAGGCGCAGAGGTGACGCTGGCCCGGCCCGAGGTGGTGGCCCCAGATCAGGTGGTGCCCAACACCTACCTGACCCTGACGGGGGTGGGCGGGACCCCAGTCAAAGTGCCCATGGCAAGGGTACACCTGAAGTGGGGGGCCAAGGAGGGCCCCAAGGATGTGGGGGTACACCCGCATTTGCCCACTGAGGTGTTGATGGGGGGGGACCTGGAGGACTGGCCAAGCAACCCCCAGGGTGCCCTGGTCGTGACCCGTAGTCAGAGCCGGCGAGGGGCACGGCACCCTGGCCTTGGGGAGGGTGCCTTGCCCGAGGCGCAGGACCCTAACCCGGTGGGGAGGGAACGCCCAGGGACACGGCTCAGGGAGGCTGCAGCTTCAGACCCAGCGGGCGAGAAAGAGCAGGTGGCCATCCCTGTCCCAGCTGCTGAGTTCCAGGCCGAGTTACAGAGAGATCCCTCCTTGCGGAAGATAAGGGACCTGGCCGACCTCAATGCGGTACAGACCATGGGGAGAGGGGGCCAGAAAAGGTTCCTGTGGGAGAAGGGGTTCCTGTACCGAGAATGGGCTCCCCCAGGGAAAATGGAGTCAGGGGGGATCAGGCGGCAGATGGTGGTACCCCAGAAGTATCGCCGCCAGCTGCTGTGCCGGGCCCATGACGTTCCCCTCTCAGGGCACCAGGGAACCTGGCGTACCCAGCAGAGGCTGCTATGGAGCTTTTACTGGCCTGGGGTCTTTGTTACTGTCCGACAGTACTGCGGATCCTGTGACCCCTGTCAGAGGGGGAGGAAGGCCTGGGACAAGGGGAAAACAGCTTTAGGACCCTTGCCCAGCATAGAGGATCCTTTCCGGAGGGTGTCCAAGGTTAAAAGGGCGGCTCTAAACCAAGAGAGCCCAAAGCACAGACCTCCAGACTGGAGCGCTGGGAGAAGACCCCAGCCCAGCTGGAACCCCAGGGGTATGGGGGTGGGAAAAGGGCACAGGCCGCATAAACCTTCCCACATGCGAACTGCGAGTGCCATCAAGCACCCCTGACCTAAGGGGGGGGCGTGAAACTGTAGGGGCCTGGTGTAATTCTCACCAAGGAATGGGAGGGATGCGGGGGCATCCATGGGAACGGGGGTAGGTTCGAACTTCCCCGGGTCACTGGCTAAAGTGACCCCGCTCAGTTCGGTCTCGAAAGGGGGAGAGATGTGACGAACTGGGACTGTTCTTACTGTGGTCTGTGAATGCTGACGGGAGTGTGGCTAGGATGGTCTGCGTTGGGGGATGGGAGACTGACCGAGGGAGAATACCTGAGCATGTAACCTGAGAACCCAGGAAGGGGTTAGAGGCCAGGTGACACCTTTGCCCCGGAAACTGAACAAAAGCTAGAGAGTTGAGAGCTGGCTGGGAGGCAGACGGGGCTCTGACCTCCCAAAGGGGCTGGGGTGCCCTTGGACCCCAAGATGGACCTAACTGGGTGGGATCCTGTTGTCTGTGCCTGCAAGACCTGTTTTGGACTGTGTTCCTGTCGTCTAAATAAATCTTCTGCTTTACTGGCTGGCTGAGAGTCATGGTGTCACGGAGTATTGGGGAACTCAGGGCCCTGCACCCCCGGCCTCCTGCGATTCACCATGACTCTCAGCCAGCCAGTAAAGCAGAAGGTTTATTTGGATGACAGGAATACAGTCCAAGACAGGTCTTGCAGGCACAGACAACAGGGCCCCCTCAGTTAGGTCCAGCTTGAGGTCCCAGGGCATCCCAGCCCACCCCCCTTTGGGGGGTCAGAGCCATCTCTGCCTCCCAGCCATCTCTCCAGCCCGCTTCCAGCACTCTGCCTTCAGCGACCCCTCCCACAGCCTTTGTTCAGTTTCCCGGGCCAAGGTGTCACCTGGCCTCTAACCCCTTCCTGGGTTCTCATGTTACACGCTCAGGTATTCGCCTTCGGGCAGACTCAGACTCCCACCCCCAATGCAGACTATCCAGCCACACTCCCCTGTCAGCATTCACACACCACAGTAAGAACAGGCCCAGTTCGTCACACATGGTGAATCGCAGGAAGCCGGGGGTGCAGGGTCCTGAGTCCCCCACACTCCGTGACACCCCGCGTAGGGCATATTTTTCTAGACTTTTCATCATTTTTGTTGCTCTTCTCTGGACTTTCTCCAATTTGTCCACATCTTTCCCATCTGGAGATATCCCATCTCCTAGAACTGGAAGGGACCTTGAAAGGTCATTGAGTCCAGCCCCCTGCCTTCACTAGCAGGACCAAGTACTGATTTTGCCCCAGATCCCCAAGCGGCCCCCTCAAGGATTGAACTCACAACCCTGGGTTTAGCAGGCCAATGCTCAAACCACTGAGCTATCCCTCTTTCCTGAATGTGGGGCCCAGAACTGGACACAATACTCCACTTGAGGCCTAATCAGTGCAGAGTAGAGGGGAAGAATGACTTCTCGAGTCTTGCTTACAACACTCCTGCTGATACAGCCCAGAAGGATGTTCCCTTTTTTTGCAACAGCGTTACACTGTTGACTCATATTTAGCTTGTGGTCCACTGTGACCCCAGATCCCTTTTTGCAGCACTCCTTCCTAGGCAGTCATTTCTCATTTTGTGCGTGTGCATCACTGGGCTTCCCCAGCCACCGCAAGTCCCCAGCCCCATGCCGGCTGCCCTAGCTCCAGCCCCACCCAGCAGGCTTCCTGGAAAAGCCCTGTTCCCTACAGCATCTGCACCCCCTACGCCCTGTCCGGGAGAGTTTGGGGCCGAGTGATGAGGAATCTCCCTGCCAAACCCAATCACCTTCCCCAGGACCTCCCGAGCCTCCCGACTGCTGAGAGTCTCACGGCTGCTGCCTTGGCAATCCGGCTGGAACGAGGCCATGCTCCCGGAGCAGATCATCCAACGTTGCCTGGAGTTTGGTGCTGATGGGCAGAGCCAGGAGGACCCGGTGATCCACCACCATGCTGCCCGGGCTGAGGAGACAAGCACCCCCCACATTCCTCCCTGGCACCCCTGCCTGCTCCCTCCCCTCCAGCAGAGCATGACTGACTCCCATACGGGGCGTCCATCCCTGCTGCACCCGATACACATCCAAGGTCAGCTGCATCCAGCAGCGCCCTGCACGCCAGCTGGGAGATTTTGGACCCAGGGGTGTCAGGAACTGAAACTCACACACCTGGACCCCTCTCCCTGCCTGTGCTGCGGCTTGGCCGCCCCTCCAGCCTGCGTCCCACGAGGGGGCATTTCTGGTACTCACCCCAGAGCCAGAATCTCTGTCTCGAATCCCCGGCACCGGGCTGTAAATCATATTCTTCTGAAAGGGAGAAGGGTGCACATTCAAGAGTGCCGGAGCATCAGCGACCCTTCCATCGCCCCCTCAACTGAGATAGGGCCCTGGGGAGTGGAGGGTTGGAGGAATGCAGGGAATTCCCCCAGGCGGGCAGCTGGATCGCCCCCTCATCTATTCATAAAGGCTTTCTCTAATCCTAGTTCTTAACACTTCCACTAATATCCAGCAGAATACCCCCTCCTGCCCCAATCCATCACAGCTAATTCTCATCCCCTCGGGCCCCTCCGAAGCCCACTCACCGCCAAACACATCTCTTGCTAATGCTTCAGCCAGGGTTTGCCCCTGTCCCGGTGGCCTCTCTGGGTCTTGCCTGCTGCGTGAAATTGCAGACAAACTCTTTATAGTCCTCAGAGGAGGGAGCTGCCAGGTTGGCAGTGAAATTGTGGTTGGTGACCTGCACCGTCACCCTTGCTGTCACGTTCACCTCTGATTCGGGGACCAAAGAAACCCGCTGAGACTCGGCAGTGAGCAGTGTATGTGTGTGTGTAAATAAAATTGGTCTCAGAAACTCTGACATGGGATTAAGTCGACCAGGCAAAGTGATGCCACAGAAAACCCCAAACCCCCAAAAGCCAAGGAAGGAAAAGATCACCAAATCAGAAAAACCAGAGCTGGGGAGAGAACCCAGGAGTCCTGGCTCCTAGCCCCCCTGCTCTAACCCACCAGCCCCCACTCCCCTCCCAGAGCCGGGGGGAGAACCCAGGAGTCCTGGCTCCCAGCCCCCCAATGCTCTAACCCACCAGCCCCCACTCCCCTCCCAGAGCCAGGGAGAGAACCCAGGAGTCCTGGCTCCCAGGCCCCCCTGCTCTAACCACCAGCCCCCACTCCCCTCCCAGAGCCAGGGAGAGAACCCAGGTGTCCTGGCTCCCAGCCCCCTCCCGTTCTAATCCACCAGCCCCCACTCCCCTTCCAGAGCCGGGGAGAGAACCCAGGAGTCCTGGCTCCCACCCCCCTCTGCTCTAACCACCAGCCCCCACTGCCCTCCCAGAGCCAGGGAGAGAACCCAGGAGTCCTGGTTCCCACCCCCTTCTGCTCTAACCACCAGCCCCCACTGCTCTCCCAGAGCCAGGGAGAGAACAATAGAGAGACATCAAAAAACCCAATTTATATTTGGCCAATATGTTGTGTTCATTGAGTCTAAGGGCAGAGGGGAGCCTTGTGACTGTTGAGAAATTACAGAGTCAGTTGCTGACCCCACTTCGGCTCGGTGTGAAACACACTCAAGAGACCAAATAACTGACTCCAGGCCGGTTTATCAGTACGAGCCAATCACACGGTGCAGGACAACCGTTCTCTGCAGTATCAGTCTCCGGGAAGCCGGCCCGTGCGGCATCAAAGGTGCGTCCCCCCATGACACATTTCAGCCGGAGGTATTTATATATCACAAGTGACCCGTTGCTAATCCCCTACCCAGCCGCTTGGCCCAGTTCCCTCACTGGTTCAGTTCCTTCCTTAGCTGGGTTTTGGATCCCGGCGCTCCAGGGGCCGGGCGATGGAGGGGCTTCCCTGGCCGTCACGAAGACGCTGGATGAATCTAGCTTGATTTCAAACCATTAACGACCGACTCGGGCCAGATGCTTCCGTGAACGCCGGGCATGATGGGTCACGTAGCAATAAAACCCACAGGCCAATTTAGCATACGTACCTGCCATTAGATCTCTGTTGTGTCCTCAGTGCATCCCGGTACATGCCTGACACGTCCCATACATCACTCGACATAATCGCCTAGTCCGACCCCCTAAAACACAGAGACCTCCCCCCGCCCTCAAGTAGTCCCTGTGGGAACCCGAGCAGGTCTGTCAGAACAGCCCGTCTCGTTATAAGAGTTACCAGGGATGGAGAAATAGTTCCACTGGCTAATTACATACGTAGTGACAAATTGATGCCTCATTTCAGCTTCAACTCCCAGCCCTTGGGTGGCGTAATTACTTTGTCTGCTACGTCAGAGAGCGTGTATCAGACGTGTGCTCTGGGAATCTCTCAGTCCGAGGCAGGGTTTCAAATCCTTCTCTGGCCCCTCTCTGATTTAACCATCGCCCTGCTGGAACTGCAGGGGCCAGAATGGGGCACGGGATTCCTCCGGGCCAAAGAACAGAAATTCATTGCCGTGGGCTGGAGCTGTTCAAATCTCATCCCGCTTCATCCCACCTAGTGCCGCTGGAGGTGGCACCTGGCTCCCTGTCTCTGGCCCGGGCTATTGGAAGATCTCTTGGCTCAGGGGGACCAAAGCCCGGGGTCCCTGAACACAGCAGCAGCCACCATGGTGAAGCTCACGGCAAACAGCTGATTTGTCGGGGTTCCTTCCCCACTCTGAACTCTCGGTACAGATGTGGGGACCCACATGAAAGACCCCCTAAGCTTATATTCCACCAGCTTAGGTTAAAAACTTCCCCAAGGCACAAATTCCTTGCCTTGGAATGGTATCGCTGCCACCACCAAGTGAGTTAGACAAAGATTCAGGAAAGGACCACTTGGAGTTCCTGTTTCCCCAAAATATCCCCCCAAAGCCCTTCACCCCCTTTCCTGGGGAGGCTTGAGGATTTCCCTCTAGGCAAAACTTTAAAGTTACAAAAAACAACCAAAAAAACAAACCAGGAATAAACCTCCCTCTTAGCACAGGGAAAATTCACAAACTAAAACAAAAGATAATCTAAGGCATTTCCTTGCTATTATTTACTATTTCTGTAATATTAGATGTATCATTTCAGTAGGCCTCTCTCTTTGTCTCAGAGAGAACAACAGACAGAGCACAAAGCAAAAACCGTCCCCCACAGATTTGAAAGTATCTTCTCCCCTTATTGGTCCTTTTGGTCAGGTGCCAACCAGTTTATTTGAGCTTCTTAACCCTTTCCAGGTAAGGGAGGGATTTTATGCTACCCTTAGCTGAATGTTCATGACACCCCCAAAGGGAGGGGTGGGCAGGAGGGTCCATCCCCTCGTCCGTTTGTCCCCTGCCTGTTGGCACAAAGATGTTCCCGGCTCACAGCTGGGGCTGGCTGCTTCCCTTGCCCTGCAGTTGTTGCCTCTTCTGGATGAGGCATCGGGGGAGCTCGTACCCGCAGTAACCCACTTTCAGGCACCGGAAGCAGAAGGAGCACGGGCACTCGGCACACCACACCGTGGGGCAGCCCTTCTGGGTGTGGGTCACCAGAGCCCCACAGCTGGGGCAGGCCCGCAGCGCCGGGCACTCATGCACCGTTGAGTTGCGGTCATTGATTTTGGGTGCCCCGTCCAGGGCGGTCTGCAGCAGGCACCTGAGGTCGGTGTCGGGGGAGGAGGCCATCCAGGCGGTCGGGGGGGGGGTGGCAGGCAGGGCCCCTAGGACACCTGGGTCCAGAACAGGTGCTGGGGGAACGGGGAAGACGGAGCATTAGCCATTGGCAACACCTCTGAGGTTCCCAACCCAGCCCTCTTTCTTCGTAGGTCCCCAGTAGGGCATCCCCCAGGCCTGGAGATGAATTGAGCTCCGTGATCAGAGGCCCCAGATAACACCCAGTCCCAGGCAGGACATGCCCCGCTCTGAGGACTCGCCAAGTGACTGAGCTGCCCAGCGCACCTGCCCATCCCTGTCCCGCTCCGGTTCCTCTTGCCACAGCATCCCCCGGTACATGCCACGTCCCCACAGTGCCCTGCAGAGCCAAACACCGCCTGTGCCCGTCACTGCTGGGGTGGAGCCAAAGAACCAGCTCTCGGGGGAAAGAGAAACGGGGCCCAGGAGAGGCCATGAGGCCTGCAGAAGCTGCTGGAGTCACCCAAGAGCCAATGAATGAACCCAGGTGTCTCAGCACCTCCTCCCCACCCCCGTCCTGACCCCATTAAACTCCCCTCCTCCCCCAAAGCTGGGGAGAGAACCCAGGAGTCCTGGCTCCCAGCCCCCCCTGCTCTAACCCACCAGCCCCCACTCCCCTCCCAGAGCCGGGGAGAGAACCCAGGAGTCCTGGCTCCCAGCCCCCCCTGCTCTAACCCACCAGCCCCCACTCCCCTCCCAGAGCCGTGGAGAGAACCCAGGAGTCCTGGCTCCCAGCCCCCCCTGCTCTAACCCACCAGCCCCCACTCCCCTCCCAGAGCCGGGGAGAGAACCCAGGAGTCCTGGCTCCCACTTCCCAAGGGGACGCAGCAGTACCTGTTTAGCTGTGGGAAGCTGCCCCCCAGACGAGTCTCTGGCTGCTGGAGGCTCCATCAGGGGAATTTCCCAGCGACTCGGCTCCGTGTTTCATTTTCGCTTGCCAAGGGTGCAGCAGGGGAGGCGCCCCAGGGCCAGGCACCGAGCGGCCCAGGTGGGAGGGCTGAGCCACTGGGCGGATCAGCGTGTGGCCCCGCCTGAGCATATGGCAGGGGAGGAGTCAGATGCGACTGTACAGCGTTCACACTGGTTTGGAGTGTGGTCCCGATGGTTATACTAGTGTAAGCGGGGAAATGGTCCCGCTAGTGTGGGGAACTTTCCTGGCTTCTGCACTACCCCGGTGAAGTGGGCTAGCGAAAGGATCCGAGTCCTCGCTCCCACTTCCTTTACCCAGAGGCCTCCCTGCCCTTGAGGACTCCCCTTCCACTCTCCTGTCTGGCAGAGTCCTCGTAAACCCCGACAAGGCTGGGCCCAGGATTCCTGGGGGGCTTGACCCCCAACCCTGCTGTGGTCACCCAGGACAGGGGCTAGGGTGTCCCCACTCCGGGGTACTCTCTCTGCACTGGGCACCTCCCTGACCCACTGATCATTTCATACAATTTAAAGCAAATACAAGTTGTTTAATTAACAATTAATTTTAAAAAAGAATAAGGAAAAATGGGAAAGGTTAAAGGAAAACACATCACCCCGCTCTGTGGCAGGGAACATCACAACCAGTAAAAAGAAGAACAGGAGTACTTGTGGCACTTTAGAGACTAACAAATGTATTAGAGCATAAGCTTTCGTGGACTACAGCCCACTTCTTCGGATGCATATAGAGTGGAACATATATTGAGGAGATATATATACACACATACAGAGAGCATAAACAGGTGGGAGTTGTCTTACCAACTCTGAGAGGCCAATTAATTAAGAGAAAAAAAAAAACTTTTGAAGTGATAATCAAGATAGCCCAGTACAGACAGACAGTTAGATAACAAGTGTGAGAATACTTACAAGGGGAGATAGAGTCAATGTTTTTAATGGCTCAGCCATTCCCAGACCTTATTCAATCCTTTGTTGATTGTGTCTAGTTTGCATATCAATTCTAGCTCAGCAGTCTCTCTTTGGAGTCTGTTTTTGAAGTTTTTCTGTTGTAATATAGCCACCCGCAGGTCTGTCACTGAATGACCAGACAGGTTAAAGTGTTCTCCCACTGGTTTTTGAGTATTTTGATTCCTGATGTCAGATTTGTGTCCATTAATTCTTTTGCGTAGAGACTGTCCGGTTTGGCCAATGTACATGGCAGAGGGGCATTGCTGGCACATGATGGCATATATCACATTGGTAGATGTGCAGGTGAACAAGCCCCTGATGGTGTGGCTGATGTGATTAGGTCCTATGATGATGTCACTTGAATAGATATGTGGACAGAGTTGGCATCGGGCTTTGTTACAAGGATAGATTCCTGGGTTAGCGGTTTTGTTCAGTGATGTGTGGTTGCTGGTGAGTATTTGCTTCAGGTTGGGGGGTTGTCTGTAAGCGAGGACAGGTCTGTCTCCCAAGATCTGTGAGAGTAAAGGATCATCTTTCAGGATAGGTTGTAGATCTCTCATGATGCGCTGGAGAGGTTTTAGTTGGGGGCTGAAGGTGACAGCTAGTGGTGTTCTGTTATTTTCTTTGTTGGGCCTGTCTTGTAGGAGGTGACTTCTGGGTACTCGTCTGGCTCTGTCAATCTGTTTTTTCACTTCAGCAGGTGGGTATTGTAGTTTTAAGAATGCTTGATAGAGATCTTGTAGGTGCTTGTCTCTATCCGAGGGATTGGAGCAAATGCGGTTATATTTTAGAGCTTGGCTGTAGACAATGGATCGTGTGGTGTGTCCTGGATGGAAGCTGGAGGCATGTAGGTAAGTGTAGCGGTCAGTAGGTTTCCGGTATAGGGTGGTATTGATGTGACCATCGCTTATTAGCACAGTAGTGTCCAGGAAATGGACCGCTTGTGTGGATTGATCTAGGCTGAGGTTGATGGTGGGATGGAAATTATTGAAATCATGGTGAAATTCCTCAAGGGCTTCTTTTCCATGGGTCCAGATGATGAAGATGTCATCAATGTAGCGCAAGTAGAGTAGGGGCGTTAGGGGACGAGAGCTAAGGAAGCGTTGTTCTAAGTCAGCCATAAAAATGTTGGCATATTGTGGGGCCATGCGGGTACCCATAGCAGTGCCGCTGACTTGAAGGTATATATTGTCCCCAAATGTGAAATAGTTGTGGGTGAGGACAAAATCACAAAGTTCAGCCACCAGGTTAGCTGTGACATTATCAGGGATACTGTTCCTGATAGCTTGTAGTCCATCTTTGTGTGGAATATTGGTGTAGAGGGCTTCTACGTCCATAGTGGCCAGGATGGTGTTTTCTGGAAGATCACCGATGGATTGTAGTTTCCTCAGGAAGTCAGTGGTGTCTCGAAGATAGCTGGGAGTGCTGGTAGCGTAGGGTCTGAGGACAGAGTCTACATAACCAGACAAGCCTGATGTTAGGGTGCCAATGCCTGAGATGATGGGGCGTCCAGGATATCCAGGTTTATGGATCTTGGGTAGCAAATAGAGTACCCCTGGTCGGGGTTCTAGGCATGTGTCTGTATGGATTTGTTCCTGTGCTTTGTCAGGGAGTTTTTTTAGCAGATGGTGTAGTTTCTTTAGGTAATCCTCAGTGGGATCAGAGGATAATGGCCTGTAGAATGTGGTGTTAGAGAGCTGTCTAGCAGCCTCCTGGTCATATTCCAATTTATTCATGATGACGACAGCACCTCTTTTGTCAGCCTTTTTGATTATGATGTCAGGGTTGTTTCTGAGGCTGTAGATGGCGTTGTGTTCAGCATGGCTGAGGTTATGTGGCAAGTGATCTCTATCAAGCATTCTTAAAACTACAATACCCACCTGCTGAAGTGAAAAAACAGATTGACAGAGCCAGACGAGTACCCAGAAGTCACCTCCTACAAGACAGGCCCAACAAAAAAAATAACAGAACACCACTAGCTGTCACCTTCAGCCCCCAACTAAAACCTCTCCAGCGCATCATCAGAGATCTACAACCTATCCTGAAAGATGATCCTTTACTCTCACAGATCTTGGGAGACAGACCTGTCCTCGCTTACAGACAACCCCCCAACCTAAAGCAAATACTCACCAGCAACCACACATCACTGAACAAAACCACTAACCCAGGAACCTATCCTTGTAACAAAGCCCGATGCCAACTCTGTCCACATATCTATTCAAGTGACATCATCATAGGACCTAATCACATCAGCCATACCATCAGGGGCTCGTTCACCTGCACATCTACCAATGTGATATATGCCATCATGTGCCAGCAATGCCCCTCTGCCATGTACATTGGCCAAACCGGACAGTCTCTATGCAAAAGAATTAATGGACACAAATCTGACATCAGGAATCAAAATACTCAAAAACCAGTGGGAGAACACTTTAACCTGTCTGGTCATTCAGTGACAGACCTGCGGGTGGCTATATTACAACAGAAAAACTTCAAAAACAGACTCCAACCAGAGACTGCTGAGCTAGAATTGATATGCAAACTAGACACAATCAACTCCGGTTTGAATAAGGACTGGTAATGGCTGAGCCATTACAAACATTGAATCTATCTCCCCTTGTAAGTATTCTCACACTTCTTATCAAACTGTCTGTACTGGGCTAGCTTGATTATCACTTCAAAAGTTTTTTTTTTTCTCTTAATTAATTGGCCTCTCAGAGTTGGTAAGACAACTCCCACCTGTTTATGCTCTCTGTATGTGTGTATATATATCTCCTCAATATATGTTCCATTCTATATGCATCCGAAGAAGTGGGCTGTAGTCCACGAAAGCTTATGCTCTAATAAATTTGTTAGTCTCTAAGGTGCCACAAGTACTCCTGTTCTTCTTTTTGCGGATACAGACTAACACGGCTGTTACTCTGAAACCTATCACAACCAGTGTCTCTGGAACGACAGGGCAGGTCACAGTCTGTCCCTTGTAGGTCCCAGGCTCCTTCTCAGGCCCTGGCTGTGCTGCAGAGACGCTGCGGGTCGGACACTTGCTCTGGCGGTGGCCACACGCTCTCAGGCTCTAGGTGGCAGGACCCGTCTTCCCAGCGTCGCCCCCGCCCGGTCGGGGTTATGATCCCCCTGCAAGTCTGGCCTGCAAGGCCTCTTGGCTGAGGCGTCTCCCTGCGCTGGGCCCACTGCCCAGGGTCCCCCTCCTCTCCCGAGCTGCTCACCGCACTCGGACTGCACACGGCTCTGGACTGCCCCAGCTCCGGACGGCTCCAGCCCCGGCTCCAGCTCCACTCGGCCTCAGCACGGCTGCTGCATCTCTGGCCCCTCTGGCTCCGGTTGCTACAGCTCTGTTCCCAGGGCAGCTCTGCTCTCTCTGGGCTGTGCTCTGGCTCTGGGGCTGCAGCTCTGCTCTCAGCAGCTCAGCTCGGGCCCCTGCTCTCTCCTTAGCTCGGCCCCACTCTGTCTGACCCAGGCCAGTCCAGCTCACACGGAGGATGGGACCCCCTCTGGCCTCCTGACTCCCTGATTAGCTGCCCGCCCTGTCAATCAGGCTGATCTGGAGCATTGGCCTCTCCCCATTGTTCCTGGGGACTGTCAGTCTCAGGCTCCTGATTTGCCATCGACCCCTCCCCTTTTAGTGCTGGGAGCAGCCACCAAAACACCCCCCCTGAGTGTTAGTAAGGGGGCAACAGTCCCCTTACATTCCCCCTTGCTAAAATACTGCCACATCCACAATATTCACACCGGTACATCCGGGCCCCATGGTAACAACATAACCCATGTCATTGTATATCAACAACCCATTAGCAATTATCAAAAGAACATTTAACATTCCACATCTACTTCTTAATACCATACATAACAATATTCATTAAAACACTACATAGAACCAATAACATAATTATCTTTAAGTCTAACAGGAAGTATGCCCTTATTAGCCCTCTGGGACCTTCTTAAGACTGGTGGTTCATTACCCATATTTTCTATTTTCCTATCCTCGGGTAATACTAGGTCAGTTTGAAGGATCTGGCCATTCTTGTTAGGGTTTGGGTTTGCCCCACTCTGTATTTGGTTTGTGGGACTAGAGCCATTTCCCAATTGGTTTCAGCCTCCTCAGGGTGTACTGATCTACGCCTCCTATGGTCCCTGTCTGGACTAAGAGTGCAATGTTTCAACTGGTCCCTATGTACTACTATCCCAGGACCTCCTCGTTCAGGCTGGTTAGCGTACACTGGCAGTTCGGGATTGTTGTGGGTGACCACAGTGGGGGGATTTGGCTTCCATTTGTCCTGTATTTTATTACATCTCCGGAGATGTAATAAAATACAGGACAGAAGTGGTACATAGTCACCAGATCTGATCAGAGCCCCACTGGACTTGCTATCATAAGTCCTTTTCCTACTTTGGGCTGTGTCTTTAGTTGTACGGAGAGCAACTTTCCAGGCTGTCTTCAGCCTGTCATGGTGACCTTTAACCTGGTCATCATGATCGGTCATCTCATTCTTAGAAAAGACTTCTTGATGCTTCTCTGGCAACGCCCTTATGTTAGCCACATGTGCAGGAATCAGCCCTTTGCCAGTTCCAGTTCAAGCGGAACGTCGTCTCCCATCACATCTTTCTTGAAGAAAGGTAACTCGTCCTCCCTTCTCCCTCGTCACCTGCAGCTCATTTCCTGGTACACAGCTGTGTTCGTCAAGGATCTTCCCTCTCCAAGGAGGAATAATGGTCTTCCGTTCTCTGCCCACTTTAACATTTCCCATATGCCTTGTGGGGCCCAGGGAAAGACTCTGCCTCTCCTCTCGAGCCAGTACTTTACTCAGCACAGCATTCTTCATAGACTGCTCATGACAGTTCATCCTCCCGGTCCCTTTTCCTGGTAAGAGTAGCTCCTTCAGCTCACTAATGATGTTCATCCCTAGAATCCCTGGGACTCCTTCTCCTATATGGCTCTTTTTTGAGGCTGTGTCTTTCAGGATGAAGATGCATTTTCCTGGCAGTGTCTGGCCCATATACTCTATGTCTGCTTCAAGGCACCCCACCACTGGGATTGCCAGTCCATTAACAGCTGTTAGACGTACAAACCGTGTGCTGTGCATGGTCAGGTCCTTGTCCTTCAGATATTTTTGAAAATGCGACTCAGTAATGGTGGTGACTTCTGAGCCAGTATCTAACAAACATCTGGTCTTCACCCCTGCTATACATACTTCAGCAGTTAGACAGTCTCCAAATGCTCGCTTACAGAAGTCGCTAGATATGCTGGCACTGCCCATGTTCCTCTCAACACTGTATGCAGAGGGATTTTCCACGAAGGACAGGCCTAGGAATCCTTCTGCCACTGCTTGGCCTTCTACTGTAGAGGGACCACTTGCTCCTGGTGCCCCATTGGTTTCGAGTGCCTGGGACTTTGTTCTCCTTCTCAGTGGACATTCTCGGCTAGTATGCCCTGGCCTTTCACAAGTGTAACAAATGTATCTTCCCAGCTCGTCCTTCAGTGGGGCTCTTCGGGATCCCAGTGCCCTTGGATACTTTGGCATACTAATGGGATTCTTTTCTTTCATCAACTCGGTCATCACTTTCAGCATCTCCCCCTGTTGGACCGCCAGTTTTTGGACAGCTTCACTTAAGCTTTCCAACGTTAGCTCTGTTTGGGGCAGGACCTTTTCCCCAGCAGCTGCATTCACTAGGCCCCCACT
The DNA here is from genome assembly GCF_011386835.1 of Chrysemys picta bellii. NCBI lineage: Eukaryota > Metazoa > Chordata > Testudines > Emydidae > Chrysemys > Chrysemys picta. The sequence goes on from NC_088806.1 coordinate 703,597, forward strand.
TCGTGTATGGGGATTAGGCTTGGCCGCCTCTGCCACAGGAACTTCCTCTTCTTCTGACCACATAATGGCAGCCTGCATGAGTTCATGGAACTTCTTACTGGGCTCTTCTTTAAACCTCCTTTTCATTTCACGTCGGAGGGAGTCATCACGGAGCCCCAGCACCAACTGCTCTTTCAGAACCGTATCTGGGTCTGGAACTCGCTGAGGGTCTCGCTGCTCCACTTTGCTCATTCTCTCCTGGAGGTCATATGCGTATGCCCGGACAGTTTCACCAAGCTCCTGCTTTCTTTCAAAAAACTCCTTTAGTCGGGTTCCAATAGGTACCTTGTCTCCATACACTTTTAGGAGGAGTTCAAATACCTTTTCCACATCTTTCTTGTCTGCCACTGCCATGAACTTTACTGTGGCCTTGGCCTGGCCCTTGAGGTGCTCCTCTATGAAGTGTACATGATCTTCTTCAGGTACTCTTAGCACACGCAGAGCCGCCTTCACAGACTTGACCCACTCCTCTACTGTAATGTCTCCTGATCTAGTCAGGAAGCCACCAAACTCCGTGACCTTCCGCTCCCGTGGGACATAAATAGGAGGGGGTTTCTTAGCTTCTGCTGTCTGTTGGTCTATTACTGCCTTGGCCAGTGATAAGGCTTCTCTCTGTTCAGTTCTAGCTTGCTGTAATGCCTCCGCTTGGTCTGATAATCTGCGCTGAAGTTCAGCAAACTGGGTTCGTAGTTCTTCAATTCCAGCCATGGTAGGGTGCTCAACTAGGCCCGGACCATGCTACTAGAACTTAACCAGAAAACCAATGGGATGGACCCTGTGGATAGGATCCTGTTCGTGACGCCAATTATGTAAGCGGGGGAATGGTCCCGCTATTGTGGGGAACTTTCCTGGCTTCTGCACTACCCCGGTGAAGTGGGCTAGCGAAAGGATCCGAGTCCTCGCTCCCACTTCCTTTACCCAGAGGCCTCCCTGCCCTTGAGGACTCCCCTTCCACTCTCCTGTCTGGCAGTGTCCTCGTAAACCCCGACAAGGCTGGGCCCAGGATTCCTGGGGGGCTTGACCCCCAACCCTGCTGTGGTCACCCAGGACAGGGGCTAGGGTGTCCCCACTCCGGGGTACTCTCTCTGCACTGGGCACCTCCCTGACCCACTGATCATTTCATACAATTTAAAGCAAATACAAGTTGTTTAATTAACAATTAATTTTAAAAAAGAATAAGGAAAAATGGGAAAGGTTAAAGGAAACACATCACCCCGCTCTGTGGCCGGGAACATCACAACCAGTGTCTCTGGAACGTCAGGGCAGTTCAGTCTGTTCCTTGTAGGTCCCAGGCTCCTTCACAGGCCCTGTCTGTGCTGCAGGGACGCTGTGGGTTGGACACTTGCTCTGGTGGTGGCCACACACTCTCAGGCTCTAGGTGGCAGGACCCTTTTTCTAGGGTTACCATACGTCTGGATTTTCCCGGACATGTCCGGCTTTTGGGGGCTCAAATCCCCGTCCGGGGGGAAATCCCCAAAAGCCGGGCATGTCCGGGAAAATCGGGAGGTCAGCGGGGCCGGCGGGGAGCCGGGCCGGCAGGGAGCCGGGTCGGCCGGGCCGGCGGGGACCCCGGCCGGCGGGGAGCCGGGTCGGCCGGGCCCGCGGGGAGCCGGGTCGGCCGGGCCGGCGGGGAGCCGGGTCGGCCGGGCCCGCGGGGACCCCGGCCGGCGGGGAGCCGGGTCAGGAGGGCCCGCGGGGATCCCGGCCGGCGGGGAGCCGGGTCAGGAGGGCCCGCGGGGACCCCGGCCGGCGGGGAGCCGGGTCAGGAGGGCCCGCGGGGACCCCGGCCGGCGGGGAGCCGGGTCAGGAGGGCCCGCGGGGACCCCGGCCGGCGGGGAGCCGGGTCAGGAGGGCCCGCGGGGAGCCGCGTCGGCCGGGCCGGCGGGGACCCCGGCCCGGCGGGGAGCCGGGTCGGCCGGGCCGGCGGGGAGCCGGGTCGGCCGGGCCGGCGGGGAGCCGGGTCGGCGGGGAGCCGGGTCGGCCGGGCCCGCGGGGACCCCGGCCGGCGGGGAGCCGGGTCGGCCGGGCCCGCGGGGACCCCGGCCGGCGGGGAGCCGGGTCGGCCGGGCCCGCGGGGAGCCGGGTCAGCCGGGCCGGCGGGGAGCCGGGTCAGCCGGGCCCGCGGGGACCCCGGCCGGCGGGGAGCCGCGTCGGCCGGGCCGGCGGGGACCCAAGCCGGCGGGGAGCCGGGTCAGCCGGGCCGGCGGGGACCCAAGCCGGCGGGGAGCCGGGTCAGCCGGGCCGGCGGGGACCCAAGCCGGCGGGGAGCTGGGTCAGCCGGGCCGGCGGGGACCCAAGCCGGCGGGGAGCCGGGTCAGCCGGGCCGGCGGGGACCCAAGCCGGCGGGGAGCCGGGTCAGCCGGGCCGGCGGGGACCCAAGCCGGCGGGGAGCCGGGTCAGCCGGGCCGGCGGGGACCCAAGCCGGCGGGGAGCCGCGTCAGGAGGGCCCGCGGGGATCCCGGCCCGCGGGGAGCCGCGTCAGGAGGGCCCGCGGGGATCCCGGCCGGCGGGGAGCCGCGTCAGGAGGGCCCGCGGGGATCCCGGCCGGCGGGGAGCCGCGTCAGGAGGGCCCGCGGGGATCCCGGCCGGCGGGGAGCCGCGTCAGGAGGGCCCGCGGGGATCCCGGCCGGCGGGGAGCCGCGTCAGGAGGGCCGGTGGGGAGCCGGGTCAGCCGGGCCGGCGGGGAGCCGGGCCCGCAGAGCCAGGAGCCGGGGGGTGCGCCGGGCCGCCGGGGGCCGGCAGTGCTGGGCGGGCCGGGGGTGGTCGGCCGGGGCCGGCACCCCAGGGCCCGAGCCGACCCAGGCTGGAAACGCCGGGGGGCCAGCCTGGGCCGCGCCTCCTCCCCCCACGCCCCCCTTACCTGCTTCAGGCTTCCCGCGAATCAAATATTCGCGGGAAGCAGGGGAGGGGGCGGAGACTTTGGGGAGGGGGCGGGGTTGGGCAGGGGTGTGGGCGGGGCTGGGGGCGGGACCGGGGGCCGTGGAGTGTCCTCCATTTGGAGGCACAAAATATGGTAACCCTACTTTTTCCCAGTGTCGCCCCCGCCCGGTCAGGGTTATGATCCCCCTGCAAGTCTGGCCTGCAAGGCCTCTTGGCTGAGGCGTCTCCCTGTGCTGGGCCCACTGCCCAGGGTCCCCCTCACTCTCCCCAGCTGCTCACCACACTCGGACTGCACACGGCTCCGGACTGCCCCAGCCCCAGCTCCGGACTGCTCCAGCCCCGGCTCCAGCTCCACTCGGCCTCAGCACGGCTGCTGCTGCTGCTCTGCCTTCAGCTCCCTGGGCTGCTTCTCTGGCCCCTCTGGCTCTGGTTGCTGCAGCTCTACCCCCAGCACAGGTCTGCTCTGCAGGCTGCTTCTGTGACTCTGCTCCCAGCTCTGACCTGCTTCCTGGCTGCTTGTCTGGCCCCTCTGGCTCTGGTTGCTGCAGCTCTGCTCCCAGGGCAGCTCTGCTCTCTCTGGGCCGTGCTCTGGCTTTGGGGCTGCAGCTCTGCTCCCAGCAGCTCAGCTCGGCCCCTGCTCTCTCCTTAGCTCGGCCCCACTCTGTCTGACCCAGGCCAGTCCAGCTCACACAGAGGACGGGACCCCCCCCGGCCTCCTGACTCCCTGATTAGCTGCCCGCCCTGTCAATCAGGCTGATCTGGAGCATTGGCCTCTCCCCATTGCCCCTGGGGACTGTCAGTCTCAGGCTCCTGATTTGCCATCGACCCTTCCCCTTTTAGTGCTGGGAGCTAGCAACCAAAACACCCCACTGAGTGTTAGTAAGGGGGCAACAGTCCCCTTACACTAGCACCAGCCATGCCAGGCACAGGGAGAGAACCCAGGAGTCCTGGCTCCCAGCCCCCCCTGCTCTAACCCACCAGCCCCCCTTTGCAGAGCTGGGGACACAGAGTGTATGTTTTCTCCCTGTGCTTGTGTCGGCGTGAGAGCTCCTGCTGTATCAGAGGCATGTCAGACCAGAAGGGACCTCAGTTGTCCATCTCGTCCAGTGCCCTGCACAGAGGCCCACGTAATAGCTGGCCCATCCCTGACAAGTGTTTGTCTCACCTGCTCTTAAAAAGCTCCAGTGTGGAGATCTCACAGCCTGGCTGGGCAATTTGTTCGAGTGCCAGACTGCAGCGCTGCGCGACTCACCTGCTGGTTGTCTCAGGAATTAACTCTCAGAGCGCCCTCTGCAGGACGGTGTCTCACCTGCCGCTGGCCCCCATGTCCCTCCCAGACCCCGGTGCCTCTTTACCTTGGGGTGCTGCCCCCTGGCAGTAGCCCCGCACTCTGGGTCTCCCCACCCAGGGGAACCCCCAACCCTCTATCCCCACCTTGCCTCAGTGGCTACTGCCATCATCGTCTAGCCCCCGCTCCCTGGGGCAGACACCGTCTGTAAACCACTCCTCATCGGCAAGGGGGGTTGAACCTGCTGCCTTTGCCTACCCTGGGCTGCACCTCTGCAAGCCCAGTACCCTTCCCAGCCTGGGGGTTTTCCAGGCCGGAGCTCCCCAGCTCCTCTGGCCTTTCCCCAGCCCTTGCTCAGCTCCCAGGCCCATCTCTTTCCACAGCTAGAGAGAGACTTTGCTCACAGCCCTTTTATAGGGCCAGCGGTACCCTGATTGGGGCATGGTCCCAGCTGTGGCCGCTTCCCCGATCAGCCAAGCCTATTGGTTCCCAGGGCCAGCCCTTTCCCAGGTGGTTTTAACCCCTTCAGGGCTGGAGCGGGGTGACTGCCCTGCTACACAGCCATTAAGCTGTCTGGATTTCTTTCAAGCATCGTGGTGCTTGAAGGGCTATCCCTGAGCTCCTGCCTCAGTTTCCCCAGCAGCGCTACCTCCATGCCTGGCAGGGCCCAGTCAGCAGCAGCATCCAAGCATGCGACCATTAAACCGAAGTCTTTACACGCGTGACAATGATCAGGTTGCAGCGTAACTTTGGGTGGCAACCCCCCCCCCACATACCCCGAGGACGCCACCTAGCGCTACGGATGCCGCTGACCTGGGCCGAGGTGTAGCCTGTAAAGTCAGAGCACCTAGATACACTCCTGAATAACTTCGCTTAACTACAATACTCATGAATAGCTTAATGGCCACGTCAGTTCTTGGAGTCGAGCCAGGCATGGCAGATTCAATTTTTGTGTCAGAATTACGACGGATATTATCCATGTTTATTTTAAAACTCTGCTCCCCGCCCTCCCAATTTTATCAAATTCAAATTCCAGTGGTGCAAAAGCATGGGTTTTAAGCGTTGTGTTCCATTGTTAACTATTTTAATTTGCACACTTGTGGGAGATGGGGGCGGGGGGTCAGATAATTAGTTAATGACAATCGACGTTGAGATATAAACTGAACCTTGATAACTGTTAAAGCACAAATTGTCACCACCCTGTGTTGAAATATCCTGACGTGAAGCTCTGATTGGTTCCCAAGCAGCATTTCTCCTGCTTTGCATCTCTGGAAAATATTTCCATCAATAATCAACATGTACTTGATTTGTGTGTATGCGCTGAAAGCGCTGTTTACTGACACATATGGATAAAAATCGAATCTTTCCAAGCCCTGGTGTAGCTTGGATGCAAGATTTCAGTTACTTGTAACCGCCTGGAGATTTTTGCGTTACTCTGTTAACATCATTCAGGGCAAGCAAGAGCGACACCTGCTGTTCCATTTCTTCAAGGATCCAGTTTCTACTTATGTGACGTTATGAGTGTAATATAATATCTCATTGAAAGGTGACAGGGCCAGAAAGAGTTAATTAACTCACCCACTGACCTGACTCATGGCCAAACTTCCAAAGACTTGTTAGGAAGGTATGTAAAGGAATAGAGCTTTGACATGCAGCCGGCATTGTTAGAGGTAGAAGGGAGATGTTTGCTCAGGTCTTGTGATGTCAGCAAACAAGTCTTGTCTATTGCTATAGCTTTGATTCAAAGACCAAAAAAGGAATATTAACATTTAGGAAGACACTTGAGGGAAATAGTATTATTGCCTCTATGTCTCTTTGAAGGTTGTGGTAACCTGTATCTGAACTGTTCAATGGATAAATGACCCTGTGCTAATTGCCAGGATGTTTGGGAGAAGGAGAGTTAAGTTTATTGTTTTCTCAGGCCAAATGGCTGCTGGAAATGTATAAGAACCCTGGGACACGATCCTGCTTCATCTCAGATCTGCTTTGGATTTCAAGGGGAAAACCTACACCATAAGAATTGAGATCCCCAGTCACTGACTGGAGTCACCCTGAATATGGACATTGGACTATAACCTCTGGACTATTTCTAAAAGAACTTTTGGCAACTACAAACTCACCATCTCTGTTATGTAACTGGACCTCAATAAATTGAACTCAAGTCTGTCTGTATATTGATCTTTTAACCAACACTCTCTCTCTTTTCTTTTTTAATAAATTTTAGTTTAGTTAATAAGAATTGGCTATAAGCGTGTGTTTTGGGTAAGATCTAAGTTATCATTTGACTTGGGTCTGGGGCTTGGTCCTTTGGGATCAGAAGAACCTTTTTTTTCTTTTACTGGGGTATCAGTTTTCATAAACAGTCATCCCCATAAGGAGCGGTGCCGGTGGCAATACTGGGAAACTGGAGTGTCTAAGGGAATTGCTTGTGTGACTTATGGTTAGCCAGTGGGGTAAAACCAAAGTCCTCTCTGTAATAATAATAATAATAATAATAAAGGACACCCAACTTTGGGCTGTAACTGCCCTGCTCTAAGCAATTTGTCCTGAATTAATACTCTCAGGTGGGTCCCACCAAAGCCAGCATCACTACAGTGGCATAGTCGGCAGGAGCCACACAACCAGGGCAATGAAGCTTTGGGTCAGAACCCCACACTATCCACATTGGAATTTTGGGATTGAGAGTTTGGTGGGTGAAAGAGCAGTTGCAATGGGTGAGCAAAGAGCATAGGAGGGACCTGACCAGAAAGCCCTGGAAGATGTGTGTTCAGAGAAGGGGATACGCTTTAGAAAGACGCTACAAATGAAGAACTGAGAGATCTGTTCATGGCCAGTGATCCGGGGCAGGAGCACAGCCCTTACCTGGCACAACAGAAGCTGCAGAAAAGGTTGGAATGCAAAAGGCAGCAAGTAAACTGCAATCTGAGCATGAACAGAACCTAGCAGACAGTCGATGGCTGGAAAAGCAGAAGGGAGCCAAGATACAGAGAGAAGCTGCTGAAAGGAAGAAGGAAGCTGAGGAAGGGGCTCATAAAAGGCACCTGGAGTGTATCGCTGCTGAGGAGAAACTCACCAACTTCAGCTCCAAGTCATGGAAGAGCGGAGGCTCTCAAACCTGGGAGGGAGGGGGAGATTCCGAGTGGCCACGGCGCGGGCGCCGCTTCTCTCCCTCCCTCCTAGGCTTGAGAGCCTGGGGGGAGGAGGCAGGGCTGGGGATTTGGGGAAGGGGCGGAGTTGAGGCGGGGCCGGGGGTGGGGTAATTAAATAAGGGGGGGGCGGCCAAAATTGTTTTTGCTTTGGGCGGCAAAAATCCTAGAGCCGGCCCTGCCCCCCAGCCAGATTCCCACCGCCCCTCCCACAAAACCCGCTCCATTCCCAGCTGGGCTTGATAAAGGTGCAGGGCCGACTGACCCCCAGGAAGGGGCAGAGACCATGTCGGACCCTCCTTAAAATGCTCCCACACCCTGGTGCCCACCCAGAACTCGCCAGCAGGGAGGCCGCTGGTGTGCGGAGACCCCTGCTCTGTATCAGCCCCTCTCGTCCTCAGGCACTGGTCTGGCCGGCTCCCTCGGGGGCCACTCGGCTGAGACTGCGCTTACCGGCTCTGTGGGGTGGACAGCGGCTCTTTGTTCTGAGTCTGTGCAGCTCCTAGCACCATGGGGGCTGCAGCCACAAGAGGGGTGCCGAAGCGCTACCATAATATACCTCATAAATAACATACAGCACCTAGCGTAGCGAGGCCCTGGGACTTCTACCCCCTTCAGAGCTCTACGCCTGCTCCTCTCTGGTTTAGTGAAGCTTCATGCACCTACCCCAGGCCCCAGCCCCTCCATACCTCGGTCCCTCTGTGCATGGCAGGGGCCCTATCTTCTCAAGCCACCCCCCAGCCTGGAGCAGGCTTGCTGACAGGGCCGGCTCCAGGGTTTTTGCCGCCCCAAGCGGCGCAACCCCCACCCCCCCAAAACCCAAAAAACCTGCGATCGCGATCTGTGGTGGCAATTCGGTGGGAGGTCCTTCGCTCCGAGCGGGAGTGAGGGACCGTCCGCCGAATTGCCACCGAATAGCTGGACCTGCCGCCCCTCTCCGGAGTGGCCGCCCCAAGCACCTGCTTGGCAAACTGGTGCCTGGAGCTGGCCCTGCCCGCTGAGATCCCCTGCAGGGCCCCTGCCCCTTGAAATCCCGCTGGGAGACTCGTCTCTGCCCCGTGGCTTGCAGGGTTTTCTTGTTTGAGGATTCCCCTTTCTTGTGCCCCTTCCCGCCAGCCTCTGGCAGCTTGCCCGTCCTTCCTGCAGGGGCAGGGGTGTCCTCTGGGCAGGGGCTGCCTGGGCAGTCACTAGCACACCATGGATGGGGTGTGTGTGCTGAAAGAACAACAATACGAAGGCATCATCAATCATCATCATTTTATTGCAGAATCAAGACTTCTCATTAAAAGAGCGACAGAGTGCGAGAGCAGGACGAGGGACATGCCCTCCCCACCCGAGACCCATCCCTGTGGGCTGCGGACGACACTCACCAGCCTTAACTGGGCCGGGACAGGTGCCAGACGTGAGCTAAAGTGCATGTGCTGAGCAGGGCCAGCCTCAGGGGTGGGCGATGTGGGCGACGGCCCAGGGCGCTGGGGTCAGGGGGCACCGCGGTGTTTAATTTGTAATGAAAGTGGTGCTAAGGGTTTAGCCCCGGCACAAATTAAGCATCAGCTGGGCGGCTGGAGAGCTGTGGCTGCTGGCGGGGTGCCCAGGACGGAAGGCAGCGTCGCTGCCAGCAGCAGCTCACAAGGACAGGTGGCATTGGCATGGTATTGCCACCCTTCCTTCTGCGCTGCTGTGGGCAGCGGCGCTGCCTTCAGGGCTGGGTGGCTGGAGAGTGGTGACTGCTGGCCAGGAGCCCAGAGGTGCTGCGGTTTCACAAATTAAGCACTGGGATGCCGCGGTCAAGAGGCAAGGAGAGGGGTGTGCCTGGGGTGTGAGGCTGTGGATGGAAGCTCAGGAAAATGGCAGGGGGACCTCAGGGAGGCAGCAGGGGCAGGTGGGATGGGTGGGAAACCCAGGGAGGTAGCGGGGGCTGGGAGGATGTGTGAGGAGCCTGGGGAGGCAGTGGGATGGTTGGGGAGCTGGAGGAAGCAGTGGGGGCAGGGGAGATGGGTGGGGAGCTGGGGGAGGCAGTGGGGGTAGGGGGGATGGGTGGGGAGCCTGGGAAAGCAGCAGGGGCCGGGGGGGATGTGTGGGGAGCTGGGGGAGGCAGTGGGGGCCAGGGAGATGGGTGGGGAGGCCATGGGAGCCAGGGGGATGGGTGGGGAGCTGGGGGAGGTTGTGGAGGCAGGGGGGATATGTGGGGAGCCCGGGGAAGCAGTGGGAGCCTGCAACACCAAAATACACACTCACCCATGGCATCGTTTTCCCTAAGGCTGGCCCTTGTGCTGGGGTCGGCGGGGCGAGGGTGGAGGCGGACGGGAAAATCTGCATCGTGCCTGCGGAGATCGGCTGGGCTGTTGCTGCAGAATCAGCCTCTGGAACCGCTAAAGCTCCCATCCCGCCAGGGGCAGGGCGAACACCCCCGCTGGAGGGGCCTGATTCTGAGCTCACGTTCCCTGTGCTACACCAGGGCAAGCGCGGGGGGGGGGGGAACAGCCTCATAGACCCCAGCAGAGTTACTCCTGATTTACAATGGGGGAGCGAGAGGGGAATTTGCCCCAGCAGAGTTACTCCTGATTTACAATGGGGGAGCGAGAGGGGAATTTGCCCCAGCAGAGTTACTCCTGATTTTCACAGGGGCGAGAAGAGAATCGGTTCCTCCAGAACCCCATCTCAGTAACCATTCCTGGGGGCTGAGGGGGGCCATCAGGCAGCGCCACTGACACCCCAGCAGCAGGGCCCTGGTGTCCCAGACAGGGGAGCCGGGACTGGGGACCGGGCAGATGTGGAGGGTGGTCGCTGAGGGAGGAGGATGTTTGAGGCGAGGAGACTCCCCGAAGATGATGCCCTGCAGCTGTCCAGCCCCTGTGCTGCCTGGCCTCCCCTCCTGGCCCTCCTCCATCCTCCCTGGGTTGCAGTGTGGAAACATTTCTGCTCTTCTCCGGGGGTCCGTGGTACCTCAGGCTGCATCCCCCGCTCCTCCCTAGTGCCCTGGGGGCCTGGACCGGCTCACAGCTGGGTTACGACAATCTCCGGCCTCTGGATGTGCACCTGGGATGGCGAGAGGTGGGGGGAGGGATCATAAGCAGAGCTGGTCACAAAATGGCCAACACATCCGTGTTCTTAAGTGACGATATTGGTGAGGAAGTTTTCATTCCCATTCACGTTTTTTTGAGGGAGGGGTGGGGGGATATTTTTACTTTTCTTCATTTCATTTCCCATCTGTTTTTTTCCATTGAAAAAACCCACCACCACCCCAAAAACCCTCTTTCTTTTTGGTTCCAGCAGCGGTTGCACCCAGGCCAAATTCAAAGGTAAAAATCACCCATGTCCTGCCCCTCTTTATGCATCCCAGGGTCGCATTGGCCCTTTTGGCCACAGCGTCGCACCGGGAGCTTGCATTCGGCTGATTATCCAGCCCCCCTAAAATCTTCTGCAGAGTCCCAGCTTCCCAGGAGAGAGGCCCCCATCCGGAAAGGGACGCGTCTCTCTCCGGGCTGCCAACAGGTTAGTTGTGCACCGGAGTGACTTAGCCAGCCAATAGCTCCCTAATGCTCCTGTCTCCCATCCAGAGCAGAATGTGCTGCCCGTGGGCAGCTGCAGGCGGGAGGAGGAGGGGACCGATATGGCTGAACCTACCGGGAGAGAGGTGTCGACGGATTCCATGTTAACCTTGAAGGAGCCGGTGCCGTCCGAACCTGGCGAGAGAGCAGGGTTAGAAGGTGGAGGATTCGGCTGGCAGACGCACGGCCAGGACCCCAACCCCCTCGAAGGAGTCCCTTGACCCACTCTCCCACGCTGACGGTGCTGATCTGGTCTCCGTGGGCCGCTGTCGTTGGCCCAGGGGTTCCCACCAGCCCGTCTCGCCCAGCCCAGGTTGGATCCAGCGTTACCTTTGTCAGAGTCGGCTCCTTCATTCCTGATGCAGAAGCTCCCGGCAGTGTTCCATTCGCTGTAGTCGTTCTCGTACCACTTCTCAACGCTGTCATCGTCCGAGTGCAGGCTGTGGGGGGAGCAGTGACAGCCGCGCCTGTCAGCGCCGGGCCACTTGGTGCACGGGGTCCCTCGGGCAGGTGGCAGAGGTTTCCACCACCCCACTGGGCCCCCCAGGGCATCTGACTCGACCTCCCTCTGCCCCATGGCTGTGGGGCAGCCCCTCTGATCCCACCTTCTGCACCTGCCCCGGAGTCGAAGGGGCGAGGGTCTGACTCAGAGCAACCCCAACCCCCACTGTGGATACCGGGGCCCCTCAGAGCTCACAGCAAACCTTCCTCGGCGGAGCCTCACGACCCACCCTCTGCCCCGGGAAAGGACATTATCCCCACTTGGTACACACATGGTGGGCAGAGCTTGGAATAGAGCCCAGGCGTCTGGACTCCCAGCCCCTCTGCTTTAATCCACCAGGACTCCCTCCCCAACCCTCTCCTCCCAGAGCCAGGGAGGGAACCCAGGGGTCCTGGCTCCCAGCCCCCTGCTCTAATCCATCAGACCCCCACTCTCCTCCCAGAGCCAGGGAGAGAACCCAGGAGCTCTGGTACTGAGTCCCATGCTCTAACCACAGGCTCACACCATCTCAGTTGCAGGCTGTGCCCACCCATGTGTTCCCGGCCCAGTTACCTGAACTGGTTTTTCATCCTCTTGGCTCTGAATAGAAAGACACCGAGGACCGCACTCACGATCACCAGCACTGCAATGGCCATGCCCAGACCAATGCCCAATTTACTGATGCGGGTGGCACAGCGCTCGGTGGGGTACCAGTACAACTCCTGCTCTGAGCAGCTGTGGGGGAGACACAGGGGGTGAGAACAGCCCCACCCCAGCCCCTTCCCCGTCCTACTCCATCCTGTCCCTGGAGCCACTTCCCTGGGGTCCCCCATCCAGTCTGGACTCTCCATCTCCAGTGAGTGATCCCGGCTGTGCCCGGGTCCTTCTGCATGGATCCGAGTCATAAGAACATAAGAACGTCCATCCTGGGTCAGTCTAGCCCAGTATCCTGTCTTCTGACAGTGGCCAATGCCAGGTGCCCCATTGGGAATGAACAGAACAGGGAATCATCAACTGACCCATCCCCTGTCGCCCATTCCCAGCTCCTGGCAAACAGAGGCCAGGGACACCATTCCTGCCCATCCTGCTAATAGCCATCGATGGACCTATCCTCCATGAACCTATCTAGTTCTTTTTAGCCCTGGTATAGTCTTGGTCTTCACAACATCCTTTGGCGAGGAGTTCCACAGATTGACTGTGTATTGTGTGAAAAAATACTTCCTTTTGTTTGTTTTAAACCTGCTCCCTATTAATTTCATTGGGTGGCCCGTAGTTCTTATGTTATGAGAGGAAGTAAACAACACTTCCTTATTTACTTTCTCCACATGTGTCATGATTTTAGAGACCTGTATTATATCCCCCTTTAGCCAACTCTTTTCCAAGCTGAAGGGTCCCAGACTTATTAACATTTCCTCATAGGGCAGCTGTTCCATACCCCTAATCATTTTTGTTGCTCTTTTCTGTTCCTTTTCCAATTCCAATATGTTTTTTTTGAGATGGGGTGACCACATCTGCACGCAGTATTCAAGATGTGGGGGTACCATGGATTTATAGAGAGGCAACATGATATTTTCTGTCTAATTCTCTATCCCTTTCTTCATGATTCCCAACATTCTGTTCGCTTTTTTGACTGCCCTGCACATTGACTGAATGTTTTCAGAAAACTCTCCACAAGGACGCCAAGATCTTTCTTGAGTGGTAACAGCTAATTTAGACCCCATCATTTTATATGTATAGCTGGGATTATATTTTCCCATGTGTGTTACTTTCATTTATCAACATTGAATTTCATCTGCCATTTTGTTGCCCAGTCACCCAGTTTTGAGAGATCCTTTTGTAGCTCTTCGCAGTCTGCCTGGGACTTAACTATCCCAACTCTTAGCTATCCCAGGCAGACTGTGCTATCCCAATCATGGGTTTTCCAGTTCAACGGCCACTTGAGCAAATACAAAATAGAAATAATTGTTTTGGATCGAGCCAAAGCTGAGTTGGTCCCAAAATTGCGGGGGTCAAATGGAAAAGTAGGAAACAAAACCTCTGTGACCTGACCCGACATTTTTCATTTCTCGGTTGGGTGTTTGTAACAGAAGCAAAAGAGGATGAGTGTCACAAGGCAGCTGGAGGAGGAGGAGGAGGAGAGGGTGCCGGGGCCGTCATTCATAACGACAATTAATAGTCACCGAGACAGTGAAAGCAGGCGAGAATGACTCTAGAGCCTGGTGGTTGGGGCCCCTCGGTCAGCTGTGGAAGGCCCGAGTTCAAATCCCTTCTCCAATTGCTAGTTAATTATTTATACAATGTGGAACAACTGCACCAGGAGAGCCCGAGAAGGCCCCACATGGGAATAGCCCATCGCCTCTCCCCTGCAGTGCTACAGACCCAAATTCAAAACTCTCTTCCCCAGGAAAACCCCTGTCAGGGATGGAGATAATTTTTAGTCCTGGCATGAGTGCAAGGGACTGGAGTACACGCCCTCCCGAGGTCCCTTCCAGTCCTACAAGTCTATGTCCAGCAGAGGGGAGAATTGACCTGCCGGACCCCAGGGCATTTCCCCCTCATCCTTGGGCTTAAGGGTTACCAGGAGGGCACCTCCTCCAGCTGCTTTGCAAGTCCAGTCCTCCTTTGCTTCTGGTAAAGTGCCCAGAACGGAACCCAAAGCAGCCTGGAGTCGGGTCGAAATGAGATGGCTCGGCCTGACATTTCCGAAGCAGTTGGGGTTTCTTGGGGGTTGGTCAAAATGATTCCGTGAACTCGACACGCAGGAGGGCGTGTGTGTGTGCGCACGTGTGTGCATAAGCTCATGTGCATGCATTTGCACGAGTGTGCGTGTGTGCAAGGGCGTGTATGCGCACAACTCACATGCACTGGGGGCCGGCTTTCGTCAACTGGCACTGCCCGTAGTTGCAGTTAATGAAGCCGGGGGTGCTCTTGGTGCAGTTGGAGATGCAGGAGAAGCCAGACTTGGTGAGGTTAGGGAAGTAGAACTGGCTGTAGCCTTCGGGGGCAACTTTCTGGCAGTACTCTGCAGAGGAGAGAGGGGGGCTTAGTGGGTGGCCGGCTGGAGAGGCCGCACCGACCCCCCAGCACTGCTCCCCCACCAAGTGGTTGTGGGTCACTCACCGGTGCCGTTGAACACTGGCATTGTCCCCTTAGAGACTTCAGCAGAGGAGGCGTTGAAACACATCATGGCTGGAAGACACGGTACAGGCAATTCTTAGTGAGCCAACCCGGGGACAGCCGGGAGCAGGAGTGAGAGACGGGGACGCCCTTCAGCTGCACATCCCCACTTGCAGCCCCCGAAGCTCCCCAAGCTGCACAGGCCTTCCCATTGATTTGGGGGTTGGAAAAGGCCTGGCCGACGACCTGACCCCTGTCTGGGCCTGTGAAAGGTTGTCCATAGGGCTCGAGGTGTGGGGGAAAGGGAGAAAGCTGTTCTCTGCGACCTTGGGCCAACCACTGAAATCACAGAGGTCAATGCTTTTCTTTCCATCCATCCCCCCACAGCCCTCCATCCATCCCCACAAACACTCCTCCATCCATCCCTCCCTCCCTTCCCACACACACCCTCTAGCCATGTCTCCATCCCTCCATCCCCACAAACAACCCTCCATCCACCATCCATTCCCACAAACACCCCTCCATCCATCCCCACAAGCACCCCTCCATCCTTCCATCCACCATCCATCCCCACAAACACCCCTCCATCCCTCCCTCCCTTCCCACACATACCCTCCACCTATCCCTCAGCGTCCACCATCCCCACAAACACCCCTCCCTCCATCCCTTGCTTTCCACACACACCCTCCATCCATCCATCCATCCCCACAAGCACTCCTCCACCCACCTTCCATCCCTCCTCACAAACACCCCTCCATCCACCCATCTCTTCCCACACACACACTCTCCCTCCCGCCTCACAAACACCCTTCCATCCTCCATCCATCCCCACAAACAACCCTCCATCCATCCCTTCATCCTCCATCCATCCCCACAGACACCCCTCCATCCATCTCTCCATCCCCACAAACACCCCTCCATCCATCTGCACAAAAACCCCTCCATCCATCCCCCCTTCCCACAAACACCCCTCCATCCATTCCTCCCTTCCTCCATCCCCCATCCTCTTCCCATCCTCTCCATTCAACCCCATACACATTCCCATCTATCTATCTATCTATCTATCTATCTATCTATCTATCTATCTATCTATCTATCTATCTATCTATCTATCTATCTATCTATCTATCTATCTATCTATCTATCCAGTCTCCAGCCCCCATGGCAGAGATTGGGGGTGGAGCTATGAAGAATCTTCCTCCCAGGTCCATGGATCTGTCCCTTCTCTGCCCAGCCCTCCCTTGCCCTCACCGCACAGAGACTCACAGGAGCTGCCGTCGCAGTTCTGGTTCTCAGCCGCCGTCTCTATCTGCATCTTCAGCTGCCCAGCCACTTTCTCAAAGTTTGTGTTGAGTTCCTCGGTGACAGGTAAAGCCAGGATGACAATGTGATCCACCACGATGCTGCCCTGCCTGAAGGAACAAACCCACCTTGGGTCAGCATGTCCCTCCTTCCTGGGGCGTCCGCTCACATGCCCAACGCAGAGCATGTGCACGGAGATTGTCACCCAGACACAGAGGGGTGAGGCACCAATGCCCATTGAATTTGATTAATATATGATCAGTGACTCATCTCATCCGACCTTCTGTGTAACCCAGGCTGGAGAAACGTACCGGCTCAATAACTTGTGTTTGGATAAAGCACCTTCCAGAGAGGCGGCCATCCGAAGACAGGAAGAGATGGAAAAGCCACCACCACTTTCCTTTGGCGTTTGTTAATCATCATCACTTGGAAAACATTTTGCCTTATTTCTAAGTTGAATTTATCTGGCTTTAACTTGATTCTTGTGCTGCCTTTCGCTGTTAAATCAGAGAACTCTGCTCCCCACGGAGGTACTTAGCCACCATAGGCTACCTCTGGATCGTTTTACTGATCAACTAAATGGAGCTTGATCCAAGTCTCTCACTGTCAGCCCTTAAAATCATTTCTGTGGCTTTTCTCTGCACCGTCTCCAATTTTTCAACTTCCTTTTGAAAATGCGGATGCCAGAACTGAACCTAATGACACTCCCATCCCAGAAGTGGGTGTCGATCAGCATGACATTCAAAAGGACCCACCTTTCAACAACAACACTGTTAATTGTTTCCAGACAGGGAAGGACGGACAAGGATGGATAAATATTGTTCATGCTGAACATACTGAGCTGAAAGGTGCCACCAGCTGCCTGGAGGGGGCTCTGAGATCCAGCGACCATCACAAACCTCATTAAAGGCAATGGCTGTTTCAACTACCCTCTTTCAGAGTCAGTGGAATGAGCAATTAAGTCCGATTATGCAGCAGAGAGAGCTACAAACAATGGAGGCTACTGCCCATGGCACACTGCCACTAAGCCACGTGGGCTGAGTGGGGGGTTTCCCTGGTTGCAAAGGCAGGAGCTAGGATATTGATTTGCAGGCAGTGAGTGCCAGGAGAGGCAGTCGTGAGTTGGCCCTGAGAAGACAGAGAGAGAGACAGCGCTCTTTGGGCACAGAGCCCGCAGGAGTGGTAGATGTGAGGATTTCTGAGCAAGAGAAATACATGCTGCTGTGTTCAGGGAAACTGGACTGGGTGGACATTTTTTTTCTTGGTAGATAAACAGGATTGCACCAAGAACAGACCTGACCCGTAGCACCAATGTCTCCTCCTAACAGACGCAGCCCGGAAAGGCTCTGAACACTGGTGAACCGCTGGTGCTAAAGAGCCAACCACACAACCAAGACAGACACACGCATGCCTACTGCGGGCGGGGTCTCCTTTAGGAGTCTCACAGGGATGGGTCATGGCTTGTGGGTGGAGCTCAGGTTGTTGTCAGAGCTTTGGGGGTACCAAGTTCCGGGGTGTTCCTGATACTCACGTCAGTTTCAGGATCTCCACGTCTTTGTACCCCAGGACGTTGCTGTAAACGAATCTCATCTGGAAGGGAATAGTGCACATGTCACCTGCAGGGGCTGCCCTAAACCTCCCCAACCCATTGAGATGGGGCCTGGCGAGCCCAGGGGGCTGGTGAGGTTCCCAGCCATGATACCTAAGCAGTGAATGTGCTCCCACCTGGACGCTTCCAAGGAAACCAGTGCTCAGTACTGGGTATGACACAGTAGGGAGTGGGGTGGATTGACCTGGGAATGTGTCTAGTTTTACTGGGACTGTCTGCATGGGCGATGGGATAGCAGGGCGCAACTTTACTTGAGGGATGATACCTGAGCCTGTAACCTCAGCCGGGAGGGGGAGGGGGCCAGGTGACACCTTTGCCTGGGAAACTGGAAAAAGACTGGGGGAGGAGCCGGGGGGAGGCTGGGGGAGATGTCTGGAGGGAGTTTAAGTTTGAATCGGGCTGGGGAAAAGGAGGGAACCCCCAGGGTTGGGGTCTAAGCTCCCTGCCCCTTAGAGGGATCTGGCTGAGGGGTCCTGGTTGTACCTACAAGCTCTGCTTTGGACTGTGTTCCTGTCATCTAATAAACCTTTTGTTTTACTGGCTGGCTGAGAGTCATGGTGAATCGCAGGAAGAGCGGGGTGCAGGACCCTGACTCCCCCACACTCCGTGACACTAGGAAAGACCCATTAAAGTCTATTCCCTTTTGGTGGGCTGGGATTGTCCCATTCCCCAGTGTTGTGCCCAGTCCTAGCTCCCAAAGTCTCCAGCAATGGGCCTCCCAGCCCTTCCCTTGGGGGACAATCCCCCGATCTCACGCCTCTCTTGGGAAGTCCCCCCACTTCTCCCTGACCTCCCACCCCATCCCCCCCTCTCTGGGGGCCTTTCTCTCACTAACTCCCCCTTCCTGGTCGCTCCTCTGGGTCCCACCTGCAGTTTGAAGTCCAAGGTAAACTGTTTGTACTGTTCAGTTGTGTTGTCCGCCAGCTCAAGGGTGAAATTACGGCTGGTGATCTGTAGCTTCACGTCCATGGTGACGTTCACCTCTTCATCGGGGCATGGGTGTGAGGGGGGGAAAGAAGCATGGTGAAAATTGGCAGCTGCTGTGGGAATGGCAGAGGGGAATTGCCTTTTTCCCCCAGGGGTCCTTGTTAGCTCTCCTGATGCTCACATCCCAGGACCCCCTGAATCCAGGGCGAGGGGAAAGGACTCTACTGCCCTTCAGAACCCATCACATAGAATCATAGCATATCAGGGTTGGAAGGGACCTCAGGAGGTATCTAGTCCAACCCCCTGCTCAAAGCAGGACCAATCCCCAACTAAATCATCCCAGCCAGGGCTTTGTCAAGCCTGACCTTAAAAACCTCTAAGGAAGGAGACTCCACCACCTCCCCAGGTAACCCATTCCAGTGCTTCACCACCTCCTAGTGAAAAAGTGTTTCCTAATATCCAACCTAAACCTCCCCCACTGCAACTTGAGACCATTGCTCCTTGTTCTGTCGTCTGCCACCACTGAGAACAGTCTAGATCCATCCTCTTTGGAACCCCCTTTCAGGTAGCTGAAAGCAGGTATCAAATCCCCCCTCATTCTTCTCTTCTGGAGACTAAACAAACCCGGTTCCCTCAGCCTCTCCTCATAAGTCATGTGCTCCAGACCCCTAATCATTTTTGTTGCCCTCCGCTGGACTCTTTCCAATTTTTCCACATCCTTCTTGTAGTGTGGGGACCAAAACTGGACACAGTATTCCAGATGAGGCCTCACCTATGTCGAATAAAGGGGAACGATCACATTCCTCGATCTGCTGGCAATGCCCCTACTTATACAGCCCAAAATGCTGTTAGCCTTCTTGGCAACAAGAGCACACTGTTGACTCATATCCAGCTTCTCGTCCACTGTGACCCCTAGGTCCTTTTCTGCAGAACTGCTACATAGCCATTCGGTCCCTAGTCTGTAGCAGTGCATGGGATTCTTCCGTCCTAAGTGCAGGACTCTGCACTTGTCCTGGTTGAACCTCATCAGGTTTTTTTTGGCCCAATCCTCTAATTTGTCTAGGTCCTTCTTTATCTGATCCCTACCCTCTAGTGTATCTACCACGCCTCCCAGTTTAGTGTCATCTGCAAACTTGCTGAGAGTGCAGTCCACACCATCCTCCAGATCATTAATAAAGATATTAAACAAAACCGGCCCCAGGACCGACCCTTGGGGCACTACTCCGCTTGAAACCGGCTGCCAACTAGACATGGAGCCATTGATCACTACCCGTTGAGCCCGACGATCTAGCCAGCTTTCTATCCACCTTACAGTCCATTCATCCAGCCCATACTTCTTTAACTTGGCATCATTCATTATCTAGCCAGAGGGGGCCAGCAAGGAGGGACACTTGTCATTACACTACCCACCATCCTGCAGCTGAACATGTTTCTTCCCGGTTCTGTTCCTGGGCTGGGGGAGGGCGGTGTTGTCCCACCTGGCCAGGCCTGCTAGGTTAGCACTCCAGGATTAAAGACCCCAATTTCCCACAAGCCAGCCCTGCTGCCTTACTGGGTTCCGGCTCACAGCCCCAGCCACATGACCCCCTTGGATGCTAACGGTGTTCCTGGATGGGATCAGTCATCCTGGCTCATGGGCCAGAGGGGACTTCCCCGCTCGGGTTTCCAAGGGTCTCATGGAGTGCTTGAAAACCTGCCTTAGTGTGAGAAACTCCAGGAGCTCAGTCTATTTATCTTAGAAAAAAGGTGAAGGGGTGACTGATCCCAATCTGTAAGTACTGGCGCAGGGAGCAAATATTTAACAATGGGCTCTTCAGTGTAGCAGAGGCAGGTCTAACCCGTCCTAGGGCTGTAAGTTGAAGCCAGACAAATTTGGCTTGGATATAAGGTGTCAATTTTTAACAGTGAGAGTCATTAATCATGGGAACCATTTCTCCAGGGTCATGGTGGGTTCTCCATCAGTGGCAATTTTAAAATCAAGAGGGGATGTTTGCCTAACAGATCTGCTCTTGGAATTACTGTGGGGCAGGTCTCCGGCCTGGGTTATACAGGAGGTTGGACTAGATGGTCACAATGGTCCCATCTGGCTTTGATGTCATGACCCATGGCTCTCAAACCCAGCCCCACAGTGTTCACAGGAGCAGCCACATACCAACCCTGCTCCTGCTCTCCTGGCTTAATTTCCAACCCAGATTGACTCCTGTCCTCTGATTTGTGGTTCCCGAGCTCCTGTTTGTCTGTTGCCTCTCACCCCTGTTATCTTGACCCAGCTGATTCTGGGCTCCTGTCCCCTGACTGTGGCTGGGTCTGGCCACCCATGTCCCGGCCGTGACACTTGGAATCTATGAATCTATTGGGAGAGTCTAGGCCCCAGACACAGGGATCGATTTACACAGGTTTTCATTACCGGCTTTGACCTCGATGACTTCTGCGGCGTATTCACACTTTGGTCCCTGGAAACTGGACGTGCATTGGCATCCACCATTCATCCAGGTTCCCCCATTCAGGCAGATGGGGGTGGCACCCTGCGTAGTTGTACTTTGGGTGGTGGTGGTGGTGCTACGTGGAGTGGTGGTTGTGGTGCTACGTGGAGTGGTGGTTGTGGTGGTTTTCTGGGATGTGGTGGGAGGGGACACAGTGCTTGAGGTGGAAGTGACAGGAGGCCTGGTAGTGGTGGAGCCGGTGGTGCTGATATTCAATTCACACCGGGGGCCGTCGTGCACAGGTGGGCAGAGGCACTCGATTCCCACCGGAGTGCCCCCATTCTGGCAGTCGCTGGAGGCATTATAGAATTCACACAGTTCACCATAGTGACCCGGTGGGCAGATGCATTTGGTGCCAATGGGAGTGCTGCCATTCTGGCAGGCCTTGCTGGGGTCTACAGAGGCACACAGAGGACCGGAGAAACCAGGCTGGCAGATGCACTCGATCCCATTGTACGTGCCGCCATTCTGGCAGGAAACTGAAAGGGACAAACATCCATAAACATTGTTAGTGAGAGCCAGGATAGTCTCCCAATGGCTATCTCAGAGACACACACCTCCTCCCAGAGACGGGGGTCCCAGCCCGACTGCTCTAACCCACCAGACTCCATTCCCCTCCCCTCCCAGAGCCGGGGAGAGAACCCAGGAGTCCTGGCTCCCAGCCCCCCCTGCTCTAACCACCAGCCCCCACTCCCCTCCCAGAGCCGGGGAGAGAACCCAGGAGTCCTGGCTCCAGTGCCCCTGCTC
The DNA here is from genome assembly GCF_011386835.1 of Chrysemys picta bellii. Classification (NCBI taxonomy): domain Eukaryota; kingdom Metazoa; phylum Chordata; order Testudines; family Emydidae; genus Chrysemys; species Chrysemys picta. Next base: position 725,167 of record NC_088806.1, read on the forward strand.
TAACCCACCAGCCCCCACTCCCCTCCCAGAGCCGGGGAGAGAACCCAGGACTCCTGGCTCCCAGGGCCCCCTCTAACTAGTAGGCCTCACTCTCCTTGCTCAGGGTCAGACTCCTTAGGCTTCTATACACAAAAGATATTTGACCCCGTGTAAGGTATTTGGGTCTTGTTTGGGTGAAGTGCATCTACATTAGGAATCTGCACCAAGTCCACTACACTAATCTGCTTACACCAGTGAAATTTCTATAGCATTTACAGGGTCTTAAACTCAGGGTTGGGATCTGATCTCAATTACAGCAGTGTAGCAGCTCTGAAATTGGAGAAATTCACTTCCAGTTTTACCCCGGTGTAAATGAAATTACTCAGCCCATTGGGCCTCAAAAGGGACCTTCAGCATCTGGTCTGACGACCTGTATAAAAGAGGCCAGAGCATTTCACCTTGGATTAATGCACCTTCTACAACGGGATCCAAACTGAACTGGACAGCGTCAACAGACCGGGACTCCACCACTGCTCTTGGGAGATTGGTTCAATGCCTCATTAACCTAATTGTTAAACATTTGTGCCAAATATCCAGGTTGAATTTGTGTGGCTTGAACTGTAGGCAGCTAAAGAGCTGGTCGAAAAATTTCTGTAAAAATTAAACTTTTCGGCCAGAAAATATCTCTTTTCATAGAATTTTTTTACCAGCCCTATTCAATGTTAATTGATGAGGAGATACAATGGGGTGAAACAAGCAAGCGGTTAAACTGGTTGCAGACTGGTAAAGGGTGACTGCATATTTACAAGAGTTAGAAATGGCGCTGGGGACTTCGATGGTTGTACAGTGACTACACAATATAAAACAAGCTGACATCAGTAATAGCCCAATCCAGAAGCAGTGTGAACACTCACCTGGGGTAGTGCTGCCCCAGTTTGGGGTACTCCAGTCCTGAGTAGGAACAACGCACGGAGTTGGGACGACACAGGTAGACGTGACAGGACATGCGCTGCTTGGGGTAGTGGACAGCCATGTGGACGGTGGGGTCACTATGCAGATAGGGGTTGTCGGGCTAATGGTAGGGGGGGAGGGGGTGGTTGAGCCGGTGGGGGTGGGAGTGGGGGAGGTGGTGGTTGTGCCGGTGGGGGTGGGGGTGGAGCTGGAGGAGGTGGTGGTTGCGCCGGTGAGGGTGGGGGTGGAGGAGGTGGTGGTTGCACCAGTGGGGGTGGGAGTGGGGGAGGTGGTGGTTGTGCCGGTGGGGGTGGGAGTGGAGGTGGGGGAGGTGGTGGTTGTGCCAATGGGGGTGGGAGTGGAGGTGGGTGAGGTGGTGGTGGTGCCGACGGGGGTGGAGGTGGGAGAGGTGGTAGCCGTGCCGGTGGGGGTGGGGGTGGAGGTGGGGGAGGTGGTGGTTGTGCCAATGGGGGTGGGGGTGGAGGTGGGGGACGTGGTGGTTGTGCCGGCGGGGGTGGAGGTGGAAGAGGTGGTAGCCGTGCCGGTAGGGGTGGGGGTGGAGGTGGGGGAGGTGCTCACTGTGCCGGTGGGGGTGGAGGTGGGGGAGGTGGTAGCCGTGCCTGTGGGGGTGGAGGTGGAGGAGGTGGTGGTTGTGCTGGTGGGGGTGGAGGTGGGGGAGGTGGTCACTGTGCTGGTGGGGGTGGAGGTGGGGGAGGTGGTCACTGTGCCGGTGGGGGTGCAGGTGGGGGAGGTGGTCACTGTGCCGGTGGGGGTGGAGGTGGGGGAGGTGGTAGCCGTGCCTGTGGGGGTGGAGGTGGAGGAGGTGGTGGTTGTGCTGGTGGGGGTGGAGGTGGACGAGGTGGTGGCTGTGGAGGTTGGGGTGGGGGAGCTTGTGGCCGTGCCTGTGGGGGTGGAGGTGGAGGAGGTGGTGGCTGTGGGGGTGGGGGTTGAGGTGGAGGAGGTGGTGGCCGTGCCTGTGGGGGTGGATGTGGGGGAGGTGGTGGCTGTGGGGGTCGGGATGGAGGTGGAGGAGGTGGAGGCTGTGATGGTGGGGGTGGCGAAGGTGGTGGCCGTGCCTGTGGGGGTGGAGGTGGAGGAGGTGGTGACTGTGCTGGTCGGGGTGGGGGAGGTGGTGGCTGTGCTGGAGGGGGTGGAGGTTGGGGAGGTGGTGGCTGTGGCTGTGGGGGTGGAGATGGAGGAGGTGGTGGATGTGGTGGTGGGGGTGGAGGTGGAGGAGGTGGCGGCTGTAGGGGTGGGGGTTGAGGTGGAGGAGGTAGTGGCTGTGGGGGTCGGGGTGGAGGTGGAGGAGGTGGTGGCTGTGGGGGTGGAGGTGGGGGAGGTGGTCACTGTGCTGGTGGGGGTGGAGGTGGAGGAGGTGGTGGCCGTGGTGGTGGGGGTGGAGGTGGAGGAGGTGGTGGCTGTGGAGGTGGGGGTGGGGGAGGTGGTGGCCGTGCCTGTGGGGGTGGAGGTGAAGGAGGTGGTGGCTGTGGGGGTGGGGGTGGAGGTGGAGGAGGTGGAGGCTGTGATGGTGGGGGTGGCGAAGGTGGTGGCCGTGCCTGTGGGGGTGGAGGTGGAGGAGGTGGTGACTGTGCTGGTGGGGGTGGGGGAGGTGGTGGCTGTGCTGGAGGGGGTGGAGGTTGGGGAGGTGGTGGCTGTGGCTGTGGGGGTGGAGATGGAGGAGGTGGTGGATGTGGTGGTGGGGGTGGAGGTGGAGGAGGTGGCGGCTGTAGGGGTGGGGGTTGAGGTGGAGGAGGTGGTGGCTGTGGGGGTCGGGGTGGAGGTGGAGGAGGTGGTGGCTGTGGGGGTGGAGGTGGGGGAGGTGGTCACTGTGCTGGTGGGGGTGGAGGTGGAGGAGGTGGTGGCCGTGGTGGTGGGGGTGGCGGTGGAGGAGGTGGTGGCTGTGGAGGTGGGGGTGGGGGAGGTGGTGGCCGTGCCTGTGGGGGTGGAGGTGAAGGAGGTGGTGGCTGTGGGGGTGGGGGTGGAGGTGGAGGAGGTGGTCACGGTGCTGGTCGGGGTGGAGGTGGAGGAGGTGGTGGCTGTGGTGGTGGCCGTGGTGGTGGGGGTGGAGGTGGAGGAGGTGGTGGCTGTGGTTGTGGGGGTGGAGGTGGAGGAGGTGGTGGCTGTGGTGGTGGGGGTGGAGGTGGAGGAGGTGGTGGCTGTCTGGGTGGGGGTGGAGGTGGAGGAGGTGGTGGCTGTGGGGTTGGGGGTGGAGGTGGAGGACGTGGTGGCTGTGGGGGTGGGGGTGGAGGTGGAGGAGGTGGTGGCTGTGGGGGTGGGGGTGGAGGTGGAGGAGGTGGTGGCTGTCGGGGTGGGGGTTGAGGTGGAGGAGGTGGTGGCCGTGGTGGTGAGGGTGGAGGTGGGGGAGGTGGTCACTGTGCTGGTGAGGGTGGAGGAGGTGGTGGCTGTAGTGGTAGGGGTGGAGGTGGGGGAGGTGGTGGCTGTGGGGGTGGGGGTGGAGCTGGGGGAGGTGGTGGCTGTGGGGGTGGGGGTGGAGGTGGAGGAGGTGGTGGCGGTGGTGGTGGGGGTGGAGGTGGAGGAGGTGGTGGCAGTGGTGGTGGGGGTGGAGGTGGAGGAGGTGGTGGCTGTGGCGGTGGGGGTGGAGCTGGGGGAGGTGGTCACTGTGGTGCTGGGGGTGGAGGTGGAGGAGGTGGTCACTCTGCTGGTGGGGGTGGAGGTGGAGGAGGTGGTGGCTGTGAGGGTGGGGGTGGAAGTGGGTGAGGTGGTCACTGTGGTGGTGGGGGTGGAGGTGGAGGAGGTGGTGGCTGTGGGGGTGGGGGTGGAGGTGGAGGAGGTGGTGGCGGTGGTGGTGGGGGTGGAGGTGGAGGAGGTGGTGGCTGTGGGGGTGGGGGTGGAGGTCGGGGAGGTGGTGGCTGTGGGGGTGGGAGTGGAGGTGCAGGAGGTGGTGGCTGTGGTGGTGGGGGTGGAGGTGGAGGAGGGGGTCACTGTGGTGGTGGGGGTGGAGGTGGAGGAGGGGGTCACTGTGGTGGTGGGGGTGGAGGTGGAGGAGGTCGTGGCTGTGGGGGTGGGGGTGGAGGTAGAGGAGGTGGTGGCTGTGGAGGTGGGGGTGGAGGTGGCGGTGGGGGTGGGGGTGGAGGTGGAGGAGGTGGTGGCTGTGGGGGTGGGGGTGGAGGTCGGGGAAGTGGTGGCTGTCGGGGTGGGAGTGGAGGTGGAGGAGGTGGTGGCTGTGGAGGTGGGGGTGGAGGTGGAGGAGGTGGTGGCGGTGGTGGTGGGGGTGGAGGTGGAGGAAGTGCTGGCTGTGGGAGTGGGGGTGGAGGTCGGGGAGGTGGTGGCTGTGGGGGTGGGAGTGGAGGTGGAGGAGGTGGTGGCTGTGGAGGTGGGGGTGGAGGTGGAGGAGGTGGTGGCGGTGGTGGTGGGGGTGGAGGTGGAGGAGGTGGTGGCTGTGGGGGTGGGGGAGGAGGTGGAGGAGGTCGTGGCTGTGGGGGTGGGGGTGGAGGTGGAGGAGGTGGTGGCTGTGGAGGTGGGGGTGGAGGTGGAGGAGGTGGTGGCGGTGGTGGGGGGGGTGGAGGTGGAGGAGGTGGTGGCTGTGGCGGTGGGGGTGGAGGTGGGGGAGGTGGTCACTGTGGTGGGCGGGGTGGAGGTGGGGGAGGTGGGCACTGTGCTGGTGGGGGTGGAGGTGGAAGAGGTGGTCACTGTGGTGGTGGGGGTGGAGGTGGAGGAGGTGGTGGCTGTGGTGGTGAGGGTGGAGGTGGAGGAGGTGGTCACTGTGGTGGTGGGGGTGGATGTTGAGGAGGTGGTGCCTGTGGTGGTGGGGGTGGAGGTGGGGGAGGTGGTGGCTGTGCTGGTGGGGGTGGAGGTGGAGGAGGTCGTGCCCGTGGTGGTGGGGGTGGAGGTGGGGGAGGTGGTCACTGTGCTGGTGGGGGTGGAGGTGGAGGAGGTGGTGGCTGTGGTGGTGGTGGTGGAGGTGGAGGAGGTGGTCACTGTGCTTGTCGGGGTGGAGGTGGGGGAGGTGGTGGCTGTGGTGGTGGGGGTGGAGGTGGGTGAGGTGGTGACTGTGCTGGTCGGGGTGGAGGTGGGGGAGGTGATGGCTGTCGGGGTGGGGGTGGAGGTGGAGGAGGTGGTCACTGTGCTGGTGGGGGTGGAGTTCGGGGAGGTGGTGGCTGTGCTGGTGGGGGTGGAGGTGGAGGAGGTGGTCACTGTGCTGGTGGATGTGGAGGTGGGGGAGGTGGTGGCTGTGGGGGTGGGGGTGGAGGTGGAGGAGGTGGTGGCTGTGGAGGTGGGGGTGGAGGTGGAGGAGGTGGTGGCTGTGGTGGTGGGGGTGGAGGTGGGGGAGGTGGTCACTGTGGTGGGCGGGGTGGAGGTGGGGGAGGTGGGCACTGTGCTGGTGGGGGTGGAGGTGGAAGAGGTGGTCACTGTGGTGGTGGGGGTGGAGGTGGAGGAGGTGGTAGCTGTGGTGGTGAGGGTGGAGGTGGAGGAGGTGGTCACTGTGGTGGTGGGGGTGGAGGTGGAGGAGGTGGTCACTGTGGTGGTGGGGGTGGATGTTGAGGAGGTGGTGCCTGTGGTGGTGGGGGTGGAGGTGGGGGAGGTGGTGGCTGTGCTGGTGGGGGTGGAGGTGGAGGAGGTCGTGCCCGTGGTGGTGGGGGTGGAGGTGGGGGAGGTGGTCACTGTGCTGGTGGGGGTGGAGGTGGAGGAGGTGGTGGCTGTGGTGGTGGTGGTGGAGGTGGAGGAGGTGGTCACTGTGCTTGTCGGGGTGGAGGTGGGGGAGGTGGTGGCTGTGGTGGTGGGGGTGGAGGTGGGTGAGGTGGTGACTGTGCTGGTCGGGGTGGAGGTGGGGGAGGTGATGGCTGTCGGGGTGGGGGTGGAGGTGGAGGAGGTGGTCACTGTGCTGGTGGGGGTGGAGTTCGGGGAGGTGGTGGCTGTGCTGGTGGGGGTGGAGGTGGAGGAGGTGGTCACTGTGCTGGTGGATGTGGAGGTGGGGGAGGTGGTGGCTGTGGGGGTGGGGGTGGAGGTGGAGGAGGTGGTGGCTGTGGGGGTGGGGGTGGAGGTGGGGGAGGTGGTCACTGTGGTTGTGGGGGTGGAGGTGGAGGAGGTGGTGGCTGTGCTGGTGGGGGTGGAGGTGGAGGAGGTGGTGGCTGTGGTGGTGGAGGTGGAGGAGGTGGTGGCTCTGGAGGTGGGGGTGGAGGTGGGGGAGGTGGTCACTGTGCTGGTGGGGGTGGAGGTGGAGGAGGTGGTCACTGTGCTGGTGGGGGTGGAGGTGGAGGGGGTGGTGGCTGTGGTGGTGGGGCTGGAGGTGGAGGAGGTGGTGGCTGTGGAGGTGGGGGTGGAGGTGGGGGAGGTGGTGGCTGTGGTGGTGGGGGTGGAGGTGGAGGAGGTGGTGGCAGTGGTGGTGGGGCTGGAGGTGGAGGAGGTGGTGGCTGTGGAGGTGGGGGAGGTGGTCACTGTGGTGGTGCGGGTGGAGGTGGAGGAGTTGGTCACTGTGCTCGTGGGGGTGGAGGTGGGGGAAGTGGTGGCTGTGCTGGTGGGCGTGGAGGTGGTGGAGGTGGTGGCTGTGGGGGTGGGGGTGGAGGTGGAGGAGGTGGTGGCTGTGGTGGTGGCTGTGGAGGTGGGGGTGGGGGAGGTGGTCGCTGTGCTGGTGGGGGTGGAGGTGGGGGAGGTGGTCACTGTGGTTGTGGGGGTGGAGGTGGAGGAGGTGGTGGCTGTGGTGGTGGGGGTGGAGGTGAAGGAGGTGGTGGCTGTGCTAGTGGGGGTGGAGGTGGAGGAGGTGGTGGCTGTGAGGGTGGGGGTGGAGGTGGGGGAGGTGGTGGCTGTGGGTGTGGGGGTGGAGGTGGAGGAGGCTGTTGCCGTGGTGGTGGGGGTGGAGGTGGAGGAGGTGGTCACTGTGCTGGTGGATGTGGAGGTGGGGGAGGAGGTGGCTGTGGGGGTGGGGGTGGAGGTGGAGGAGGTGGTGGCTGTAGGGGTGGGGGTGGAGGTGGAGGAGGTGGTGGCTGTGGGGGTCGGGGTGGAGGTGGAGGAGGTGGTGGCTGTGGGGGTGGGGGTGGAGGTCGGGGAGGTGGTCACTGTGCTGGTTGGGGTGGAGGTGGAGGAGGTGGTGGCCGTGGTGGTGGGGGTTGAGGTGGGGGAGGTGGTCACTGTGCTGATAGGGGTGGAGGTGGGGGAGGTGGTGGCTGTGGTGGAGGGGGTGGAGGTGGAGGAGGTGGTCACTGTGGTGGTGGGGGTGGAGGTGGAGGAGGTGGTGGCTGTGGTGGTGGGGGTGGAGGTGAAGGAGGTGGTGGCTGTGCTGGTGGGCGTGGAGGTGGGGGAGGTGGTCACTGTGCTGGTGGGGGAGGAGGTGGAGGAGGTGGTGGCTGTGGGGGTCTGGGTGGAGGTGGAGGTGGTCGTCGCTGTGCTGGTGGGGGTGGAGGTGGGGGAGGTGGTCACTGTGGTGGTGGGGGTGGAGGTGGAGGAGGTGGTGGCTGTGGTGGTGGGGGTGGAGGTGAAGGAGGTGGTGGCTGTGCTGGTGGGGGTGGAGGTGGGGGAGGTGGTCTCTGTGCTGGTGGGGGTGGAGGTGGAGGAGGTAGTCGTTGTGCTGGTGGGGGTGGAGGTGGGGGAGGTGGTCACTGTGGTGGTGGGGGTGGAGGTGGAGGAGGTGGTGGCTGTGGTGGTGGGGGTGGAGGTGAAGGAGGTGGTGGCTGTGCTGGTGGGGGTGGATGTGGGGGAGGTGGGCACTGTGCTGGTGGAGGTGGAGGTGGAGGAGGTGGTGGCTGTGGGGGTTTGGGTGGAGGTGGAGCTGGTCGTCGCTGTGCTGCTGGGGGTGGAGGTGGGGGAGGTGGTCACTGTGGTGTTGGGGGTGGAGGTGGAGGAGGTGGTGGCTGTGGTAGTGGTGGTGGAGGTGAAGGAGGTGGTGGCTGTGCTGGTGGGGGTGGAGGTGGGGGAGGTGGTCGCTGTGCTGGTGGGGGTGGAGTTGGGGGAGGTGGTCACTGTGGTGGTGGGGGTGGAGGTTCGGGATGTGGTCACTGTGGTGGTGGGGGTGGAGGTGGAGGAGGTGGTGGCTGTGGTGGTGGGGGTGGAGGTGGAGGAGGTGGTAACTGTGCTGGTGGGGGTCGAGGTGGAGGAGGTGGTCGCTGTGCTGGTGGGGGATGGAGGTGGGGGTGGGGGTGGCTGTGGGTGGTGGGGCTGGAGGAGGTGGTGGCTGTGGTGGTGGGGGTGGAGGTGGAGGAGGTGGTGGCCGTGGTGGTGGGGGTGGAGGTGGAGGAGGTGATCGCTGTGCTGGTGGGGGTGGAGGTGGAGGAGGTGGTGGCTGTGGTGGTGGGGGTGGAGGTGGTGGTCACTGTGCTGGTGGGGGTGGGAGGTGGGGGAGGTGGTCACTGTGGTGGTGGGGGTGGAGGTGGAGGAGGTGGTGGCTGTGGTGGTGGGGGTGGAGGTGGAGGAGTTGGTAACTGTGCTGGTGGGGGGTCGAGGTGGAGGAGGGTGGTCGCTGTGCTGGTGGGGGATGGAGGTGGGGGTGGTGGTGGCTGTGGTGGTGGGGCTGGAGGAGGTGGTGGCTGTGGTGGTGGGGGTGGAGGTGGAGGAGGTGGTGGCCGTGGTGGTGGGGGTGGAGGTGGAGGAGGTGATCGCTGTGCTGGTGGGGGTGGAGGTGGGGGTGGAGGTGGAAGAGGTGGTCGCTGTGGTGGTGGGGGTGGAGGTGGTGGTCACTGTGCTGGAGGGGGTGGAGGTTGGGGAGGTGGTCACTGTGCTGGAGGTGGTGGAGTTGGGGGAGGTGATCACTGTGCTGGAGGTGGAGGAGGTGGTGGTTGCGGTGGTGGGGGTGGAGGTGGAGGAGGTGGTGGTTGTGGTGGTGGGGGTGGAGGTGGAGGAGGTGGTCGCTGTGCTGGTGGGGGTGGAGGTGGAGGAGGTGGTGGCTGTGGGGGTGGGGGTCGAGGTGGAGGAGGTGGTGGCTGTAGGGGTCGGGGTGGAGGTGGAGGAGGTGGTCACTGTGCTGGTGGGGGTGGAGGTGGAGGAGGTGGTCGCTGTGCTGGTGCGGGTGGAGGTGGGGGAGGTGGTCACTGTGCTGGTCGGGGTGGAGGTGGAGGAGGTGGTGGCTGTGGGGGTGGGGGTGGAGGTGGAGGAGGTCGTGGCTGTGGGGGTCGGGGTGGAGGTGGAAGAGGTGGTTGCTGTGCTGGTGGGGGTGGAGGTAGGGGAGGTCGTCACTGTGCTCGTGCGGGTGGACGTGGAAGACGTGGTCTCTGTGCTGTTGGGGGTGGAGGTGGAGGAGGTGGTCACTGTGGTGGTGGGGGTGGAGGTGGAGGAGGTGGTGGCTGTGGTGGTGGGGGTGGAGGTGAAGGAGGTGGTGGCTGTGCTGGTGGGGGTGGAGTTGGGGGAGGTGGTCACTGTGGTGGTGGGGGTGGAGGTGGAGGAGGTGGTGGCTGTGGTGGTGGGGGTGGAGGTGGAGGAGGTGGTGGCTGTGCTGGTGGGGGTGGAGGTGGGGGAGGTGGTCACTGTGCTGGTGGGGGTGGAGGTGGAGGTGGGGAGGGTGGTGGCTGTGGTGGTGGGGGTGGAGGTGGAGGAGGTGGTAACTGTGCTGGTGGGGGTCGAGGTGGAGGAGGTGGTCGCTGTGCTGGTGGGGATGGAGGTGGGGGTGGTCGTGGCTGTGGTGGTGGGGCTGGAGGAGGTGATGGCTGTGGTGGTGGGGGTGGAGGTGGGGGAGGTGGTCACTGTGCTGGTGGGGGTGGAGGTGGAGGTGGGGGAGGTGGTGGCTGTGGTGGTGGGGGTGGAGGTGGAGGAGGTGGTAACTGTGCTGGTGGGGGTCGAGGTGGAGGAGGTGGTCGCTGTGCTGGTGGGGATGGAGGTGGGGGTGGTCGTGGCTGTGGTGGTGGGGCTGGAGGAGGTGATGGCTGTGGTGGTGGGGGTGGAGGTGGAGGAGGTGGTGGCCGTGGTGGTGGGGGTGGAGGTGGAGGAGGTGATCGCTGTGCTGGTGGGGGTGGAGGTGGGGGTGGAGGTGGAGGAGGTGGTGGCTGTGGTGGTGGGGGTGGAGGTGGTGGTCACTGTGCTGGAGGGGGTGGAGGTTGGGGAGGTGGTCACTGTGCTGTAGGTGTAGGAGGTGGTGGTTGTGGTGGTGGGGGTGGAGGTGGAGGAGGTGGTGGCTGTGGGGGTGGGGGTCGAGGTGGAGGAGGTGGTGGCTGTAGGGGTCGGGGTGGAGGTGGAGGAGGTGGTCAGTGTGCTGGTGGGGGTGGAGGTGGAGGAGGTGGTCGCTGTGCTGGTGCGGGTGGAGGTGGGGGAGGTGGTCACTGTGCTGGAGGTGGAGGAGGTGGTGGTTGTGGTGGTGGGGGTGGAGGTGGAGGAGGTGGTGGCTGTGGGGGTGGGGGTGGAGGTGGAGGAGGTGGTGGCTGTGGGGGTGGGGGTGGAGGTATAGGAGGTGGTGGCTGTGGTGGTTGGGGTGGAGGTGGAGGAGGTCGTGGCTGTGGGGGTCGGGGTGGAGGTGGAGGAGGTGGTTGCTGTGCTGGTGGGGGTGGAGGTAGGGGAGGTCGTCACTGTGCTCGTGCGGGTGGACGTGGAAGACGTGGTCTCTGTGCTGGTGGGGGTCGAGGTGGAGGAGGTGGTCGCTGTGCTGGTGGGGGTGGAGGTGGAGGAGGTGGTGGCTGTGGAGGTGGGGGTGGAGGTGGAGGAGGTCGTGGCCGTGGTGGTGGAGGTGGAGGAGGTGGTCACTGTGGTGGTCGGGGTGGAGGTGGGGTAGGTCGTGGCTGTGGGGGTCGGGGTGGAGGTGGGGGAGGTGGTGGCTGTGGGGGTGGGGGTGGAGGTCGAGGAAGTGGTGGCTGTGGGGGTGGGGGTGGAGGTGGAGGAGGTGGTGGCTGTAGGGGTCGGGGTGGAGGTGGAGGAGGTGGTTGCTGTTCTGGTGGGGGTGGAGGTAGGGGAGGTCGTCACTGTGCTGGTGCGGGTGGACGTGGAGGACGTGGTCTCTGTGCTGGTGGGGGTGGAGGTGGAGGAGGTGGTGGCTGTGGTTGTGGGGGTGGAGGTCGGGGAGGTGGTGGCTGTGGTTGTGGGGGTGGAGGTTGGGGAGGTGGTCACTGTGCTGGTGGGGGAGGAGGTGGAGGAGGTGGTGGCTGTGGTGGTGGGGGTGGAGGAGGTGGTGGCTGTCAGCGTCGGGGTGGACGTGGAGGACGTGGTCTCTGTGCTGGTGGGGGTGGAGGTGGGGGTGGAGGTGGAGGAGGTGGTGGCTGTGGTGGTGGGGGTGGAGGTGGAGGAGGTGGTGGCTGTGGGGGTGGGGGTGGAGGAGGTGGTGGCTGTGGTGGTGGGGGTGGAGGTCGGGGAGGTGTTCACTGTGCTGGTGGGGGTGGAGGTGGGCGAGGTGGTCACTGTGCTGGTCGGGGTGGAGGTGGAGGAGGTGGTCATTGTGCTGGTGCGGATGGAGGTGGAGGAGGCGGTGGCTGTGGTGGTGGGGGTGGAGGTGGAGGAGGTGGTGGCCGTGGTGGTGGGGGTGGAGGTGGAGGAGGTGATCGCTGTGCTGGTGGGGGTGGAGGTGGGGGTGGAGGTGGAGGAGGTGGTGGCTGTGCTGGTGGGGGTGGAGGTGGAGGAGGTGGTGGCTGTGGTGGTGGGGGTGGAGGTGGGGGACGTGGTCACTGTGCTGGTGGAGGTCGGGGAGGTGGTGGCTGTGGGGCTGGGGGTGGAGGTGGAGGACGTGGTCACTGTGCTGGTGGGGTTGGAGGTGGAGGAGGTGGTCACTGTGCTGGTGGGGGTGGAGGTGGTGTAGGTGGTGGCCGTGGGTGTGGTGGTGGAGGTGGTGGAGGTGGAGGAGGTTGTGGCTGTGCTGTTGGGGGTGGAGGTGGGGTAGGTGATCACTGTGGTGGTGGGGGTGGAGGTGGGGGAGGTGGTCACTGTGCTGGTGGGGGTGGAGGTGGAGGAGGTCGTGGCTGTGGTGGTGGCGGTGGAGGTGGAGGAGGTGGTGGCTGTGGAGGTCGGGGTGGAGGTTGAGGAGGTGGTGGCTGTGGGGGTGGGGGTGGAGGTCGGGGAGGTGGTCACTGTGGTGGTGGGGGTGGAGGTGGAGGAGGTGGTGGCTGTGGGGGTGGGGGTGGAGGTGGAGGAGGTGGTGGCTGTGGAGGTCGGGGTGGAGGTTGAGGAGGTGGTGGCTGTGGGGGTGGGGGTGGAGGTCGGGGAGGTGGTCACTGTGCTGGTGGTGGTGGAGGTGGAGGAGGTGGTGGCTGTGGGGGTGGGGGTGGAGGTGGAGGACGTGGTGGTTGTGCTGGTGGGGGTGGAGGTGGAGGAGGTGGTGGCTGTGGGGGTGGGGGTGGAGGTGGAGGAGGTGGTGGCTGTGGTGGTGGGGGTGGAGGTGGGGGACGTGGTCACTGTGCTGGTGGAGGTCGGGGAGGTGGTGGCTGTGGGGCTGGGGGTGGAGGTGGAGGACGTGGTCACTGTGCTGGTGGGGTTGGAGGTGGAGGAGGTGGTCACTGTGCTGGTGGGGGTGGAGGTGGTGTAGGTGGTGGCCGTGGGTGTGGTGGTGGAGGTGGTGGAGGTGGTGGAGGTGGAGGAGGTTGTGGGTGTGCTGGTGGGGGTGGAGGTGGGGGAGGTGATCACTGTGGTGGTGGGGGTGGAGGTGGGGGAGGTGGTCACTGTGCTGGTGGGGGTGGAGGTGGAGGAGGTCGTGGCTGTGGTGGTGGGGGTGGAGGTGGAGGAGGTGGTGGCTGTGGGGGTCGGGGTGGAGGTGGAGGAGTTGGTGGCTGTGGGGGTGGGGGTGGAGGTCGGGGAGGTGGTCACTGTGCTGGTGGTGGTGGAGGTGGAGGAGGTGGTGGCTGTGGGGGTGGGGGTGGAGGTGGAGGAGGTGGTGGTTGTGCTGGTGGGGGTGGAGGTGGAGGAGGTGGTGGCTGTGGGGGTGGGGGTGGAGGTGGAGGAGGTGGTGGCTGTGGGGGTCGGGGTGGAGGTGGAGGAGGTTGTGGCTGTGGGGGTTGGGGTGGAGGTCGGGGAGGTGGTCACTGTGCTGGTGGGGGTGGAGGTGGAGGAGATGGTGGCTGTGGTGGTGGGGGTGGAGGTGGAGGAGGTGGTGGCTGTGGTGGTGGGGGTGGAGGTGGAGGAGGTGGTCACTGTGCTGGTGGGGGTGGAGGTGGTGTAGGTGGTGGCCGTGGGTGTGGTGGTGGAGGTGGTGGAGGTGGAGGAGGTTGTGGCTGTGCTGTTGGGGGTGGAGGTGGGGGAGGTGATCACTGTGGTGGTGGGGGTGGAGGTTTGGGAGGTGGTCACTGTGCTGGTGGGGGTGGAGGTGGAGGAGGTCGTGGCTGTGGTGGTGGGGGTGGAGGTGGAGGAGGTGGTGGCTGTGGAGGTCGGGGTGGAGGTTGAGGAGGTGGTGGCTGTGGGGGTGGGGGTGGAGGTCGGGGAGGTGGTCACTGTGGTGGTGGGGGTGGAGGTGGAGGAGGTGGTGGCTGTGGGGGTGGGGGTGGAGGTGGAGGAGGTGGTGGCTGTGGAGGTCGGGGTGGAGGTTGAGGAGGTGGTGGCTGTGGGGGTGGGGGTGGAGGTCGGGGAGGTGGTCACTGTGCTGGTGGTGGTGGAGGTGGAGGAGGTGGTGGCTGTGGGGGTGGGGGTGGAGGTGGAGGACGTGGTGGTTGTGCTGGTGGGGGTGGAGGTGGAGGAGGTGGTGGCTGTGGGGGTGGGGGTGGAGGTGGAGGAGGTGGTGGCTGTGGTGGTGGGGGTGGAGGTGGGGGACGTGGTCACTGTGCTGGTGGAGGTCGGGGAGGTGGTGGCTGTGGGGCTGGGGGTGGAGGTGGAGGACGTGGTCACTGTGCTGGTGGGGTTGGAGGTGGAGGAGGTGGTCACTGTGCTGGTGGGGGTGGAGTTGGTGTAGGTGGTGGCCGTGGGTGTGGTGGTGGAGGTGGTGGAGGTGGAGGAGGTTGTGGGTGTGCTGGTGGGGGTGGAGGTGGGGGAGGTGATCACTGTGGTGGTGGGGGTGGAGGTGGGGGAGGTGGTCACTGTGCTGGTGGGGGTGGAGGTGGAGGAGGTCGTGGCTGTGGTGGTGGGGGTGGAGGTGGAGGAGGTGGTGGCTGTGGGGGTCGGGGTGGAGGTGGAGGAGGTGGTGGCTGTGGGGGTGGGGGTGGAGGTCGGGGAGGTGGTCACTGTGCTGGTGGGGGTGGAGGTGGAGGAGGTGGTGGCTGTGGGGGTGGGGGTGGAGGTGGAGGCGGTGGTGGCTGTGGGGGTCGGGGTGGAGGTTGAGGAGGTGGTGGCTGTGGGGGTGGGGGTGGAGGTCGGGGAGGTGGTCACTGTGCTGGTGGTGGTGGAGGTGGAGGAGGTGGTGGCTGTGGGGGTGGGGGTGGAGGTGGAGGAGGTGGTGGTTGTGCTGGTGGGGGTGGAGGTGGAGGAGGTGGTGGCTGTGGGGGTGGGGGTGGAGGTGGAGGAGGTGGTGGCTGTGGGGGTCGGGGTGGAGGTGGAGGAGGTTGTGGCTGTGGGGGTTGGGGTGGAGGTCGGGGAGGTGGTCACTGTGCTGGTGGGGGTGGAGGTGGAGGAGATGGTGGCTGTGGTGGTGGGGGTGGAGGTGGAGGAGGTGGTGTCTGTGGTGGTGGGGGTGGAGGTGGAGGTGGTGGTGGCTGTGGGGGTGGGGGTGGATGTCGGGGAGGTGGTCACTGTGCTGGTGGGGGTGGAGGTGGAGGAGATGGTGGCTGTGGGGGTGGAGGTGGAGGTGGAGGAGGTGGTGGCTGTGCTGGTGGGGGTGGAGGTGGAGGAGGTGGTGGCTGTGCTGGTGGGGGTGGAGGTGGAGGAGGTGGTGGTTGTGGTGGTGGGGGTGGAGGTGAAGGAGGTGGTGGCTGTGCTGGTGGGGGTGGAAGTGAAGGAGGTGGTGGCTGTGCTGGTAGGGGTGGAGGTGGAGGAGGTGGTGGCTGTGGGGGTGGGGGTGGAGGTGGAGGAGGTGGTGGCTGTGGTGGTGGGGGTGGAGGTGGAGGAGGTGGTGGCTGTGGGGGTCGGGGTGGAGGTGGAGGAGGTGGTCGCTGTGGGGGTGGGGGTGGAGGTCGGGGAGGTGGTCACTGTGCTGGTGGGGGTGGAGGTGGAGGAGGTAGTGGCTGTAGGGGTCGGGGTGGAGGTGGAGGAGGTGGTGGCTGTGGGGGTGGGGGTGGAGGTGGAGGAGGTGGTGGCTGTGGGGGTGGACGTGGGGGAGGTGGTCACTATGCTGGTGGGGGTGGAGGTGGAGGAGGTGGTGGCCGTGGGGGTGGGGGTGGAGGTGGAGGAGGCGGTAGCCGTGGGGGTGGGGGTGGAGGTGGAGAAGGTGGTGGCCGTGGCTGTGGGGGTGGAGGTGGAGGAGGTGGTGGCTGTGGTGGTGGGGGTGGAGGTGGGGGAGGTGGTCACTGTGCTGGTGGGGGTGGAGGTGGAGGAGGTGGTGGCTGTGGGGGTGGGGGTGGAGGTGGAGGAGGTGGTGGCTGTGGGGGTGGTGGTGGAGGTGGGGGAGGTGGTGGCTGTGGTGGTGGGGTTGGAGGTGGGGGTGGTGGTCACTGTGCTGGTGGTAGTGGAGGTGGAGGAGGTGGTGGCTGTGGGGGTGGGGGTGGAGGTGGAGGAGGTGGTCACTGTGCTGGTGGGGGTGGAGGTGGAGGAGGTGGTGGCTGTGCTGGTGGGGGTGGAGGTGGGGGAGGTGGTGGCTGTGGGGGTGGGGGTGGAGGGGGAGGAGGTGGTCACTGTGCTGGTGGGGGTGGAGGTGGAGGAGGTGGTGGCTGTGCTGGTGGGGGTGGAGGTGGGGGAGGTGGTGGCTGTGGGGGTGGGGGTGGAGGTGGAGGAGGTGGTGGCTGTGGTGGTGGGGGTGGAGGTGGAGGAGGTGGTGGCCGTGGTGGTGGGGGTGGAGGTGGAGGAGGTGGTGGCTGTGCTGGTGGGGGTGGAGGTGGGGGAGGTGGTGGCTGTGGGGGTGGGGGGTGGAGGTGGAGGAGGTGGTGGCTGTGGTGGTGGGGGTGGAGGTGGAGGGGGTGGTGGCCGTGGTGGTGGGGGTGGAGGTGGAGGAGGTGGTGGCTGTGGGGGTGGGGGTGGAGGTGGAGGAGGTGGTGGCTGTGGTGGTGGGGGTGGAGGTGGAGGAGGTGGTGGCTGTGGGGGTGGTGGGGGTGGAGGTGGGGGAGGTGGTCACTGTGCTGGTGGGGGTGGAGGTGGGGGATGTCACGTTACAAATCTCACATCGTGGCCCACCGTACCCTGGGGGGCAGGTGCATTCCATGCCTACTGGCGTTCCTCCGTTCTGGCAGGCCTCGCAGCTGTCCCTGCAGTCGCAGCGCTCGCCGCCATACCCCGGGGGGACAGAAACAGAGGCGACCAATGGCCGTTCCTCCGTTCTGGCAGGCCTTGGCTGGGTCGTAGCACTCGCAGTTGTAGCCCCACCAGCCGCGTGGGCAGATACACTCTGTACCATTGGGAGTTCCCCCGTTCTGGCAGTTCACTGAAAGAAACAAGCCCCCACCCTGCTTTTTACAGTGTCTTGGACACAAATGAACCCCTTTCTGAGCTGGGTAGAAGCCAAGAGTCCTGGCTCCCAGCCCCCCTGCTCTAACCCACCAAATCCCACTTCCGTGCCAGAGCCGGGGAAAGAACCCAGGAGTCCTGGCTCCCAGGCCCCCCTGCTCTAACCAGTAACCCCCACTCCCCTACCAGAGCCGGGGAGGGAACCCAGGAGTCCTGGCTCCCAGCCCCCCCGCTCTAACCCACCAGCCCCCACTCTCCTCCCAGAGCCGGGAAAGAACTGAGGCATCCTGGCTCCGATCTGCTCTTTCCCCTCTGATCACTAGACCCAATTCCCCTCCCAGAACCGGGGAGAGAACACATTCGTCTCCATGCACTAAGGAGCGGATCGCATTTTCATGTTCTCTTGTGTTCTTTTGTAACATGGCACAGACAGCCCCAGCTGCACAGTCCCTCAGCAGTTACACCAGTTCCAGGTCTGCAGAGTTCTTTATTCACCAAACTCAGGTGCCTGGAAGCCTCATGTAATAGTGGAGAAGTGCCACCATGATAGGCGGAGTTAGGTCAGTTAGATAAAAAATTATTGGCCAAATCTCAGCTGGGGTCCATTGGCCATTGCTCCATGGGAGTCAATGGGGCTGGATGCCCAGTTGATGTAACTGGGCTGCTTCACCAGCTGAACTGATCGAAAGCAGCTGCGTAACCGGGTGACAATGTCCGGTTCTTTCCACTCACCTGCCACACCCAGAATGCCGGTGGCATTGTCTGTGCTGGCTCCTTTGGCGTTACCCACACTGTCCCGCTCCCTTTGCCGGCGGCCCGGAGCTCATAGCCAGGAACCTCATGTCGACAGGGAGGCCGTGTCTATCACCTGTTCCTTCATCTGCAGGAATGCCGGGCTCCCAGCCCTGGCCTGTCATTTCTCCTCTTGTGTCTTTGGTTTCTGCCCTCCATCTGCCTCTGAGCACTGCAGAGAGAAAGTGGCACAGGTCAAGTAGCAGACTGGTGCTGATCCCAGGCCGTGACCCTAGTATCTAATGTCCAGCTGGGAGTGGCCTCCCGAGAAGCGCAGTGGGTAGGAATTGCTTCTGTTTCTGGCTTGGCGGATGGGAAACGTAATGACCATCTACCAATGTGATATATGCCATCATGTGCCAGCAATGCCCCTCTGCCATGTACATTGGCCAAACCGGACAGTCTCTACGCAAAAGAATTAATGGACACAAATCTGACATCAGGAATCAAAATACTCAAAAACCAGTGGGAGAACACTTCAACCTGTCTGGCCATTCAATGACAGACCTGTGGGTGGCTATCTTACAACAGAAAAACTTCAAAAACAGACTCCAACGAGAGACTGCTGAGCTGGAATTGATATGCAAACTAGATACAATCAACTCCGGTTTGAATAAGGACTGGGAATGGCTGAGCCATTACAAACATTGAATCTATCTCCCCTTGTAAGTATGCTCACACTTCTTATCAAACTGTCTGTACTGGGCTAGCTTGATTATCACTTCAAAAGTTTTTTTTCTCCTACTTAATTTGCCTCTCAGGGTTGGTAAGACAACTCCCACCTGTTCATGCTCTCTGTATGTGTGTATATATAGCTCCTCAATATATGTTTCACTCTATATGCATCCGAAGAAGTGGGCTGTAGTCCACGAAAGCTTATGCTCTAATAAATTTGTTAGTCTCTAAGGTGCCACAAGTACTCCTGTTCTTTTTTAGTAATGACCATCTTTATTAGCCCAAGAGAAAAAAACCTCCATGGAAGACTGGAAATAATGTTGAGAGGCAATCGCAGCAATTTAAGGGTCTAAGCACATCACAGAGATCTTGTAATGATCCCAACACCAAGGCTTATACACTGAGGAAATTCCAGGTCAAGGATCTACTTGCAAGAAAGCCAACCATGCTACGGCTGGAAAAGCACCCAAAGAGAGAGAGGATGATAAAGGCATTTGAGTGTTTTTGCTCCTTCCATAAATGGCCTTAATGAACCCATTACTGGATACCGCGTCCATTAATTTTTAGGGGTCCTGGGGCTTGGGGTGTGTTCACCTGCCGAAGAGACGGAGAATGCGAGGTGGGCGAGGAGCAGGGAGACCGAAAGTATCTTCATCCTTTGGGAGAAGAGTCTGGGGCATAATCCATAGAGATGGTAACGGAAGGAGGCCGTGCGCACCTTGCGAAGGCCGGGAGCGCACTGAACAGGGGGTCGGAACCAGGAACCTTGGCTCCCGGGGGCGTGCGGGGGGCACTTGGATTCCTCAGGCTGGGCGGAGGAATACAGGGAATTGTTCTCGTGAATTTCAAAGGTCAATTAGGCTAATAAATTGGCAGCTGGGAAATTCATATCAGTGCCAGAAGCGGGGGAGGGTGGCATGAGACTATCAGTGCCACACCTGAAGTGGGAAGAGACACATGGGATCAGTCGAGAGCCCGTCCCTTGTGCCATAGATGCCGAAGATCTCAAAGGATGGAAATGTGGAGAGCCTTTCTGGCTCTCAGGGGAGCTCGGCTCCAAAAGGTGCCACATGAAGCCGAGGGGTCACCATCACGGGAGAGTTCTCAGAGCAGGTTGGACAAACGCCTGCCAGGGATGGTCTAGGGTTACTTGGCTCTGCCTCATTGTGGGGAGCTGGACTGGATCCCCTCTCAAGGTCCCAACCAGCCTCACTTCTCTATGATTAGACAGACAGACAGAGAGACAGATAGCCATTTGGATAGATGGCTAAGGGCTGTGGGGATAGAAAACTACTTAGATAGCTAGGGTGTATGGGGATAGATAGATAGATAGATAGATAGATAGATAGATAGATAGATAGATAGATAGATAGATAGATAGATAGATAGATAGAGGGGGTGGATGGGATAGATAGATAGATAGATGGTGTGTGGGGGGATAGATAGATAGATAGATAGATAGATAGATAGATAGATAGATAGATAGATAGATAGATAGATAGAGGGGGTGGATGGGATAGATAGATAGATAGATAGATAGATAGATAGATGGTGTGTGGGGGGATAGATAGATAGATAGATAGATAGATAGATAGATAGATGTAGAAGAGAGGGGTGTATATAGGAAATCTCTTGTCTGTCCATCGGTCCATCCATCCTCATGAACCCCTTGTCTTTATCTAGCCCTCTCCACAAACAGCCCTCTATCTGTCTATGATGAGTGTGGACATTTTCAGAAAGATTTTAGGAGTGCTATGTGTGCCTCAGTTTACCCTGCTCACCTTGTGCTGTGATGCACTGAGTGTAAATGGGAGTTAAGCATTCAGGGGGCGGCACGTACAGGACCAGATACATTCACATAAGTGAACGGCCTGCAGGTATCTGAATGGAAGGCCCGGCCTTGACCATGAAGGAGCCACCGGCCTGGCCATTCACCCCTAGCTGCCATGAGCCAAGAGCGGTGACTGTGGAAAACACCCCACGGGGGAGCCGGGGGGAAAGGTGGGACCGAACGAGGTGGCTGGAGGCTGGTTCTGAGGTTGCTGTGGTGACCAGATGTGAACACACGGAGGGAGGTTGAAGCACGGCCGGAGCGCATCGAGCTGGATGGAAGTGCCTGGGATCTGGTGGCCATGGCTGCATGAGCTATGCCCAGCTGCTTACCCCACCCAGCCTTGGCCAGTTCGGGCTACAGTTCCAGCTAGCTCGCTTTGTACCGTGCTCTCTCCTCGCTGCCTCGCCCAGAGCACACAGAGAACAACGCAACTTCACCCCAGAGCCCTTTCTGTTTCGCTTCTGAGCTGGTGAAATCAGCTGGTGCCAGCCGCAGGCAGGGAGACGAAGTCATTCTCCACCACCTCTGCCAGGTGGGGGCATCGTTAGCTCTCTTGCACGGGAAGACCCACACCCCTGTCCAAATCTGCCCCCACCAAAAGACCTAATTCCTATTGGCACCCAGGGCAGCTGAGGGACAGAGTGAGGCTGGCAGATGCAGAGCTGAGAGGGGAGGGCAGGTGGGGGTACTCAGGGTATACAATGGGAGATTGCAGCTCTCACAAGGTTCACGGTGCTGTAACCTGGACAGGCACCGAGATTTACCTCGATTGCAATGAAATAATGGGGAAACCAACTCAGGAGGCTGGAACATCAGAGCTTGGCACTGTGAAATATCAGGAAAGCTCCCAGACAGTAATTGGAAACCAAGAAACTTTTACTCCAATCCTCTTTCCATCATCTGAACACCAAAGATTTGAGCAGCCCGGGAACAGAACAGCGCAGCGCCTAGAGGGTAAAATCTTGTACAACGTTTGTGCTGCAAAAACGGAGCTACTTGACCGAGAAATTGGCTAGCGGACATTCCGTTTGAACCAGGAGGAAAAGAAGTTAGCAAGAGCCTCTGGCCGGAAGTTGAAGCAAGACCAAAAAAAAAAAAAGTCACACTGGAAACAAGATAAAAAGCAACAGAGGGTCCTGTGGCACCTTTAAGACTAACAGAAGTATTGGGAGCATAAGCTTTCGTGGGTAAGAACTTCACTTCTTCAGATGCAAGCCTTGCATCTGAAGAAATGAGGTTCTTACCCATGAAAGCTTATGCTCCCAATACTTCTGTTAGTCTTAAAGATGCCACAGGACCCTCTGTTGCTTTTTACAGATTCAGACTAACACGGCTACCCCTCTGATACTGGAAACAAGGTGTACATTTTTATCATGGAGGCTAATTAACCCTTAGGACAATATCCCAAGGGGCCTGGCGGATTCTCCATTGCTGACAATCTTGAAATGGAGCTGCGGTGGTTTTGACACCGACCTGCTGAAGTGGAGTTAATTCAGCCCGGGGTCTCTGGCTTTATACTCTTGATGTCAGGGGTAGGCCAGTAGATGCACTTCTAGATTTTCAAGTTATAGAAGACACACTGGCTGCATCTGTGACAACCCACATCTTAGAAGAGTTAAATGCTTGTCAGTTGGACCCCAAACAGATGGCTGCTTGTGCATTTGATGGAGCTGCAAACATCTCTGGAAGACATGGTAGAGGACAAGCTTTGCTCAGAGAAAAGTATAACCCTGATCTCTCCTACTCCAACTTGCGCTAGTATGAGTTGCAGACTCTTCCAAAGACATTTAAAAAGCTATAAATGGAATGTCTTCTGTGACGGGTTGGATCACAGAAACCCCCTTGGGAACTGACAACTGATGCCCAGTGTTCAGCCTTTCTGGGCAATTTCCAACCTGTGTAGTTCTAGCTTCTTCTGATCTTCACTCTTACTTATTTTGCTTCCTTTTCTATCCCTACTTCCCTTACCCAAAATCAGCAAACAGAAAATAACAAACCAGTAACCACTTTGTCTGTTCTCCAGCCAGCACACTTAAATCTCACTTCAAATCACTACCAGATTCTCAAAGCAATCAGCTGTGCACAGATCCTGCCGACTACGCCACTGTGATGGGTTGGATCACAGAAACCCCCCATGGGAGCTGCCACCAGATGTGCCAAGACTACCCCTGCTCCTGTTTTCTCTGCCAGCTCAGGACTCCAGCCCCCTGTCTTGCTGAGCCAGACATGCCCGTCTGCTCCAACACAGACCCCGGGTCTGAACCACGTGCCCCAAAGCTGCAGACTTTCCTGAAAGCAGCTTAAGAAATGTTCCTGTCTCCAGCACTCAGATGCCCAACTCCCAGTGGGGTCCAAACCCCAAATAAATCCATTTTACTCTGTGTGACGAACTGGGACTGTTCTTACCGTGGTCTGTGAATTCTGACAGGGGAGTGTGGCTAGGACGGTCTGCACTGGGGATGGGAGACTGACCGAGGGAGAATACCTGAGCATGTAACATGAGAACCCAGGAAGGGTTAGAGGCCAGGTGACACCTTTGCCCGGGAAACTGAACAAAGGCTGTGGGAGGGGTCGCTGAAGGAGAGTTTCAGGGCTGGCTGGTGATGTGGCTGGGAGGCAGAGAGGGCTCTGACCTCCCAAAGGGGCTGGGGCGCCCTGAGACCCCAAGATGGACCTAACTGAGGGGGTCCTGTTTTCTGTGCCTGCGGGACCTGTCTTGGACTGTATTCCTGTCGTCTAAATAAACCTTCTGCTTTACTGGCTGGCTGAGAGTCATGGTGAATCGCAGGAAGCTGGGGGTGCAGGGCCCTGAGTCCCCCAATACTCCGTGACACTCTGTATAAAGCTTATACAGGGTAAACTCATAATTGTTCACCCCCTGTAACACTGATAGAGAGATATGCACAGCTGCCCCCCGCCCCAGGTATTAAAGCATACTCTGGTATTAATTAATAAGTAAAAAGTGATTTTATTAAATACAGAAAGTAGGATTTAAGTGGTTCCAAGTAGTGACAGACAGAACAAAGTGAATTACCAAGCAAAATAAAATAAAACATGCAAGTCAAAACCTAGTACAGTAATAAAACTGAATACAGATAAAATCTCACCCTCAGAGATGTTCCAATAAGTTTCTTTCACAGACTGGACGCTTTCCTAGTCTGGGCCCAATCCTTTCCCCTGGTACAGCTCTTGTTCCAGGTCAGGTGGTAGCTAAGGGATTTCTCATGATGGCCGCCCCCTTTGTTCTCTTCCACCCACTTATATCTCTTTTGCATAAGGTGGGAATCCTTTGTCCCTCTGGGTCGTCCCCCCCTTCTCAATGGAAAAGCACCAGGTTCAAGATAGATTCCAGTTCAGGTGACATGGTCACATGTCACTGTAAGAATTCCTTACCCACTTGCCAGCACACACGTATACAGGAAGACTTACAGGTAAAACAGAGCCATCTGCCGTCAATTGTCCTGGTTAATGGGAGCCATTAAAATTCCAAACCACCATTAATGGCCCACACTTTGCATAACTACAATAGGACCTCAGAGTTCTATTTCATATTTCTAGTTTCAGATACAAGAATGATACATTTATACAAATAGGATGACCACACTCAGTAGATTATAAGCTTTGTAATGATACCTTACAAGAGACCTTTTGCACAAAGCATATGTTAGTTATATTATATTCACACTCATCAGCATACTTCCATAAAATCATATAGAGTGCAACGTCACATCTTGATTATATTATTTTTTCAGCAAGAGTCCAAAAACACTGAATATCTTGGAAAATATAGAAGATACACTGGGACTGAAGTTCAAATTGGTCCAACCTGGGAAAACCTTCTGGCTTTCTCATGAGTGATCCTTTGCTGTTGTCTTAAAATTACTCCATCCGTTATTACTGGCTCTGGAAAGTATCTACCAAGATGGGATGGATCTAAGTAGTGAGGCTGGTGGATTACTTTTGCTACTACGTTCAGAGAAGACTATTGCCATTCTCTCTCTTGTAAGTTTACTGTTGAAACCACTTGGGTCATTAAACATTGCCATCCAGGCATCTGCTATAACAGTAGTAGATCTTTGTCCAGCAACAGAAGCTACATTTGGATCAATCAGAGAGCTACCCATTGAACAAGTACTGGACGAAGCAAAGACTTCAGTCCAGAAGTTGACTAATGAAGGCATTTATATTGAATCCTTAAGTGAAGAGGACAAGAAGTGTTTGTTAAGACACAAACTTGATTCTTAAAAATCTACAGCAGCGACTTCTAGATTCTACTCAGCCTCTAAGTAGCTTTTACAGATCCTTGTCCTATAAAACACGAACAGTTGAGTGGAGTGAGGCACTACCAGCAATGGGGCTGCCATGTGCTCAGGACAGAACAGAAAATTTGAACACAGAGTGGAAAATCATACGACAAATGAATGAAGATGATACATCTGAGGGAAGGGAGCAGAAGGAGACTCCACCGATTGGAAGGCATGAGATGCACTGTCCTAGGGATGGCGGTTCCACGACCACCGCTCCCAAGAGAAGGAGGCGGGTGGTGGTGGTCGGGGACTCCCTCCTCAGGGGGACTAAGTCATCTATCTGCCACCCTGACTGAGAAAACAGAGAGGTCTGCTGCTTGCCAGGAGCTAGGATACACGATGTGACGGAGAGACTGCTGAAACTCATCAAGCCCTTGGATCGCTACCCCTTCCTGCTTCTCCACGTGGGCACCAATGATACTGGCAAGAATGACCTTGAGCGGATCACTGCAGACTACGTGGCTCTGGGAAAAAGGATAAATTAGTTTGAGGCGCAAGTGGTGTTCTCGTCCATCCTCCCTGTGCAAGGAAAAGGCCTGGTTAGAGACCGTCGAATTGTGGAAGTCAACGAATGGCTACGCAGGTGGTATTGGAGAGAAGGCTTTGGATTCTTTGACCATGGGATGGTGCTCCAAGAAGGAGGAGTGCTAGGCAGAGACGGGCTCCACCTAACGAAGAGAGGGAAGAGCAATTTCACAAGCAGGTTGGCTAACCTAGTGAGGAGGGCTTTAAACTAGGTTCACTGGGGGAAGGAGACGAAAGCCCTGAGGTAAGTGGGGAAATGGGATACCAGGAGGAAGCACGAGCAGGAGAGTGCAAGAGGGGAGGACTCCTGTCTCAGAATGAGAAAGCGGGACAGTCAGCGAGTTATCTTAAGTGATAAATACACAAATGCAAGAAGCCTGGGAAACAAGCAGGGTGAACTGGAAGTCCTGGCACAGTCAGAGAACTATGATGCGATTGGAATAACATAGGTGGGGGAGTTGCGTTGTATGTAAGAGAGGAGTATGACTGCTCAGAGCTCCGGTATGAAACTGCAGAAAAACCTGAGAGTCTCTGGATAAAGTTTAGAAGTGTGAGCAACAAAGGTGATGTCGTGGTGGGAGTCTGCTATAGACCATCAGACCAGGGGGATGAGGTGGACGAGGCTTTCTTCCGGCAACTAACAGAAGTTGCTAGATCGCAGGCCCTGGTTCTCATGGGAGACTTTAATCACCCTGATATCTGCTGGGAGAGCAATACAGCGGTGCACAGACAATCCAGGAAGTTTTTGGAAAGTGTAGGGGACAATTTCCTGGTGCAAGTGCTGGAGGAACCAACTGGGCAGAGCTCTTCTAGACCTGCTGCTCACAAACCGGGAAGAATTAGTAGGGGAAGCAAAAGTGGATGGGAACCTGGGAGGCAGTGACCATGAGATGGTTGAGTTCAGGATCCTGACACAAGGAAGAAAGGAGAGCAGCAGAATACGGACCCTTGACTTCAGACAAGCAGACTTTGACTCCCTCAGGGAACTGATGGGCAGGATCCCCTGGGAGAATAGCATGAGGGGGAAAGGGGTCCAGGAGAGCTGGCTGTATTTTAAAGAATCCTTATTGCGGTTTCAGGAAAAAAAATCCCGATTGTGTAGAAAGAATAGTAAATATGGCAGGCGACCAGCTTGGCTAAACAGTGAAATCCTTGCTGATCTTAAACGCAAAAAAGAAGCTTACAAGAAGTGGAAGATTGGACAAATGACCAGGGAGGAGTATAAAAATATTGCTCAGGCATGCAGGAGTGAAATGAGGAAGGCCAAATCACACTTGGAGTTGGAGCTAACGAGAGATGTTAAGAGTAACAAGAAGGGTTTCTTCAGGTATGTTAGCAGCAAGAAGAAAGTCAAGGAAAGTGTGGGCCCCTTACTGAGTGAGGGAGGCAACCTAGTGACAGAGGATGTGGAAAAAGCTAATGTACTCAATGCTTTTTTTGCCTCTGTCTTCACAACCAAGGTCAGCTCCCAGACTGCTGCACTGGGCAGCATACTATGGGGAGAAGGTGACCAGCCCTCTGTGGAGAAAGAAGTGGTTCAGGACTATTTAGAAAAACTGGACGAGCACAAGTCCATGGGGCCGGATGCGCTGCATCCGAGGGTGCTAAAGGAGTTGGCAGATGAGATTGCAGAGCCATTAGCCATTATCTTTGAAATCTCATGGCGATTGGGGGAGGTCCCGGATGACTCAAAAAAGGCTAATGTAGTGGCCATCTTTAAAAAAGGGAAGAAGGAGGATCCAGGGAACTACAGGCCAGTCAGCCTCACCTCAGTCCCTGGAAAAATCATGGAGCAGGTCCTCAAGGAATCAATTCCGAAGCACTTAGAGGAGAGGAAAGTGATCAGGAACAGTCAGCATGGATTCACGAAGGGGAAGTCGTGCCTGACTAACCTAATTGCCTTCTATGAGGAGATAACTGGGTCTGTGGATGAGGGGAAAACAGTGGATGTGTTATTCCTTGACTTTAGCAAAGCTTTTTATATGGTCTCCCACAGTATTCTTGCCACTAAGTTAAAGAAGTATGGGCTGGATGAATGGACTGTAAGGTGGATAGAAACCTGGCTAGATTGTCAGGCTCAACGGGTAGTGATTAATGGCTCCATGTCTAGTTGGCAGCCGATTTCAAGCGCAGTGCCCCAAGGGTTGGTCCTGGGGCCGGTTTTGTTCAATATCTTCATTAATGATCTGGAGGATGGCGTGGACTGCACCCTCAGCAAGTTTGCAGATGACACAAAACTGGGAGGAGTGGTAGATATGCTGGAGGGTAGGGATAGGATAGGGAGGGACCTAGACAAATTAGAGGGTTGGGCCAAAAGAAACCTGATGATGTTCAACAAGGACAAGTGCAGAGTCCTGCACTTAGGACAGAAGAATCCCATGCATTGTTACAGACTAGGGACCGAATGGCTAGGTAGCAGTTCTGCAGAAAAGGACCTAGGGGTCACAGTGGACGAGAAGCTGGATATGAGTCAACAGTGTGCTCTTGTTGCCAAGAAGGCTAACGGCATTTTGGGCTGTATAAGTAGGGGCATTGCCAGTAGATCGAGGGACGTGATTGTTCCCCTTTATTCACATTGATGAGGCCTCATCTGGAATACTGTGTCCAGTTTTGAGCCCCACACTACAAGAAGGATGTGGAAAAATTGGAAAGAGTCCAGCAGAGGGCAACAAAAATGATTAGGGGTCTGGAACACATGACTTCTGAGGAGAGGCTGAGGGAACTGGGATTGTTTAGTCTGCAGAAGAGAAGAGTGAGGGAGGATTTGATAGCTGCTTTCAACTACCTGAAAGGGGGTTCCAAAGAGCATGGATCTAGACTGTTCTCAGTGGTACCAGATGACAGAACAAGGAGTAATGGTCTCAAGTTGCAGTGGGGGAGGTTTAGGTTGGATATTAGGAAACACTATTTCACCAGGAGGGTGGTGAAGCACTGGAATGGGTTATCTAGGGCGGTGGTGGAATCTCCTTCCTTAGAGGTTTTTAAGGTCAGGCTTGACAAAGCCCTGGCTGGGATGATTTAGTTGGGAATTGGTCCTGCTTTGAGCAGGGGGTTGGACTAGATACCTCCTGAGGTCCCTTCCAACCCTGATATTCTATGATTCTATGAAGATTTGACTTCAACTTCTTTTTTATCATTACTAGTGGCTGGACCCAATCTTTATGCTATGTTTCCTGGGATGAAAGAAGTAGGAATTCATCTCTTGCTACTCCCAGGAACAACAGCTAAAGCTGAGCGTTCTTTTTCATCATGGAATAGAATTTTGTGTTCTGAAAGAAGTCGCCTTCTGCCTGATCATGTGAATGAACTAATGAGCATATCAACTGAAGGAATGGAAGTACTGGACACACGAGAAGCCACCAAAGATGAACGCGTTGCATTCAAGAAGTTCATTAACAGCGTTGTGCAAAATTATAACAAGAAACCAAGAAGGATGTAGACGTAGTGCTTCATAGAAGACTTGAGTGGCCAACTTTAATTTGTGTGATGATTTCAAAACATGAGTTAAATCCAATAAAATGGTCATGAAACAGTTTTCAGTTTTACTATGGTGCCATACAGCCCACCTTCACCCTCACGGTCTCACCCCTCATCGGCCCTGACCCCCCGTAAATTCAAACACCCCCCCCCAATTTCAGTTCCTGGGGAAAACACTGCACTCAGATTCCTCTGGCTGGGCGGAGGAATACAGGGAATTGTTCTGGTGAATTTCAAAGGTCGATGAGGCTAATAAATTAACAGCTGGGAGATTTCATTTCAGTGCCAGAAGTGGGGGGCGGGGGGAATGGTGGGGGCATGATACTGTCAGTGCCACACCTGAAGTGGGAAGAGACACATTCCCTGGGTGGATGGGGCCAGTCGAGAGCCCGTCCCTCGTGCCCTGCGTGCCAAAGATCTCAGAGGAAAGGAATGTGGAGAGAGAGAGACCAGGAAACACTTTCTGGCACTCAGGTGCCACAGAAAGTCGAGACACGGGAGGGTTTTCAGAGCAGGTTGGACAAACACCTGCCAGGGATGGTCTAGGGTTACTTGGCTCTGCCTCACTGTGGGGAGCTGGACTGGATCCCCTCTCGAGGTCCCAACCAGCCCCACTTCTCTATGACTAGACAAACAGCCATCTGAATAGATGGGTAGAGAGTTGTGGGGATAAATAATTAGCCAGGTACATAGCTAGGTAGCTAGGGTGTACGGGGATGGATAGCTAGATTTTTATCATGGAGGCTAATTATCCCTTGGGACAGTTTCCCAAGGGGTCTGGCAGATTCTCCATTGCTGGCAATCTTGAAATGGAGCTGGGCTGGTTTTGACGCCGACCTGCTGTAGTGGAGTTAATTCAGCCTGGGGTCTCTTTGGCTTTATACTCTGTGATTTTTAGTGGTGCTGGGGCTTGGGGTGTGTTGGGAACCCCTCAGCCGCCCTTTCCCTTGTGGCTCAGGGACCATGAGCCGCACCCTACTCTGCGAGGAGAAGCCCAAACGGTCCGGTGCTCCCGGCCCCACTCACCTGCCGAAGAGACGGAGGATGCGAGGTGGGCGAGGAGCAGGGACACCCAAAGCGTCTTCATTCTTTGGGAGAAGAGTCTGGGGCATAATCCATGGAGGCAGTAACGGAGGGAGGCCGTGCGCACCTTTTGAGGGCCGGGAGTGCACTGAACGGGGGGGAGGGAACTAGAAACCTTGGCTCCCGGGGGTGGGGGTGGGGAGAGCACTCGGATTCCTCTGGCTGGGCGGAAGAATACAGGGAATTGTTCTGGTGAATTTCAAAGGTCGATGAGGCTAATAAACCAGCAGCTGGGAGATTTCATATCAGTGCCAGAAGTGGGGGGCGGGGGTAGTGGCGGGGGCATGAGACTGTCAGTGCCACACCTGAAGTGGGAAGAGACACATTCCCTGGGTGGATGGGGCCTGTCGGGATCCCGTCCCTCGTGCCCTGCGTGCCAGAGATCTCAGAGGAGGGGAATGTGGAGAGAGAGAGACCAGGAAACACTTTCTGGCTCTCAGGGGAGCTCGGCTCCGGAAGGTGCCACGGGAAGCCGGGGGGTCACCATCACGGGAGAGTTCTCAGAGCAGGTTGGACAAACACCTGCCAGGGATGGTCTAGGGGTTACTTGGCTCTGCCTCACTGCAGGGAGCTGGACTGGATCCCCTCTCGAGGTCCCAACCAGCCCCACTTCTCTACGATTAGACAGACAGACAGACAAGCAATTGGCTAGATGGGTAGCGAGTGGTGGGGATAGATATTTAGCTAGATATCTAGGGTGTATGAGGATAGATAGAAAGATGTAGAAGAGAGGGCTAGATATAGGAAATCTCTTGTCCATCCATCCATCCTCATGAACCCCCCTGTTTATCTATCCCTCCCCACAAACACCCCTCTATCTTTCTATGATGAGTGTGGACATTTTCAGAAAGATTTTAGGAGTGCTATGTGTGCCTCAGTTTACCCTGCTCACCTTGTGCTGTGATGCACTGAGTGTAAATGGGAGTTAAGCATTCAGGGGGCGGCACGTACAGGACCAGATATATTCACATAAGGGAACGGCCTGCAGGTATCTGAATGGAAGGCCCGGCCTTGACCACGAAGGAGCCACCGGCATGGCCATTCACCCCTAGCCGCCATGAGCCAAGAGCGGTGACTGTGGAAAACACCCCACGGGGGAGCCGGGGGGAAAGGTGGGACTGAACGAGGCGGCCGGAGGCTGGTTCTGAGGTTGCTGTGGTGACCAGATGTGAACACACGGAGGGAGGTTGAAGCACGGCCGGAGCGCATCGAGCTGGATGGAAGTGCCTGGGATCTGGTGGCCATGGCTGCATGAGCTATGCCCAGCTGCTCACCCCGCCCAGCCTTGGCCAGTTCAGGCTACGGTTCCAGCTAGCTCGCTTTGTACCGTGCTCTCTCCTCGCTGCCTTGCCCAGAGCACACAGAGAACAACACAACTTCACCCCAGAGCCCTTTCTGTTTCGCTTCTGAGCTGGTGAAATCAGCTGGTGCCAGCCGCAGGCAGGGAGACGAGGTCATTCTCCACCATCTCTGCCAGGTGGGGGCATCGTTAACTCTCTGGCATGGGAAGAACCACACCCCGGTCCAAATCTGCCCCCACCAAAAGACCTAATTCCTGTTTGCAATGGGAGATTGCAGCTCTCACAAGGTTCACGGTGCTGTAACCTGGACAAGCACTGAGATTTACCTCGATTGCCATGAAATAATGGGGAAACCAACTCAGGAGGCTGGAACGTCAGAGCTTGGCACTGTGAAATACCAGGAAAGCTCCCAGATAGTAATTGGAAACCAAGAAACTTTTACTCCAATCCTCTTTCCATCATCTGAACACCAAAGATTTGAGCGGCCCGGGAACAGAGCAGCGCAGCGCCTAGAGGGTAAAATCTCGTACAACGTTTGTGCTGCAAAAATGGAGCTACTTGACGGAGAAATTGCCTAGCGGACGTTCTGTTTGAACCAGCAGGAAAAGAATTTAGCAAGAGCCTCTGGCCGGAAGTTGAAGCAAGACAAATATATATATATATATATATATATCAAACTGGAAATAAGATGTACATTTTTATCATGGAGGCTAATTATCCCTTGGGACAATTTACCAAGGGGCCTAGCAGATTCTCATTATATTTATTGCTTTGTTATTCTGGTTTATTATATTTAGTAGCAATGCAAGGAACCTACAGGCTTTTATCCTGTAAGATTTGGCTTTAATAGATAGTATGAGGCTTGAGGCAGCAAACAGGGCGGCTAACAGGGGAGTTTGAGAGGGAGTTTGCAGGGGGAGGTAAAGGGGGAGGCAGGAGGGCGCGGTGTGTCCTGTGCTCCGTTTCCCCAGGTGTTGTGGGCAGAGACCGCAGCAGCCATGAGCCAAGCAGCAGCAGCAGACAGAATGCAGATGGCGGCATGTGGAAGCTGTGGTATGTATATAGTCCTAGCAGGAGACCTGGAACAAAGGTATGTGTGTATGAAGTGTCGCCTGATAGTGTTACTGGAGGAAAAGATTAAGGGGCTGCAGATGCAGGTAGATACCCTGGTGGAGTTTAGGCAGGGGTTTGAGCAGCTGATGGAGGAAAGGCAAGGGGGGGCTGAAGGAGAATGCCCTGTGGTGGAGGTAGAGGCAGAGGTAGAGGATGGTGAGAGGGGAATGGAGGGGGGAGAACATGGGAGGTGGAAGCATGTGACTGTGAGAAGTAGGCCAAGGAAAAGAAGGGCCAGTGAGGGGGGAATAGAACTCAGGAATAGGTTCGAGTGTTTGGATAGCGAGGTGGAGGGGCAGCAGGTGGCGACTGAAGGTGGAAGGGTGAGAAAGAAGAGAAGAGCAGCTAGTCCGAGAGAGAGAGGGGAGGAGTTGATGGAGACAGCACCAATTCTGGGCCCCGGGAGGATTCAGGAAGGCATAAGGGGGAGCATAAGGGAAGATAGGAACAGGCACAGGTCAGGACTAGAGGGATCAGAGACTAGATTACTAGATCGCACTGTTGCCAGGCAACGGCAGGTGTATGTGATTGGAGACTCTTTACTGAGGAGATTGGACAGGCCTGTGACCAGGGCGGACCCGGAGAACAGAAGGGTGTGCTGTCTCCCGGGCGCAAAGATACGCGATGTGGACCTGCAGTTGAAAAGGATCCTAAAAGGAGCAGGTAAGAACCCCTTGATAATCCTTCATGTGGGAACGAATGACACGGCTAGGTTCTCGTTAGAGAGGATCAAGGGAGATTATGCCAGGCTGGGGAAGACGCTCAAGGAGATAGAGGCTCAGATTATCTTTAGTGGGATTCTGCCCGTTCCGAGGGAAGGGCAGCAAAGGGCTGATAGGATTGTGAGAATAAATAGTTGGCTAAGGGAGTGGTGCTATAAGGAGGGCTTTGGGATGTATGGCCACTGGGAGGCTTTCGGGGACAGACACCTGTTCTCGCGGGATGGGCTTCACCTGAGTAGGGAAGGAAATAGACTTCTGGGAGGGAGGCTGGCTCATCTAATCAAAAGAGCTTTAAACTAGGAAGTTCGGGGAGACGGTTGGGAGATGCACAGTTAATCTCCACGCCAGATTCCAGTATGGAAAAGGTGAGTAAAAGGAGAGGAGACATAGCCGGGGAGATAAGATTGGACATAGGAAGGACAGGGGGGACGGACACAAGGAGGCCCGCAACATATAGTGCTGCTAATGGGAGACAGGCTAAACGACATACATTAGGGTGTTTATACACCAATGCCAGAAGCCTAGGTAATAAAATGGAGGAATTGGAGCTCTTGGTCCAAGAACTGAAACCAGATATCGTAGGAATAACGGAAACGTGGTGGAATGGCAGTCACGACTGGAACACAGGTATGGAGGGGTATGCGCTGTTTAGGAAAGACCGGAACAAAGGTAAAGGTGGGGGGGTGGCCTTGTATGTCAATAGTGAAATAAACTGTAAAGAAATAATAGTTGATGGATTAGATAACACAGAGTCTGTCTGGGCAATACTCACAATGGGTAATAGGACTATTAGAGCCTCTCCGGGGATAGTGCTTGGAGTGTGCTATAGACCGCCGGGATCGACCCAGGATATGGATAAGGAACTATTTAATGTGTTTAGAGAAGTAATTACTAACAGAAACTGTGTAATTATGGGGGACTTTAACTTCCCGGATATAGACTGGGGAACAAACGCTAGTAGCAATAACAGGGCTCAGATGTTCCTAGAAGTGCTTGCTGATCAATTCCTCCATCAAGTGGTAACTGAACCGACGAGGGGGAGGCCATTTTAGATTTGATTCTAGTAAGCAGTGAGGACCTCGTTGAGGAAGTGGTAGTAGGGGACAATTTGGGCTCCAGTGATCATGAGCTAATTCGGTTTAAAATACATGGAAGGAGTAACAGAATTAAATCAAAGACTAGGGTTTATAATTTTAAAAAGGCCAATTTTAACAAATTAAGGGGACTGGTAAGGGAAGTGGATTGGGCAAACGTATTAATGGATTTAAAGGCAGAAGAAGCCTGGGATTACTTTAAGTTAAAGATGCATGAGCTGTCGGAGGCCTGTATTCCAAAAAAGGGAAAAAGATTACTAAGCAAGAGATTTAGACCGAGCTGGATGAGCGACCGACTCAAAGGGGCTATTAGGAAAAAACAGAAAGCGTATAAAGAGTGGAAGAGGGGAGGGATCAGTAAGGAAATGTACCTAAGTGAAGTCAGAGAATGTAGAGATAGAGTGAGAAAGGCCAAAGGCCGTGTAGAGTTGGACCTAGCGAGGGGAATTAAAAGCAATAGTAAGAGGTTTTACAGCCACATAAATAGGAAGAAAGCAAAGAAAGAAGAAGTGGGACCGCTGAAGTCTATTGCCGGAGAGGAGATTAAAGACAATCTAGGCATGGCGCAATATCTTAATGAATATTTTGCATCGGTGTTTAATGAGGCCAATGAAGGTATTAGGGATACTAGCACCACTACAGAGGGGCGTTCAGGACGGGGGATTACCGTATCCGAGGTAGAAACAAAACTTGAACGCCTTAATGGGGCTAAGTCGGGAGGACCGGACGATCTACATCCGAGAATATTGAAGGAATTGGCGCGGGAAATAGCAGGCCCGTTAGCGATAATATTTAATGAATCTGTAAACTCGGGGGTGGTCCCGTTAGACTGGAGAATAGCTAATGTGGTTCCTATTTTCAAGAAAGGGAAAAAAAGTGATCCAGGTAACTACAGGCCTGTTAGTTTAACATCTGTAGTGTGCAAGGTATTAGAGAAAATTCTGAAAGAGAAACTAGTTGAGGACCTGGAGGGTAGTGGCAATTGCGATAAATTACAACATGGTTTTACGAAGGGCAGATCGTGCCAAACGAATCTGATCTCCTTCTTTGAGAAAGTAACGGATTTATTAGATAAGGGAAATGCGGTGGACCTAATATACCTGGATTTCAGTAAAGCGTTTGATACTGTACCCCATGAGGAATTATTAGTTAAACTGAAAAACATGGGGATCGATATGAAAATCCAGAGGTGGATAAGGAATTGGTTAATGGGGAGAATGCAGCGGGTTGTATTAAAGGGTGAACTGTCGGGTTGGAGGGAGGTTACTAGTGGAGTGCCTCAAGGTTCGGTTTTGGGACCCATTTTATTTAATCTATTTATAACTGACCTCGGAACCGATTGCAGGAGTGGGCTGATAAAATTTGCGGATGATACGAAGGTGGGAGGCGTTGTAAATTCGGAGGAGGATAGGGATATCCCGCAGGGAGACTTGAATGAGCTTGTGAATTGGAGTGTCAGAAATAAGATGAAATTTAATAGTGAAAAGTGTAAGGTGATGCATTTGGGGATGACTAATAACAATTTTAGTTACAAGATGGGGACGCATTGGTTAGAAGTAACGGAAGAGGAGAAGGACCTAGGGGTTCTTGTAGACCGCAGGATGACTATGAGTCGACAATGTGACGTGGCGGTGAAAAAAGCCAATGCTGTCTTGGGATGCATTAGGCGAGGTATATCTAGTAGGGATAAGGAGGTCCTGCTTCCGTTGTACAAGGCGCTGGTGAGACCTCATTTGGAGTACTGTGTGCAGTTCTGGTCTCCCATGTTTAAAAAAGATGAACTCAAACTGGAACGGGTGCAGAGAAGGGCCACTAGGATGATCAGAGGAATGGAAAACCTGTCGTATGAAAGGAGACTAGAGGAGCTTGGGTTGTTTAGTCTGACAAAGCGAAGGCTGAGAGGGGATATGATTGCTATCTTTAAATATATTAGAGGGATTAATACAAGGGAGGGAGAAGAATTATTCCAGCTTAGTACTAACGTGGATACCAGAACGAATGGATACAAACTGGCCGTGGGGAAGTTCAGACTTGAAATTAGACGAAGGTTTCTGACCGTCAGAGGGGTGAAATATTGGAACGGCCTACCGAGGGAAATGGTGGGGGCGACGGACCTGTCTGGTTTTAAGATAAAGTTAGATAAGTTTATGGAGGGAATGGTTTAATGGTAAAACATAGTAGTCAAGGAAAGCCAAGCAATGGTGGGTAAATAGTATAATGGCTAACGGGGTCGGGCTGGAGACTCTTGCCTATATGCTCGGGGTCTTACTGATCGCCACATTTGGGGTCGGGAAGGAATTTTCCTCCAGGGCAGATTGGCTGAGCCTCTGGAGGTTTTTCGCCTTCCTCCGCAGCATGGGGCAGGGATCTCTAGCAGGAGGGTCTCTGCCGATTGCAGTCACTAAAAACAGGATTGGGGACTTCAACAGCAGAGTCCAGGGAAGGGGTAGGGACGGTTTTATGGCCTGCAGCATGCAGGGGGTCAGACCAGATGATCATAATGGTCCCTTCTGACCTTAAAGTCTATGAGTCTATAACCTTTGGCATAGATATACTTAGGTAACTTATAAGTTATAGGGAACTGAAAGTGACATGCCAAAGGGGGAGTTTTGTCCAGAATACTGACATCAGCCACAACAGAACGTATCTAACACTAGCACAGAACATAGCTAACACCAGCGTCTGGAACGTTCCGGACAGAACGTTCGACCGCAAAGGTACCATAACAACAAATTGACGTGTATGCTAATAGGGTAACATTATGCATATACTAACCTATAGAAAACGGACACCTTAAGGGGAGGAAATACAAATAAGGACCTCTATTGAATATGGCAGCGTCAGCGTAACCTACTATAAAAGTAACATCCCAGAAGAAGCAGATAGGTTGGAAAGATGTAGACCTTGAAAGGGGCCAGAATGATGGCCACTGGCGAAGATAAGGACGATAACGATAATGAAAAAGATAATGGTTAAGTATGAAAGATAAGGGTGTAAGTATGGCCATCCAAATGTACTTTGGGTATTATCTCTATTTGCCTTGTTGAGTTTAACTGTGTGTAGAACTTTGCTAAATTATTAATAAATTATATATTTGTATATATATATTGAGTTCGTATAGTGTGAGTGTTGCATCTGTGCACATCGGGGTTCCCAAATTATATGATAATTTTCCAACACTCTTACTGGGGCTAATCTTGGAACAAGAACCTGTTAATCCTCAAGTTACAATTATATATACCAACTTTGGGTCAGGCTACACTGCCCAGCCTTGGCCAGTTCGGGCTATGGTTCCAGCTAGCTCGCTTTGTACCGTGCTCTCTTCTCGCTGCCTCACCCAGAGCACACAGAGAACAACGCAACTTCACCCCAGAGCCCTTTCTGTTTCGCTTCTGAGCTGGTGAAATCAGCTGGTGCCAGCCGCAGGCAGGGAGACGAGGTCATTCTCCACCACCTCTCCCAGGTGGGGGCATCGTTAGCTCTCTTGCACGGGAAGAAC
Organism: Chrysemys picta bellii; assembly: GCF_011386835.1. Lineage (NCBI taxonomy): Eukaryota > Metazoa > Chordata > Testudines > Emydidae > Chrysemys > Chrysemys picta. The sequence goes on from NC_088806.1 coordinate 761,831, forward strand.
CACACCCCGGTCCAAATCTGCCCCCACCAAAAGACCTAATTCCTGTTTGCAATGGGAGATTGCAGCTCTCACAAGGTTCATGGTGCTGTAACCTGGACAAGCACCAAGATTTACCTCGATTGCCATGAAATAATGGGGAAACCAACTCAGGAGGCTGGAACGTCAGAGCTTGGCACTGTGAAATATCAGGAAAGCTCCCAGACGGTGATTGGAAACCAAGAAACTTTTACTCAAATCCTCTTTCCATCATCTGAACACCAAAGATCTGAGCGGCCCGGGAACAGGGCAGATCAGCGCCTAGAGAGTAAAATCTCTTACAACATTTGTGCTGCAAATACTGAGCTACTTGACCGAGAAATTAGTTAGCGGACATTCCGTTTGAACCAGCAGGAAAAGAATTTAGCAAGAGCCACTGGCCAGAAGTTGAAGCAAGACAAAAAAAAATCAAACTGGAAAAAAGATGTAAATTTTTATCATGGAGGCTAATTATCCCTTGGGACAATTTCCCAAGGGGCCTGGCTGATTCTCCACTGCCTGCAATCTTGAAATGGAGCTGGGCTGGTTTTGACGCCAATCTGCTGTAGTGGACTTAATTCAGCCCGGGGTCTCTTTGGCTTTATACTCTGTGTTTTTAAGTGGTTCTGGGTCTTGGGGCATGTTGGGAACCCCTCAGCCGCCCCTTCCTGGCAGGGACCATGTTCCACACCCCACTGCACGAGGAGAAGCCAAACGGTCCGGTGCTCCCGGCCCCACTCACCTGCCGAAGAGACGGAGGATGCGAGGTGGGCGAGGAGCAGGGAGACCCAAAGTGTCTTCATCCTTTGGGAGAAGAGTCTGGGGTGTAATCCATAGACGTGGTAACAGAGAGAGGCCGTGCGCACCTTGCGAAGGCTGGGAATGCACTGAATCTGGGAAACAAGAACCAGGGACCTTGGGTCCTGGGGGTGGGGTCAGGGGGCACTCGAATTCCTCTGGCTGGGCGGAGGAATACAGGGAATTGTTCTGGTGAATTTCAAAGGTCGAGGAGGCTAATAAATCAGCAGCTGGGAGATTTCATATCAGTGCCAGGAGCGAGGGGGCGGAAATGGGACTCTCGGTGCCACACCTGAAGTTCCCTGGGTGGATGGGGCCTGTCGGGATCCCGTCCCTCGTGCCCTGCGTGCCAGAGATCTCAGAGGAGGGGAATGTGGAGAGAGAGAGAGACCAGGAAACACTTTCTGGCTCTCAGAGGAGCTCGGCTCCGGAAGGTGCCACGGGAAGCCGGGGGGTCACCATCACGGGAGAGTTCTCAGAGCAGGTTGGACAAACACCTGTCAGGGATGGTCTAGGGGTTACTTGGCTCTGCCTCACTGCAGGGAGCTGGACTGGATCCACTCTCAAGGTCCCAGCCAGCCCCACTTCTCTATGATTGGAGAGACAGACAGAGAGACAGACAGCCATTTGGATAGATGGCTAGAGGGTTGTGGGGATAGATAGATAGATAGATAGATAGATAGATAGATAGATAGATAGATAGATAGATAGATAGATAGATAAGGTGTATAGGGATAGATAGTTGTGATGTTCCTCTGGTGTTATCTGGACCGGTGATCTGCTAGGTCACTCCAATCCTTGACTCTGGGAGCCAGCCTGACCCTGCTCTGCTGTGGGAACCCCCACTCACGGGCTGTTCATGCACAGCCTCTGGCATGTAATTTGCTCCTTGGATTGTGCAACTGAATGATACTAGCCAATATCTCCGGTCCCAGACACAACCCTGGGAACCTCCGTCTTGCAGTGTCCAGTTATGCCCACTAGACGCTGGAAGCTTATATGAGTTCGTCAATTTAACAAAGAAATTGATGTGTACCAGACTTGTTCTCCCCAGGGGAGCCTCTGACACACTGCAAACTAAACGCACTGCTTCAGGTAGAACAAACCAACAGATTTATTAACTACAAAGATAGATTTTAAGTGATTATAAGTCAAAGCACAACAAGTCAGATTTGGTCAAATGAAATAAAAGCAAAACGCATTCTAAGATGATCTTAACACTTTCAGTGCCCTTAGAAACTCAGATGCTTCTCACCACAGGCTGGCAGGTCGCCCTTCAGCCAGGCTCTCCCCTTTGATCAACGCTTCAGTCGCTTGGTGGTGGTGTCTGTAGATGGAGGTGGAAGAGAGAGGAAGAGAGTGGCAAATGTCTCTCCCTTATATCATGTCCTTTCTTCCCTTTTAGCTTTGCCCCCCCCTTCAGAGTCAGGTGAGTATTACCTCATCACAGTCCCAAACTGACCAAGGAAAGGAGCGTGACTCACTCGAGAGTCCAACAGATCCTTTGTTGCTGTCTAGGCCAGTGTCCTTTGTTCCTGTGAGGCTGGGCTGGGTTTGTCCCATACGTGCCCTGATGAGGTGTGAACTGCCCCTCTGCTCTTGGAGAGTTTTTGCCTGGTGTTGTTTTAAGCCATGAGGACACATTTTTGGCCTTATAACTATATACATGAAATTACAACCTATAACATTACTATAACTACAATGCTCAGTGCATCATGAGCCTTCTGAAGACACCCGACCTGACAAACTTTGCATTGGATCCCACACAATCATATTATAAGGATGAACATGGGGCTGTAGGGTGTTCCCATGAGGTACAGAACGTCATAGTGTTATACCAATAAAAACTAGCAGGATCTTATTAAAGGGGACAAGATAAAGAGGCCTCATTTATTATGATAACAATTTGATTTATGACCAATAACTAATATCTTAATCCTTACACACACACACACACACACACACACACACACACACACACACACACACACACATCCATCAGATGTTCTGCAGCTGCTGCATAGTTACCAGTCCTGCTTGAGTCTGTGGCTTGAGTTTGCAGCTTGGGTTCGTAGCTTGTGGCGGTAACTGGCCAGGAAAGCCGGGCACAAGGACGAGCTGGGTCTCTGTTGGGCGCACCGATGCCCTTCCATGTTGGCAGCAGAATGTTACCCTCCTCCAAAGTTTTCCATCTTACCCATCCTTTTTTGTAGGCTTTAGTTTGAATCCAGAGTCTATAGGTCTTGCTGTGTCACGCTGCCTCCAGGTTTGGTGATTGATCACCTGTCAATTGCAGACATGACTTTCAGCCTCGGACCGGGCTTTGATCTTCCTTCTATTGTACCTTTTCTTTTTAGGGTGGATTCTTCTTATTTTGTTAGGGCTCTTGTCTGCATCTTCAGCCATTGGTGTTTGAACTCTATTTAATCAGGACAGGCTGGGGCTGGAGGTTGATTCCATCATCCATACATACCTCATTCACACATCTAAACTAAACTAATAAGATTACAGCAGGGTTTGCAAAAATGAAGGTTGCAGCAACCCTTACAAAATGGAGTCAGCGTTTTAAAATGGGGTGTGAATTACAATATGGCAAACAGTGACCAGAAGTTACACTGTAGGCAAGTGTAATAAATGGTGAACAGAAGTTCCAATACTGAAACAGTGCAAGTCTCAGTGATTTAAGCAGGAATTGGATTGATAGTGAAACTTACAAAGGCAGCTGACTGAACAGCTATGGCTCTTAACAAGCATCTTAACTGTTAACTAGCCAGTTATTGGGGTAACCGGTTTTATGAATGAATATTGTTTCATTCATAAAACTTTACTTATGAAGTTACATTAATAAAGTAAACAATTAAAAACAATTTCATTCATCAGTTCTACAATAGATAGATAGATAGATAGATAGAAATCTATCTTTTGTAGTTGATATATTTGTTTGCTTTATCTAAACCTGTGTGTGGGAATCATAACTCAGGGGGAGAAAGCTGTTGCATATTCCTCTCCACAGTGAGGGAGGGGGCAAATTTTATGAGCTTATGCTGTACAGTTCCCTGTGCAGCACAAGATGATCTAATTTTGGGTTTATACTCCAGAGGGGGTGTGTGCCTTAGCTGGAGTCTTCCCCTGCAGGGGCTGGTCAGTGCGCCTGCCTGCATGTAACTGCTGGTGGGTGTGTCCCTACCTGTATTTATGCTGGTGAATGTGCAGGCTAGAGAAAGGGCTTTGCAGCTTGTCACAGCAGTACGGTGTAAAAGGGAGCCCAGGCTGATGGGTCAGGAGGGCTCAGTGGTACCCCAGTTCCAGCGGGCACCCCAGGGGGAAACTGTCACATGGGTGTATGGAGATAGATAGATAGATAGATAGATAGATAGATAGATGCAGAAAGCGCAGATGCAGGAAGTGAGAACTGCTCCGAAGCTGCCATGTTCCCTTTCGAAACTCCCAAAAGAACCCAAGAGGTGTTTAGTCAGCCAGCCTTTGACCGTCTCGAATGCTGAATGCACCGGGAAAAGGGGCAGGCTTGGTGCATGGGCTGGAAGAGGAGTTGGAGCACGGCATGACCCAGCCCTTCACAGCTGGCAAGTCTGATGCACAGCTCATTTCTCATCCGGGGGGAGGGGGACAGAGATCACATCAGACCCTCCCTAAAACATCCCCGTGTCCTAGTACCCACCAAGAACTCACCAGCAGGGAGGCCACTTTTGTGTGGAGACCCCTACTCTGTGTCAGTCACTCACGTCCTCAGGTGCTGCTCCGGCCAGCTCCCTCAGGGCTGTTCGGCTGAGATTGAGCTCACCGGCTCCGTAGGGCGGGCACCAGGCAGCGGCTTTTTGTTCTGTGTCTGTGCAGCTCCTGACCCCACAGGGACCTCGGCCACAATGGGGGTGCGAAGCACTACCGTAATACACCTCATAAATAACATACAGCACCTAGCGTAGCGAGGCCCTGGGCCATGACCAGGGGGTGCTGAGGTGCTACCATAATACATCTAATAAATAACATACAGCACCAAGCACAGCATGGCCCTGGGCCATGACTAGGGATTGCTGAGGTGCTACCGTACTACACCTAATAAATAACATACAGCACCTAGCACAGCAAGGCCTGGGCGGTAACTAGCACACCATGGATGGGGTGGGGTAACTGAAATAACAACACTAATGCATCATCGTCATCATTATCATCATCATTATTTTATTGCAGAATCAAGTCTTCCCATGCAAAGAGAGACAAGGTGCGAGAGCAGAATGAGGGACACGCCTTCCCCCTCACCCCAGACCCGTCCCCATGGGCTGCTGATGGGACAGGCCAGTTTTAGCTGGGATGGGACAGGCGCCTGATGTGGGCTAAAGTGCATGTGCTGGGCAGGGCTGGCTTTGGGGGTGGGCGACGGCCCAAGGCACTGTGGTCAGGGGGCACCGCAGTGTTTAATTTGTAATGAAAGTGGTGCTAAGGGCTTAGCCCCAGCACAAATTAAGCATCAGCTGGGCGGCTGGAGAGCTGTGGCTGCTGGCGGGGTGCCCAGGACGGAAGGCAGCGTCGCTGCCAGCAGCAGCTCAGAAGGAAGGGTGGCATTGTATGTTAATGCCACCCTTCCTTCTGCGCTGCTGCAGGTGGCGGAGCTGCCTTCAGAGCTGGGTGGCTGGAGAGTGGCGGCTGCTGGCCAGGAGCTCAGAGGTGCCTGTGCTTCACAAATTAAGTACTGGGGGGCTGTGGTGAAGAGGTAAGGAGTGGGGCATGCCTGGGGTGTAAGGCTGCGGATGGCAGCTTGGGAAAATGGCAGGGGAGGCAATGGGGGCCAGGTGGGATGGGTGGGGAGCCCAGGGAGGCAGCATGGGCCAGGGAGCATGGGTGGGGAGCCTGGGGAGGCAGCGGGGGTTGGGGATGGTTGGGGAGCCCGGAGAGGCAGTGAGGGCCAGGTGGGATGGGTGGGAAGGCCAGGAAGGCTGCGGGGTTGGGGGATGGGTGGGGAGGCCACGTGGACCAGGGGAGATGTATGGGGAGCCTGGCGAGGCAGTGGGGGTTGGAGGGATGGGTGGGGATCCTGGCGAGGCAGTGGGGGCAGGGAGATGGTCAGGAGGCAGCAGGGACCAAGAGCACCAAAATACACGTTCACCCAGGACATCATTTTCCCTAAAGCCGGCCCTTGTGCTGGGCATGGATGGGAAAATCTGCATCGTGCATGCAGAGATCGTCTGGAGTGGTGCTGCAGAACCAGCCTCCAATGCCGCTAAAGCTCACATCCCACTGGGAGCAGGTGGCTGGGCAGTGTGAACGTCCCCTCAAGGGGCCTGATTCTGAGCTCACATTCCCCTTGATACACTGGGGCAAGCGCAGGGGGAACCAGCCCGATAAACCCCAGCAAAGTTACTCCTGATGTACACCATGTTGAGTGAGCGGAAAACTGGCACCAGAGACCCCAGCGAAGTTACTCCTTCAGCTCCTCCAGAGAATCAGCTCCTCCAGGACCCCCTCTCAATAACCGTTGCTGGGGGCTGCATGGGGCCATCAGGCAGCGCCACCAACACCCCAGCACCAGGGCCCTGGTGTCCCAGCCAGGGGAGCCGGGAGAGGGGGCTGGCTGGATGTGGAGGGCAGTTGCTGAGGAAGGAGAAAGCTCACAGCTGGGTAATGAGAATCTCCGGCTTCTGGATGTGCACCTGGGATGGTGAGAGATGGGGGTGGGGGCCATAAGCAGAGCTGGGCACAAATGACCAAAATAGCTCTTTTCTTAAGTGACAACGTTGATGGGGAAGTTTTCAGTCCCAGCCAGAGCGTGGGGGGCAGGTTGGGGGGGAGAATTGGGGGATTGTTTTACTTTTCTTCAGTGAAAATGGTCATGTGGGAATTTTCATTTCCCATCCATACTGAAATCCACCCTCCCCCCCCCAAAAAAAACTCTTTCTTTTTGTCCCAACCACAATCTCATCTGGGCCAGACACAGTGCTAAAATCATCTCTCTGCTCCTCCTTCCCTGTTTGTGCATCCCAGGATCGCGTCAGGAGCTCACGTTCGGCTGATTATCTGCCTCCCCCACAAAGTTTCCACAGAGTCCTGGCTTCCCAGGAGAGGGACCCCCATTACGCCTCTCTAGGGTAGTGGTCCCCAAACTTTTCTGTGTCATGCCCCTGCCCCTGGAGCCAAGCCACAGCTCCTGGGGGAGGGTGGGAGATGCGCACGGGATAAGGTGGTTGAGGCTGGGGCTGAGGCAGGGAGTGGGTGTGATGTTGCACTCCATATGATGTTATGAAAATATGCTAAAGAGTGAGGGTATAATGTAACTGGAATCTGCTTCATGCAAAAGGTCTCATTACAAAGCTTATAATCTACTGAGTGTGGTCATCCCATTTGTATAAATGTAGCATTCTTGTGTCTGAAACTAGAAATATGAAATATAACTCTGACGTCCTATTGTAGTTATGTAAAGTGTGGGCCATTAATGGTGGTTTGAATCTTGATGGCTCCCATCAACTAGGACAATTGGTTGTAAATGGCTGTTTACTTGCAAGCCTTCCTGTGAGTCAGGCCGGGAAGAATGAAGGCGGGGGTGGGGGCTCTCACAGGACAGGTGATCACGTCACCTGGTACTGGAATCCATCTTAAACCTGGGGCTTTTCTATTTAGAAGGAAGGGTGGGGACCCAGAAGGACAAAGGATTCCTGCCTTGTGCCAAAGCTATATAAGGGGGTGGAAAAGTACAAAGGAGGCTGCAGTCATGAGAAATCCCCTAGCTACCACCTGAGCTGGAACAAGGGCTGTACCAGGGGAAAGGATTGGGACCGGACCAGGAAGGAGTCTAGTCTGTGAAAGAAGCTCATTGGATCATCTCTGAGGGTGTGATTTTATCTGTAATTAGTTTCTTGCTGTATTATGCTTAGACTTGCATGTTTTGTTTTATTTTGCTTTGTAACTTACTTTGTTCTCTCTGTTATTACTTGGAACCACTTAAATCCTACTTCTGATATTTAATAAAATCATTTTTTGCTTATTAATTAACTCAGAGTAAGTGATTAATTCCTGGGGGGCAAACAGCTGTGCATATCTCTCTATCAGTGTTATAGAGGGAGGACAATGTATGAGTTTACCCTGTATAAGCTTTATACAGAGTAAAACGGATTGATTTGGGCTTTGGATCCCATTGGGAGCTGGGTGTCTGTGTGCTGGGGACAGGAGCACTTCTGAAGCTGTTTTCAGTTAAGTCTGCAGCTTTGGAGCGCGTGGGTTCAGACCCTGGGTCTGTGTTGGCTCAGACTGGCATGCCTGGCTCAACAAGGCAGGGCTCTGGAGGCCCAAACTGGCAGAGAAAACAGGCTCAGAGGTAGTCTCAGCACATCAGGTGACAGTCCCAAGGGGATCTCTGTGACCGAACCCGTCACAGTGGGTTTGTGGCCAAGGCAGGAGCAGAGCAGGGTGGGTTAGGCAGGCTCTGCCGCACCTCCCCAAATGTTTCTCTGCACCCCGTCTCTGCTCTACAGATTGCCCCAGCAGGGAGGATTGGTGCTGGAGCGGCATCGCCCCCAGATGGCTCCATCTCCCATTCGGAGCAGGGTGTGCTCCCAATGGGCCACTGCAGGCAGTAGGAGGAGGGGGCCGATATGGCCGAACCTACCGGGAGAGAGGTGTGGACAGATTCCATGTTAATCTTGAAGGAGCCGGTCCCATCCGAGCCTGCAGGCCGGGCAAAAGAGAAGGCTTAGGAAGGCAGAGGATTCAGCCAGTGGATGCACGGCTATTGAGCGCTGAGGTTCCAGGACCAGCTGCCACGGTGGCCAGGAACCTCCCGTCTCCCGAAGGAGTCCCTCAGAGCTGCCCTCCCCACTGATGGCACTGACCTGGTCTCTGTGGGACACTGGCCTTTGCCCAGGGGTTCCCACCAGCCCGTCTCGCCCAGCCCGGGATGGATCCAGCCTTACCTTTCCAGGAGTCGGCTCCTTCGTTCCTGTAGCGGAAGCTCCCTGTGGTGTTCCACTCAAGATCATCGTCCTCGAACCACATCTCAGCGTTGGCCTTCTCCGAATGCAGGCTGCAGAGGGAGCAGGTGGTGGAGGTTTCCGCCGCCCAGCTGGGCCCCCGAGGGCATCTGACCCAGCCTCCCTCTGCCCCTTCAAACCCTCCTTCTGCACCCACCCACTGAGTCAAAGAGGTGAGGGTCATTCTCAGACCAACACCAACCCCACCACGGGTACCTCACAGCAGGGCTCACAGCAAACCTACCTCGCAACCCATCGTCTGCCCAAGGAAACAACATTTATCCCCACTTTCAATAGGGGGAACTGAGGTACAGACATGGGGGGAAAGCCGGACATAGAATCCAGACTTCATGGCTCCCAGCCCCCCGGCTTTAACCCTTTAGATCCCTCCTCCTCTCCCCCACTCCCAGAGCTGGGGACACAACCCAGGAGTCCTGGCTCCCAGTTCCCCTGCTCAAACCCACTACAATCCCACTCCACTCCCAGAGCTAGGATAGAATGCAGGAGTCCTGGCTCCCAGCCCCCCCTGCTCTAAACCAACAGACCCCACTCCCCTCCCAGAGCCAGAGAGGGAACCCAGGAGTCCTGACACCCATTCTCATGCTCTAACCACAGGCTCACACCATCTCAGTTGCAGGCTGTGCCCACCCATGTGTTCCTGGCCCAGTTACCTGAACTGGTTTTTCATCCTCTTGGCTCTGAACAGAAAGGCACCGAGGACTGCACTCACGATCACCAGCACTGCAATGGCCATGCCCAGACCGACACCCAATTTACTGATGCGGGTGGCACAGCGCTCGGTGGGGTACCAGTACAACTCCTGCTCTGAGCAGCTGTGGGGGAGACACAGGGGGGTGAGAACAGCCCCACCCCAGCCCCTTCCCCACCCTGCCCCATCCTGTCCCTGGAGCCACTTCCCTGGGGTCCCCCATCCAGTCTGGACTCTCCATCTCCAGTGAGTGATCCCGGCTGTGCCAGGGTCCTTCTGCATGGATCCGAGTCATAAGAACATAAGAACGTCCATCCTGGGTCAGTCTAACCCAGTATCCTGTCTTCCGACAGTGGCCAATGCCAGGTGCCCCAGAGGGAATGAACCAAACAGGGAATCGTCAAGTGATCCATCCCCTGTCGCCCATTCCCAGCTTCTGGCAAACAGAGGCCAGGGACACCATCCCTGCCCATCCTGGATAATAGCCATTGATGGACCTATCCTCCATGAATTTATCTAGTTCTTTTTTGAGCCCTGTTATAGTCTTGGCCTTCACAACACCCTCTGGCGAGGAATTCCACAGGTTGACTGTGCATTGTGTGAAGAAATACTTCCTTTTGTTTGTTTTAAACTTGCTGCCTGTTAATTTCATTGGGTGTCCCCTAGTTCTTGTGTTATGAGGAGTAAAAAACACTTCCTTATTTACTTTCTCCACACCCGTCATGATTTTATAGACCTCTATCCTATCTCCCCTTAGTTGTCTGTTTTCCAAGCTGAACAGTCCCAGTCTGATTAATCTCTCCTCATACAGCAGCCATTACATATCCCTCATCATTTCTGTTGTTCTTTTCTGAATCTTTTCCGAATCTTTTCCAGTTCTGATATGTCTTTTTTGAGATGAAGCGACCACATCTGCACGCAGTATTCAAGGTGTGCATGTACCATGGATTTAGAGAGAGGCAACATGATATTCTCTTTCTGATTCTCTATCCCTTTCTTAATGATTCCCAACATTCTGTTCGCTTTTTTGACTGCCACTGCACATTGAGTGGATGTTTGCAGAGAACTCTCCACAGTGACTCCAAGATCTTTCTTGAGTGGCAGGGCCGGCTTTAGGCCAATTCCACCAATTCCCCCAAATCGGGCCCCGCGCCTAAGAGGGCCCCGTGCCCAGTGGCAGGGCCACCGGGGGGCAAGGGGGAAGAAGTGGCCGAGAATCCCTTCCCTGGCTAGAGGCTCCTTTTTAATTTTTGCTCACCCGGTGGCGCTCCGGGTCTTCGGCAGCACTTCGGCAGCAGATCCTTCAGTGCCCCCGAAGACCCGGAGCGAGTGAAGGACCCACCGCCGAAGAATAGGAGCGCCGCCCAGTGAGTACAAGCCCCACGTGTTTTTTTACGTGTTTTTATTTTTTAGTCATCCCTGACAAGGCCCTGTCGAAACTATTTGAATCGGGCCCCGCACTTCCTAAAGCCGGCCCTGTTGAGTGGCAACAGCTAATTTAGACCCCATCATTTTATATGTATAGTTGGGATTATGTTTTCCAATGTTCATTACTTTGCATTTACCAGCACTGAATTTCATCTGCCATTTTGTTGCCCAGACACCCAGTTTTGTGAGATCCTTTTGTAGATCTTCCCAGTCTGCTTTGGACTTAACTATCCCAACTCTTAGCTATCCTACACAGCCTGTGCTATCCCAGTCATGGGTTTTCCTGTTCAATGGCCAAATACAAATACAAAACAGAGAAATAATTATTTTGGGTCAAGCCAAAGCTGAGTTGGTCCCAAAATTGCGGGGGTCAAATGGAAAAGTAGGAAAAACGTTCAAGTCATACAGAAACAAGGGGGGAGGGATAGCTCAATGGTTTGAGCATTGTGCTGCTAAACCCAGGGTCCTTGAGGGGACCACTTAGGGATCTGGGGCAAAATCAGTACTTGGTCCTGCTAGTGAAGGAGGGGGCTGGACTCAATGACCCTTCAGGGTCCCTTCCAGTTCTATGAGATAGGACAGATAAAATCTCTGTGACCTGACCCAAATTTTTTTAATTCTCGGTCGGGTGTTTGTAACAGAAGCAAAAGAGGATGAATGTCACAAGACAGCTGGAGGAGGAGGAGAGGGTGCTGGGGCCGTCATTCATTACGACAATTAATAGTCACCGAGACAGTGAAAGCAGGCGAGAATGACTCTAGAGCCTGGTGGTTGGGGCCCCTCGGTCAGCTGTGGAAGGCCCGAGTTCAAATCCCTTCTCCAATTGCTAGTTAATTATTTATACAATGTGGAACAACTGCACCAGGAGAGCCCGAGAAGGCCCCACATGGGAATAGCCCATCGCCTCTCCCCTGCAGTGCTACAGACCCAAATTCAAAACTCTCTTCCCCAGGAAAACCCCTGTCAGGGATGGAGATAATTTTTAGTCCTGGTGTGACGTTGTGCAGTCTATATGGTTTTATAAAAACTTGATAATAAGTCAATATAATGTAACTGAGATAGTTTTAGAGAAAATACGGTAATAAGTGAATGTAAGTAACTGGGATATGCCTCATGCAAAAGGTCTCTTGTAAGGTATCATTACAAAGCTTATAATCTACTGAGTGTGATCATCCGATTTGTATAAATGTACCACTCTTGTATCTAAAACTAGAAATATAAAATGTAACTCTGAGGGCCTATTGTAATTGTGTAAAGTGTGGACCATTAATGATGGTTTGGAATCTTGATGACTCCCATTGTCTGCAAATGGCTGTATTTACCTGTGAGTCTTCCTGTATATGTGTGTGCTGGCAAGTGAGTAATGAAGTCTTGCAGTGACATGTGATCATGTCACCTGAACTGGAATCCATCTTTAACCTGGTGCTTTTCCAGTGAGGGGGGGTGGAAAACCAGAGAGACAAAGAGTTCCCGCCTTATGCAAAAGATATATAAAGGGGTGGAAGAGAACAGAGAGGGAGAGAAGCCAACATGAAGAATCCCCTAGCTACCACCTGAGCTGCAACAAGAGCTGTACCAGGGGAAAGAATTGTGCCCAGGCCTGGAAGGTGTCCAGTCTGAGAAAAACTTACTGAAACATCTCTGAGGGTGAGATTATCTGTATTTAGTTTGATTAGGCATAGATTTGCGCATTTTATTTTATTTTGCTTGGTGACTTACTTTGTTCTGTCTGTTACTACTTTGAACCACTTAAATCCTACTGTCTGTATTTAATAAAATCACTTTTTATTTAGTAATTTACTCAGAGTATGTATTAATACCTGGGGGAGCAAACAACTGTGCATATCTCTCTATCAGTGTTATAGAGGGCGAACAATTTCTGAGTTTGCCCTGCATAAACTTTATGCAGGGCAAAACGGATTTATCTGGGTTTAGACCCCACTGGGAGTTGGGCATCTGAGTGCTAAAGACAAGCGCTCTACTGTGAGCTGTTTTCGGGTAAACTTGCAGCTTTGGGACAAGTGATTCAGACCCTGGATCTGTGTCTGGAGCCAAACAGGAGTGTCTGGCTCAGCAAGACAGGGTGCTGGAGTCCTGAGCTGGCAGGGAAAACAGAAGCAGGGGTAGTCTTTGCACATCGGGTGGCAGTTCCCAAGGGGGTTTCTGTGATCTAACCCGTCACACCTGGCATGAGTGCAAGGGACTGGAGTACACGCCCTCCCAAGGTCCCTTCCAGTCCTACAAGTCTATAACCAGCAGAGGGGAGAATTGACCTGCCGGACCCCAGGGCATTTCCCCCTCATCCTTGGGCTTAAGGGTTACCAGGAGGGCACCTCCTCCAGCTGCTTTGCAAGTCCAGTACTCCTTTGCTTCTGGTAAAGTGCCTGGAATGGAACCCAAAGCAGCCTGGAGTCGGGTCGAAACGAGATGGCTCGGCCTGACGTTGCCAAAGCAGTTGGGGTTTCTTGGGGGTTGGTCAAAACGATTCCGCAAACTCGACACGGAGGAGGGCGTGTGTGTGCGCACGTGTGTGCATATGCTCATGTGCATGCATTTGCACGAGTGTGCGTGTGTGCAAGGGCGTGTATGTGCACAACTCACATGCACTGGGGGCCGGCTTTCGTCAACTGGCATTGCCCGTAGTTGCAGTTAATGAAGCCGGGGGTGCTCTTGGTGCAATTGGAGATGCAGGAGAAGCCAGACTTGGTGAGGTTAGGGAAGTAGAACTGGCTGTAGCCTTCGGGGACAACTTTCTGGCAGTACTCTGCGGAGGAGAGAGATGGGTCAGCGGGGGGCTGGCTGGAGAGGCAGCACTGAACACTCCGGTCCCACCCCAGCACCGCTCCCTCGCCGGGTTGCCGCGGGTCACTCACCAGTGCCGTTGAACATTGGCATTGTCCCATTGGAGACATCAGCGGAGGAGGCGTTGAAACACATCATGGCTGGAAGACACGGGATGGGCAGTTGTTAGTGAGCCAACCCGGGACCAGCCAGGAGCAGGAGTGAGAGACGGGGACGCCCTTCAGCTGCACACCCCCACTTGTGGCACCAGAAGCTCCCCAAGCTGCACGGGCCTTGCCATTGATTTGGGGGTTGGAAAAGGCCTGGCCAATGACCTGACCCCTGTCTGGGCCTGTGAAAGGTTGTCCACAGGGCTCGAGGTGTGGGGGAAAGGGAGAAAGCTGTTCTCTGCGACCTCAGGCCAACCACTGAAATCACAGAGGTCAACGCTTTTCTCTCCATCCATTCCCCCCAAACCCCTCCCTCCATCCATCCCCACAAACAGTCATCCATCCATCCCTCCCTTCCCACAAACACCCCTCCATCCATCTCTACATCCCTCCATCCATCCCTCCAAAAACCTCTCCACCCATCCAGTCTCCATCCATCCCCTCACACACACCCCATCTCCACAAACACTCCTCTATCCATCCATCTCTCCCTTCCCACACACACCGTTCAGACATCTCTCCATCCATCCCCACAAGCACCCTTCCATCCTCCACCTATCCCCACAAACACCCCTCCATCCATTCCTCCCTTCCTCCATCACACTTCCCATCCTCCCCCGTATAAATAATGGAGATACCCTATCTCCTAGAGCTGGAAGGGACCCTGAAAGGTCATCAAGTCCAGCCCCCTGCCTTCACTAACAGGAGCAAGTACGGATTTTGCCCCAGATTCCTAAGTGGCCCCCTCAAGAATTGAACGCACAACCCTGGGTTTAGCAGGCCAATGCTCAAACCACTGAGCTAGCCCTCTCCCCATCTATCTATCAATCGATAAAAATGATACTGACTAACACGGCTACCACTGAAACCTATCCATCTATCTATCTATCCCTCCCTCCCTATACAACTCATCTATCTATCCATCCATCCATCCCTAGACACCTCCTCTATCTATCTATCTATCCCCACCCACCCCCTCTATCTATCTATCTATCTATCTATCTATCTATCTATCTATCTATCTATCTATCTATCTATCTATCCCCATCCACCTCCTCTATCTATCTATCTATCTATCTATCTATCTATCTATCTATCTATCTATCTATCTATCTATCTATCCCCATCCACCTCCTCTATCTATCTATCTATCTATCTATCTATCTATCTATCTATCTATCTATCTATCTATCTATCTATCTATCTATCTATCCCCATCCACCTCCTCTATCTATCTATCTATCTATCTATCTATCTATCTATCTATCTATCTATCTATCTATCCCCGTCCACCCCTCTATCTATCTATCTATCTATCTATCTATCTATCTATCTATCTATCTATCTATCTATCTATCTATCTATCTATCCCCATCCACCTCCTCTATCTATCTATCTATCTATCCCCATCCACCTCCTCTATCTATCTATCTATCTATCTATCTAATCTATCTATCCCCATCCACCTCCTCTATCTATCTATCTATCTATCTATCCCCATCCACCTCCTCTATCTATCTATCTATCTATCTATCTATCTATCTATCTATCTATCTATCTATCCAGTCTCCAGCCCCCATGGCAGATATTGGGGGTGGAGCTATGAAGAATCTTCCTCCCAGGTCCATGGATCTGTCCCCTCTCTGCCCAGCCCTCCCTCGCCCTCACCGCACAGAGACTCACAGGAGCTGCCGTCGCAGTTCTGGTTCTCAGCCGCCGTCTCTATCTGCGTCTTCAGCTGCCCAGCCACTTTCTCAAAGTTTGTGTTGAGTTCCTCGGTGACGGGTAAAGCCAGGATGACAATGTGATCCACCACGACGCTGCCCTGCCTGAAGGAACAAACCCACCGTGGGTCAGCATGTCCCTCCTTCCTGGGGCGTCCGCTCACATCCCCAACGCAGAGCATGTGCACGGAGATTGTCACCCAGGCACAGAGTGGTGAGGCACCAATGCCCATTGAATTTGATTAATATATGATCAGTGACTCATCTCATCCGACCTTCTGTGTAACCCAGGCTGGAGAAACGTACCGGCTCAATAACTTGTGTTTAGATAAAGCACCTTCCAGAGAGGCGGCCATCCAAAGACAGGAAGAGATGGAAAAGCCACCACCACTTTCCTTTGGCGTTTGTTAATCATCGTCACTTGGAAAACATTTTGCCTTATTTCTAAGTTGAATTTATCTGGCTTTAACTTGATTCTTGTGCTGCCTTTCGCTGTTAAATCAGAGAGCCCCTTACTACTTGTTATCTGCTCCCCGCGGAGGTACTTAGCCACCATAGGCTACCTCTGGATCGTTTTACTGATCAACTAAATGGAGCTTGATCCAAGTCTCTCACTGTCAGCCCTTAAAATCATTTCTGTGGCTCTTCTCTGCATCCTCTCTGATTTTTCAACTTCCTTTTGAAAATGCGGATGCCAGAACTGAACCTAATGACACTCCCATCCCAGAAGTGGGTGTCGATCAGCATGACATTCAAAAGGACCCACCTTTCAACAACAACACTGTTAATTGTTTCCAGACAGGGAAGGACAGACAAGGATGGACAAATATTGTTCATGCTGAACATACTGAGCTGAAAGGTGCCACCAGCTGCCTGGAGGGGGCTCTGAGATCCAGTGACCATCACAAACCTCATTAAAGCCAACGGCTGTTTCAACTACCCTTTTTCAGAGTCAGTGGAATGAGCAATTAAGTCCGATTATGCAGCAGAGAGAGCTACAAACAATGGAGGCTACTGTCCATGGCACACTGCCACTAAGCCACGTGGGCTGAGTGGGGGGTTTCCCTGCTTGCAAAAGCAGGAGCTAGGATATTGATTTGCAGGCAGTGGGTGCCAGGAGAGGCAGTCGTGAGTTGGCCCTGAGAAGACAGAGAGAGAGACAGCGCTCTTTGGGCACAGAGCCCGCAGGAGCGATAGATGTGAGGATTTCTGAGCAAGAGAAATACATGCTGCTGCGTTCAGGGAAACTCGACTGGGTGGACATTTTTTTTCTTGGTAGATAAACAGGATTGCACCAAGAACAGACCTGACCCGTAGCACCAATGTCTCCTCCTAATAGACGCAGCCCGGAAAGGCTCTGAACACTGGTGCCAAAGAGCCAACCACACAACCAAGACAGACACACGCATGCCTACTGCGGTCGGGGTCTCCTTTAGGAGTCTCACAGGGATGGGTCATGGCTTGTGGGTGGAGCTCAGGTTGTGGGCAGAGCTTTGGGGGTACCAAGTTCCGGGGTGTTCCTGATACTCACGTCAATTTCAGGATCTCCACGTCTTTGTACCCCAGGACATTGTTGTAAACCAACTTCATCTGGAAGGGAATAGTGCGCATGTCACCAGGAGGGGCTGCCCTGAACCTCCCTGCCCCATTGAGATGGGGCCTGGTGAGCCCAGGGGGCTGGTGAGGTTCCCAGCCATGATACCTAAGCAGCGAATGTGCTCCCACCTGAACGCTCCCAAGTAAATGAGCGCTCAGCCCTTGGAAAGACCCATTAAAGTCTATTCCCCTCTGGCAGGCTGGGATCATCCCATTCCCCAGTGTTATGCCCATTCCTAGCTCCCAATGGCTCCAGCAATGGGTCTCCCTGTCCTTCCCCTGGGGGACAATCCCCCAATCTCATGCCTCTCTTGGGAAGTTCTCCTGCATCCCCCTGCATCCCCCCTGACCTTCCACCCTATCTCCCCTCTCAAGGGGCCTCTCTCTCATTAACTCCCCCTTCTTGGTCACTCTGCTGGGACCCACCTGCAGTTTGAATGACATGGTGAATTCTTTGTACTCTTGAGTTGTGTTGTCCTCCAGCTTGGGGGTGAATTTGTGGCTGATGATCTGCAACTTCACTTCCACTGTTACGTTCACCTCTTCATTGGGGTGTGTGTGGGGGGGAAGAAACATGGTGAAAATTGACATCCACCATGGGAATGGCAGGGGGGAATTGCCTTCCCCGCCCCCCCAGGGGTCCTTGTTAGCTCTCCTGATGCTCACACTGCAGGAGCCCCAGAATCCAGGGCCGGGGAAAGGACTCTACTGCCCTTCAGAACCCATCACACCGTTCATTTCCTAGCCAGAGGGGGCCAGCAAGGAGGGACTCTTGTAATTTCACTACCCACCATCCTGCAGCTGAACGTGTTTCCTCACCACCCTCCCCCAGCCCGGCAACAGAACCAGGTTGTCCCACCTGGCTAGGCCTGCTAGGTTAGGACTCCAGGATTAAGACCCCACTTTCCCACAAGCCAGCCCTGCTGTCTTACTGGGTTCTGGCTCACAGCCCCAGCCACACGACCCCCTCAAATACTAACGGTGTTCCTAGATGGGACCAGCCATCCTGGATCCTGGCTCATGGGCCAGATGGGACATCCCTGCTCGGGTTTCCAAGGGTCTCATGGAGTGCTTGAAAACCTGCCTTAGAGTGAGAAACTCCAGGAGCTCAGTCTATTTATCTTAGAAAAAAGGTGAAGGGGTGACTGATCCCAATCTGTAAGTACCGGCGCGGGGAGCAAATATTTAACAATGGGCTCTTCAGTGTAGCAGAGGCAGGTCTAACCCATCCTAGGGCTGTAAGTTGAAGCCAGACAAATTTGGCTTGGATATAAGGTGTTGTCTGAACCCCAGACACAAGGATCAATTGAGTCAGGTTTTCATACCGGCTTTGACCTCGATGACTTCAGAAGCGTATTGGCACTCAGGACCCTGAAAACTGGACGGGCATAGGCATCCACCATTGCTCCAGGTGCCCCCGTTCTTGCAATTGCTGTTTTCACACTGGGAGCCGTAGTAACCATCTTGGCAGATGCATTTGATCCCGTTGTGAGTGCCCCCGTTCTGGCAGGGCGCTGAAAGAAACAATCCGATGCCCTGCATGTCAGCATGAGTCTGGACTGGCTCATAGGCGGGAGCTGTGTCTGTGATGTCTAAATTGCTCTTGGTTTACGCTGGAGTGGAATTACACTGCTGGAGAATCACTCAAGATTTGCACCACTGTGGAATTACTCTGAATTTAGACAGGGGTGGAGCTACTCCAGATTTACACTGCAGTGGAATCACTCTAGGCCATCTTCACTTACGGTACTAACAACAAGGAATCCTTTTGGCACCATAGAGACTAACACATTTATTTGGGCATAAGCTTTACCAAGTCAAACAGTTAACAAGAAGTTGTGAGTATCAACAGTGGGAAATCAGTTTTTATAGATTTGTTCTTGTTAACTGTTTGAAATGGGCCACCTTGATTACATTGGCCTCATTAGCCCTACACAAGTGATTTCCACCCCTTCTTGTCAACTGTTGGGAATAGCCCACGTCCACCTTCATTGAATTGCCTCGTTAGCACTGATCCCCACTTGGTAAGACAACGCCCATCTTTTCATGTGCTGTGTATTTATACCTGCTACTGTATGTTCCACTCCATGCATCTGATGAAGTGGGTTTTAGCCCACGAAAGCTTGTGCCCAAAGAAATGTGTCAGTCTCTGAGGTGCCACAAGGCTCCTCGTTGTTTGTCTTGATACAGACGAACACGGCTCCGCTCTGAAACCCGTCACTTACGGGACTGCTACTCAGGAGCACCTCAATCCACCAACTGACATGAGCGAGAGGCGAGCCGGACAGGTTTACAATGGAGTGGAATTGCTCTGTATTTAGGCTGTTGTGGAGTCACTCTGGATTTACACCATTTGTGACTGAGATCAGAATCTGACCCTGGGGGATTTATTTATTATTATTACTGTGGCACCCAGAGCCCCAGTCCTGGACCAGGCCCCTGGTGTGCTAGACGCTCCCCGCCCGCCAGAGCTGGTGATCCGAGTATAAGACAAGAGACGGCAGATGGAGAAAGCCAGCCAGAGAGGAGGTCATAAGGAAACAATGAGACAACACTGAGCACCGTGACAAGCAGTGGTCTCAACCCAGCAGCACTGAACAGTTCTCAAGGTTTTTGTAAGTGTCATGGAAAAAATGTAGGTGGAGGAGGATGAGGAGGCTTTGCGGACGTTTATGGGGATCTCTGCCCCCAGAAGAGGCTGCGGGTAGCGGGGAGCACTATCGCCCCGATTGTGAAAATGTAACCAATAGGCAATGGAGGCTGGTGTCATGAGCTTCTCAGAGGCAGGTAGAGAGAGACTGTGATGGGCCCTGAAAGTGAAGGCAAGTAGCTTATGTTTAAACTCAGGGCGGGTCAAATACTTTACGTGGTCTCCTGCAAGGTGTGCGAACCCCTTATGCTTAACAACATATTTATTTAGCTGGGATACTCAGAGTCCCCTTCCCAGCCCCGAAGAAGAGCTCTGTGCAGCCGAAAAGCTTGTCTCTCTGCCCCCAGCAGAAGTTGGCCCCATAAGAAGAGATCTTACCTCCACCACCTTATCTCTCTCCCATCCTGGGCCCAACATGGCTACAAGAGCATTGCCAACTCCAGCATGAGCTGTCACTCACCTGGGGTGGTGGTGGTGGTGCTGGTGCTGCTCTGGGTCGTGGTGCTGCTGGTGGTGGTGGTAGTGGTGGTGGTCGTAATGACAGGGGTTGCCGTGGTGGTTTTGTTAGAGGATTCACACCGGGCGCCGTAGTAATCGGGGAGACAGACACAGTCTGTTCCGATGGGAGTGCCCCCGTTCTGGCAGGCCATGGAGCTATTGTAGGACTCACACCGGGGGCCGTAGAATCCAGGCAGGCAGATGCACTTGGTTCCGATGGCTGTGCTGCCGTTCTGGCAGGCGTCATGGGGCGATGGGGACTCACACAGCTCTCCCGTGTAGCCCGGTAGGCAGACACACTGGCTCAGGTTGGCAACGCCACCGTTCTTGCAGGGAACTGGAAGATGTTTTAGTGGGATTCAGGACGTGCTCTCAAAGCAGATCCAAAAGATCCTTTCCCAGAGCCGGGGAGAGAACCCAGGAGTCCTGGCACCCAGCCCCCCCTGCTCTGACCCACCAGCCCCCACTCCCCTCCCAGAGCGGGGAGAGAACCCAGGAGTCCTGGCTCCCAGCCCCCCCTGCTCTAACCCACCAGCCCCCACTCCCCTCCCAGAGCCGGGGAGAGAACCCAGGAGTCCTGGCTCCCAGCCCCCCCCTGCTCTGACCCACCAGCCCCCGATCCCTTCCCAGAGCCGGGGAGAGAACCCAGGAGTCCTGGCTCCCAGCCCCCCCTGCTCTAACCCACCAGCTCCCACTCCCCTCCCAGAGCCGGGGAGAGAACCCAGGAGTCCTGGCTCCCAGCCCCCCCTGCTCTAACCCACCAGCCCCCCTCCCCTCCCAGAGCTGGGGAGAGAACCCAGGAGTCCTGGCTCTCAGCTCTCCACCCCCAGCTCTAACCAACTAGCTCCTGCTTCTCCAGTGAAGTCAACATCAGCTAATTTTTTCTTATACCTGCACAGTTTCAGTGATGTGACATTTCGCCTCCTAATGTCTTTTTGTTTCAGTGAGAAAAAATGAAAATTTTCAGGTTGACCTGAAATTAATTTTGTTTGTTTGACTACCAAGC
Organism: Chrysemys picta bellii; assembly: GCF_011386835.1. NCBI lineage: Eukaryota > Metazoa > Chordata > Testudines > Emydidae > Chrysemys > Chrysemys picta. The sequence continues at coordinate 783,182 of NC_088806.1, forward strand.
TGAAAATCAATTATTCACCTAATTTTAATAATTATTTAAATTAAAAAAACCACATTCTTCTCACCACATAGTTATATCTGATATAGTTATAAAATTGTATGTACACCGTCTAAATTATTTTGAAAATGGGACTTAGGGACTGCCCATAAATAACATAACTTAGGAGAAATTTGCTCCAGATTTCAAGTGGTTATCATATAGTTTCAGGCCGGAAATGTTGGGAACCAGGATGCAGGCAGTATGCCTGACTGGTCAAAGTGGGAGTTGAGTGGGTGGAGCAGGGGTCAGGCACAGGGAAATGACACCAAAGTTCAGAACTGAAGTCAGAGGCAGGGGTGGAGCAAGAGTGAGAACCAGGAATCAAAGCAGCCTGTCAGAGACCACATGCCAGAATCAGGGGTCAAGCCAGAGACAGAGTCTGAAGTTGGAGGGGGGGGGGTCAGAGCCAGGATTGGCAGCAGATGCTTGGGAGCAGGGCTGGACACAGACTGCAACAGGTGTGCCAGAGCAAGGTTCTATAGCCATAGAATATCCGGGTTGGAAGGGACCTCAGGAGGTATCTAGTCCAACCCCTGCTCAAAGCAGGACCAATTCCCAACTAAATCCCCAAATGGCCTCC
>NC_088806.1:784300-894300 GCF_011386835.1 Chrysemys picta bellii
TTATTATTACTGTGGCACCCAGAGCCCCAGTCCTGGACCAGGCCCCTGGTGTGCTAGACGCTCCCCGCCCGCCAGAGCTGGTGATCCGAGTATAAGACAAGAGACGGCAGATGGAGAAAGCCAGCCAGAGAGGAGGTCATAAGGAAACAATGAGACAACACTGAGCACCGTGACAAGCAGTGGTCTCAACCCAGCAGCACTGAACAGTTCTCAAGGTTTTTGTAAGTGTCATGGAAAAAATGTAGGTGGAGGAGGATGAGGAGGCTTTGCGGACGTTTATGGGGATCTCTGCCCCCAGAAGAGGCTGCGGGTAGTGGGGAGCACTAAGGGGTGATTGTGAAAATGTAACCAATAGGCAATGGAGGCTGGTGTCATGAGCTTCTCAGAGGCAGGTAGAGAGAGACTGTGATGGGCCCTGAAAGTGAAGGCAAGTAGCTTATGTTTAAACTCAGGGCGGGTCAAATACTTTACCTGGTCTCCTGCAAGGTGTGCGAACCCCTTATGCTTAACAACATATTTATTTAGCTGGGATACTCAGAGTCCCCTTCCCAGCCCCGAAGAAGAGCTCTGTGCAGCCCAAAAGCTTGTCTCTCTGCCCCCAGCAGAAGTTGGCCCAATAAGAAGAGATCTTACCTCCACCACCTTATCTCTCTCCCATCCTGGGCCCAACACGGCTACAAGAGCATTGCCAACTCCAGCATGAGCTGTCACTCACCTGGGGTGGTGGTGGTGGTGCTGGTGCTGCTCTGGGTCGTGGTGCTGGTGGTGGTGGTGGTAGTGGTGGTGGTCGTAATGACAGGGGTTGCCGTGGTGGTTTTGTTAGAGGATTCACACCGGGCGCCGTAGTAATCGGGGAGACAGACACAGTCTGTTCCGATGGGAGTGCCCCCGTTCTGGCAGGCCATGGAGCTATTGTAGGACTCACACCGGGGGCCGTAGAATCCAGGCAGGCAGATGCACTTGGTTCCGATGGCTGTGCTGCCGTTCTGGCAGGCGTCATGGGGCGATGGGGACTCACACAGTTCTCCCGTGTAGCCCGGTAGGCAGACACACTGGCTCAGGTTGGCAACGCCACCGTTCTTGCAGGGAACTGGAAGATGTTTTAGTAGGATTCAGGACGTGCTCTCAAAGCAGATCCAAAAGATCCTTTCCCAGAGCTGGGGAGAGAACCCAGGAGTCCTGGCTCCCAGCCCCCCCTGCTCTAACCACCAGCCCCCACTCCCCTCCCAGAGCCGGGGGGAGAATCCCGGAGTCCTGGCTCCCAGCCCCCCTGCTCTAACCCACCAGCCCCCACTCCCCTCCCAGAGCAGGGGAGAGAACCCAGGAGTCCTGGCTCCCTGCCCCCCCTGCTCTAACCACCAGCCCCCACTCCCCTCCCAGAGCCGGGGAGAGAACCCAGGAGTCCTGGTTCCCAGCCCCCCCCTGCTTCAACCCACCAGCCCCCACTCCCCTGCCAGAGCCAGGGAGAGAACCCAGGAGTCCTGGCTCCCAGCCACTCCGGCTCTAACCCACTAGATCCTTATTCTCCAGTGAAATCAACAGGAGCTAATTTTTTCTTATACCTGCACAGTTTCAGTGATGTGACATTTACACTCCTAATGTCTTTTTGTTTCAGAGAGAAAAAAAAGAAAACTTTCCTTTTCTTTAGTTTCAGGAGACTCAATTATTCACTTAACTTTAATAACTATTTCAACTATTAAAAAAAAAAACACTCCCCTCTCTGACAGTTATATCTGATATACTTATAAATTTGTGTGTAGACTGGATCTAAGTTATCTTAAAAATGGGACTTAGGGGCTGCCCATTTTCTGGTGATTTTCAAGATGCACCTATCTCTCATAACACTTTATAACACTGAAACAAACATGAAAAATGAAATCATCGCCCCCCCAATTTATTACATAATTTATAGACAGCCCCATCAGCTCCTAAGTCATTTGGGAACTTCAGAAAATTTTGCTTCAGATTTCAAGAGGTTATCATATAGTTTCAGGCCGGAAGTGTTGGGAACCGGGATGCAGGCAGTATGCCTGAGTGGTCAAAGTGGGAGTTGAATGGACGGAGCAGGGGTCAGGCACAGGGAAATGACACCAAAGTTCAGGATTGGAGTCAGAGGTTAAACACCAGAGGCAGGGGTGCAGCCAGAGTGAGAACCAGGAATCGAAGCAGACAGTCAGAGCCAGGGGGTCCGATACCAAGTGCCGGAATCAGGGTCAAGCCAGAGACGGAGTCTGAAGTCGGAGATGGGGGGTCAGAGCCAGGATTGGTAGCAGGTGCTCGGGAGCCAGGCAAGGAATGGGAGCAGGGAGGGAGCCAGGAGCGGAGCAGGAATGCGGAGCGGGTGGGACACAGACTGCAGCAGGTGTGCCAGAGCAAGGTTTGATAATGGTGAGGATGATGCACTTGCAGCAACAGGACGCCTGTATCATAGCTCCGACAGCCCACCCGGATCACGGCCTGGCCAAAGTACCAGGCACAAGCCAATCAGGCAGCTGCAGACCTGGGGTGTGCTGATAGGGCTTCCCGTTGGGCCTGACGTTCCAGTATGAGTGAGCTGCTGCTTCATCTCCCTCCCTTGGTGGTGACGGGGGATGCTGGAGACCCCCAGTGCTGTTACTTTAAAAGTCAACATTGCTAATTATTCAGTGCTCAGTCGAGCATAAAAAATACCCAGGATAATCTGCTGTGAGCAGTGTTTCCTGTGGGCAGAGTTTCTTGTATGGACTGAGCTTGGATGTTTTTTCCACTGAGATTTCTGCATGCCAGTCGATACTGCTCTCAATCTCTTTCCCTTTCACTCCAGTCCATGCTTCTCTCTCTGGATGAAAGAAACTGTAGATTTTCTTATCCTTATAGCCGCTCAGTGCCTTCTTAACAGGGCAAAAATGTGGTATGTCCCACCCCAATCAAACCCACAGAGAATATTCACTAAGACACTGTGATGAAATAACATATTTAACATATTCAGAACTCACAAGGACACTTCAAATCTCATATAATGCTGTCACGGGCAGCAGAGTTGCACTGTTTTAAGTCAAAGAGCAGTTAAAACAAAACTAAGAGCAAATTCTCCACTTGGGAATGAAACTCACACCGTACCCCACTTGCATACATAACTCACACAACATCACTAAACATTAACAGGAACAATATTGCAATCAAAATTGAAGAGTCACCCACCTGCTGTAGGTGGAGGACCAGTGGGATACCATGGGGGAATAGGATAGAGGCATGGATCAGTTGTGGGAGACAGGGAAGTCGTGTCAGTGGAGGTGGTGCTCGGTACAGTGGAGGTGGTGGTGATGGTAGTGGTGTCACTGGAGGTGGTGGTGCGTACAGTGGAAGTTGTGGTGAGGGTTGTGGTGTCACTGGAGATGGTGGGTACAGTGGAGGTGGTGGTGAGGGCAGTCGTGTCAGTGGAGGTGGTTGGTACAGTGGAGGTGGTGGTGAGGGCAGTCGTGTCAGTGGAGGTGGTGGGTACAGTGGAAGTGGTGGTGAGGGTTGTCGTGTCAGTGGAGGTGGTGGGTACAGTGGAGGTGGTGGTGAGGGCAGTCGTGTCAGTGGAGGTGGTGGGTACAGTGGAAGTGGTGGTGAGGGTTGTCGTGTCAGTGGATGTGGTGGGTACAGTGGAGGTGGTGGTGAGGGCAGTCGTGTCAGTGGAGGTGGTGGGTACAGTGGAGGTGGTGGTGAGGGTTGTCGTGTCAGTGGAGGTGGTGGGTACAGTGGAGGTGGTGGTGAGGGCAGTCGTGTCAGTGGAGGTGGTGGGTACAGTGGAAGTGGTGGTGAGGGTTGTCGTGTCAGTGGATGTGGTGGGTACAGTGGAGGGGTGGTGGTGAGGGCAGTCGTGTCAGTGGAGGTGGTGGGTACAGTGGAGGAGGTGGTGAGGGCAGTCGTGTCAGTGGAGGTGGTGGTGGGTACAGTGGAGGTGGTGGTGAGGGTAGTCGTGTCAGTGGAGGTGGTGGGTACAGTGGAGGTGGTGGTGAGGGCAGTCGTGTCAGTGGAGGTGGTGGGTACAGTGGAGGTGGTGGTGAGGGCAGTCGTGTCAGTGGAGGTGGTGGTGGGTAACAGTGGAGGTGGTGGTGAGGGCAGTCGTGTCAGTGGAGGTGGTGGGTACAGTGGAGGTGGTGGTGAGGGCAGTCGTGTCAGTGGAGGTGGTGGGTACAGTGGAGGTGGTGGTGAGGGTAGTCGTGTCAGTGGAGGTGGTGGGTACAGTGGAGGTGGTGGTGAGGGCAGTCGTGTCAGTGGAGGTGGTGGTGGGTCCAGTGGAGGTGGTGGTGAGGGCAGTCGTGTCAGTGGAGGTGGTGGTTACAGTGGAGGTGGTGGTGAGGGCAGTCGTGTCAGTGGAGGTGGTGGGTACAGTTGTGGTGGTGGTGAGGGTTGTTGTGTCAGTGGAGGTTGTGGGTACAGTGGAGGTGGTGGTGACGGTTGTCGTGTCAGTGGAGGTGGTGGTGGGTACAGTGGAGAAGGTGGTGAGGGCAGTCGTGTCAGTGGAGGTGGTGGTGGGTACAGTGGAGGTGGTGGTGAGGGTCGTCGTGTCAGTGGAGGTGGTTGTGGGTACAGTGGAGGTGGTGGTGAGGGCAGTCGTGTCAGTGGAGGTGGTTGGTACAGTGGAGGAGGTGGTGAGGGCAGTCGTGTGAGTGGAGGTGGTGGGTACAGTGGAGGTGGTGGTGAGGGCAGTCGTGTCAGTGGAGGTGGTGGGTACAGTGGAAGTGGTGGTGAGGGTTGTCGTGTCAGTGGAGGAGGTGGTGGGTACAGTGGAGGTGGTGGTGAGGGCAGTCGTGTCAGTGGAGGTGGTGGGTACAGTGGAGGTGGTGGTGAGGGCAGTCGTGTCAGTGGAGGTGGTGGGTACAGTGGAGGTGGTGGTGAGGGCAGTGGTGTCAGTGGAGGTGGTGGTGGGTACAGTGGAGGTGGTGGTGAGGGTAGTCGTGTCAGTGGAGGTGGTGGTGGGTACAGTGGAGCTGGTGCTGAGGGTAGTCGTGTCAGTGGAGGTGGTGGGTACAGTGGAGGTGGTAGTGAGGGTTGTCGTGTCAGTGGAGGTGGTGGTGGGTACAGTGGAGGTGGTGGTGAGTGCAGTCGTGTCAGTGGAGGTGGTGGTGGGTACAGTGGAGGTGGTGGTGAGGGTTGTCGTGTCAGTGGAGGTGGTGGTGGGTACAGTGGAGGTGGTGGTGAGGGTTGTCGTGTCAGTGGAGGTGGTGGGTACAGTGGAGGAGGTGGTGAGGGCAGTCGTGTCAGTGGAGGTGGTGGTGGGTACAGTGGAGGTGGTGGTGAGGGCAGTCGTGTCAGTGGAGGTGGTGGGTACAGTGGAGGTGGTGGTGAGGGTTGTCGTGTCAGTGGAGGTGGTGGGTACAGTGGAGGAGGTGGTGAGGGCAGTCGTGTCAGTGGAGGTGGTGGGTACAGTGGAGGTGGTGGTGAGGGTTGTCGTGTCAGTGGAGGTGGTGGGTACAGTTGTGGTGGTGGTGAGGGTTGTCGTGTCAGTGGAGGTGGTGGGTACAGTGGAGGTGGTGGTGAGGGCAGTCGTGTCAGTGGAGGTGGTGGGTACAGTGGAGGTGGTGGTGAGGGCAGTCGTGTCAGTGGAGGTGGTGGGTACAGTGGAGGTGGTGGTGAGGGCAGTCGTGTCAGTGGATGTGGTGGGTACAGTGGAGGTGGTGGTGAGGGCAGTCGTGTCAGTGGAGGCGGTGGGTAAAGTGGAGGTGGTGGTGAGGGCAGTTGTGTCAGTGGAGGTGGTGGGTACAGTGGAGAAGGTGGTGAGGGAAGTCGTGTCAGTGGAGGTGGTGGGTACAGTGGAGGTGGTGGTGAGGGTTGTCGTGTCAGTGGAGGTGGTGGTGGGTACAGTGGAGGTGGTGGTGAGGGCAGTTGTGTCAGTGGAGGTGGTGGGTACAGTGGAGGTGGTGGTGAGGGCAGTCGTGTCAGTGGAGGCGGTGGGTACAGTGGAGGAGGTGGTGAGGGCAGTCGTGTCAGTGGAGGTGGTGGGTACAGTTCTGGTGGTGGTGAGGGTTGTTGTGTCAGTGGAGGTTGTGGGTACAGTGGAGGTGGTGGTGAGGGTTGTCGTGTCAGTGGAGGTGGTGGTGGGTACAGTGGAGGTGGTAGTGAGGGTTGTCGTGTCAGTGGAGGTGGTGGGTACAGTGGAGGTGGTGCTGAGGGTAGTCGTGTCAGTGGAGGTGGTGGGTACAGTGGAGGTGGTGGTGAGGGTAGTCGTGTCAGTGGAGGTGGTGGGTACAGTTGTGGTGGTGGTGAGGGTTGTCGTGTCAGTGGAGGTGGTGGGTACAGTGGAGGTGGTGGTGAGGGCAGTCGTGTCAGTGGAGGCGGTGGGTACAGTGGAGGTGGTGGTGAGGGCAGTCGTGTCAGTGGTGGTGGTGGGTACAGTGGAGGAGGTGGTGAGGGCAGTCGTGTCAGTGGAGGTGGTGGGTACAGTGGAGGAGGTGGTGAGGGTTGTCGTGTCAGTGGAAGTGGTGGGTACAGTGGAGGTGGTGGTGAGGGCAGTCGTGTCAGTGGTGGTGGTGGGTACAGTGGAGGAGGTGGTGAGGGCAGTCGTGTCAGTGGAGGTGGTGGGTACAGTGGAGGTGGTGGTGAGGGTTGTCGTGTCAGTGGATGTGGTGGTGGGTACAGTGGAGGTGGTGGTGAGGGCAGTCGTGTCAGTGGAGGTGGTTGTGGGTACAGTGGAGGTGGTGGTGAGGGCAGTCGTGTCAGTGGAGGTGGTGGGTACAGTTGTGGTGGTGGTGAGGGTTGTCGTGTCAGTGGAGGTGGTGGGTACAGTGGAGGTGGTGGTGAGGGCAGTCGTGTCAGTGGAGGCGGTGGGTACAGTGGAGGTGGTGGTGAGGGCAGTCGTGTCAGTGGTGGTGGTGGGTACAGTGGAGGAGGTGGTGAGGGCAGTCGTGTCAGTGGAGGTGGTTGGTACAGTGGAGGTGGTGGTGAGGGCAGTCGTGTCAGTGGAGGTGGTGGGTACAGTGGAGGAGGTGGTGAGGGCAGTCGTGTCAGTGGAGGCGGTGGGTACAGTGGAGGAGGTGGTGAGGGTAGTCGTGTCAGTGGAGGTGGTGGGTACAGTGGAGGTGGTGGTGAGAGCAGTCGTGTCAGTGGAGGTGGTGGGTACAGTGGAGGAGGTGGTGAGGGTTGTTGTGTCAGTGGAGGTGGTGGGTACAGTGGAGGTGGTGGTGAGGGTTGTCGTGTCAGTGGAGGTGGTGGTGGGTACAGTGGAGGTGGTGGTGAGGGTTGTCGTGTCAGTGGATGTGGTGGGTACAGTGGAGGTGGTGGTGAGGGTTGTCATGTCAGTGGATGTGGTGGGTACAGTGGAGGTGGTGGTGAGGGCTGTTGTGTCAGTGGAGGTGGTGGTGGGTACAGTGGAGGAGGTGGTGAGGGTTGTCGTTTCAGTGGAGGTGGTGGGTACAGTGGAGGAGGTGGTGAGGGCTGTCGTGTCAGTGGAGGTGGTGGGTACAGTGGAGGTGGTGGTGAGGGCAGTCGTGTCAGTGGAGGTGGTGGGTACAGTGGAGGTGGTGGTGAGGGCAGTCGTGTCAGTGGAGGTGGTGGGTACAGTGGAGGTGGTTGTGAGGGCAGTCGTGTCAGTGGAGGTGGTGGGTACAGTGGCGGTGGTAGTGAGGGTTGTCGTGTCAGTGGAGGTGGTGGTGGGTACAGTGGAGGTGGTGGTGAGGGTAGTCGTGTCAGTGGAGGTGGTGGGTACAATTGTGGTGGTGGTGAGGGCAGTTGTGTCAGTGGAGCTGGTGGTGGGTAAAGTGGAGGTGGTGGTGAGGGCAGTCGTGTCAGTGGAGGCGGTGGGTACAGTGGAGGAGGTGGTGAGGGCAGTCGTGTCAGTGGAGGTGGTGGGTACAGTTGTGGTGGTGGTGAGGGTTGTTGTGTCAGTGGAGGTTGTGGGTACAGTGGAGGTGGTGGTGAGGGTTGTCGTGTCAGTGGAGGTGGTGGTGGGTACAGTGGAGGTGGTAGTGAGGGTTGTCGTGTCAGTGGAGGTGGTGGGTACAGTGGAGGTGGTGGTGAGGGCAGTTGTGTCAGTGGAGGTGGTGGGTACAGTGGAGGTGGTGGTGAGGGCAGTCGTGTCAGTGGATGTGGTGGGTACAGTGGAGGTGGTGGTGAGGGCAGTCGTGTCAGTGGAGGTGGTTGGTACAGTGGAGGTGGTGGTGAGGGCAGTCGTGTCAGTGGAGGTGGTGGGTACAGTGGAAGTGGTGGTGAGGATTGTCGTGTCAGTGGAGGTGGTGGTGGGTACAGTGGAGGTGGTGGTGAGGGCAGTCGTGTCAGTGGACGTGGTTGTGGGTACAGTTGTGGTGGTGGTGAGGGCAGTCGTGTCAGTAGAGTTGGTTGTGGGTACAGTGGAGGTGGTGGTGAGGGCAGTCGTGTCAGTGGAGGTGGTGGGTACAGTGGAAGTGGTGGTGAGGATTGTCGTTTCAGTGGAGGTGGTGGGTACAGTGGAGGTGGTGGTGAGGATTGTCGTGTCAGTGGAGGTGGTGGGTACAGTGGGGGAGGTGGTGAGGGCAGTCGTGTCAGTGGAGGTGGTGGGTACAGTGGAGGTGGTGGTGAGGGCCGTCGTGTCAGTGGGGGAGGTGGGTACAGTGGAGGTGGTGGTGGGGGCAGTCGTGTCAGTGGGGGAGGTGGGTACAGTGGAGGTGGTGGTGAGGGTTGTCGTGTCAGTGGAGGTGGTTGGTACAGTGGAGGAGGTGGTGAGGGCAGTCGTGTCAGAGGAGGTGGTGGGTACAGTGGAGGTGGTGGTGAGGGCAGTCGTGTCAGTGGAGGTGGTGGTGGGTACAGTGGAGGTGGTGGTGAGGGCAGTCGTGTCAGTGGAGGTGGTTGTGGGTACAGTGGAGGTGGTGGTGAGGGCAGTCGTGTCAGTGGAGGTGGTGGTGGGTACAGTGGAGGTGGTGGTGAGGGCAGTCGTGTCAGTGGAGGTGGTGGTGGGTACAGTGGAGGTGGTGGTGAGGGCAGTCGTGTCAGTGGACGTGGTTGTGGGTACAGTTGTGGTGGTGGTGAGGGCAGTCGTGTCAGTAGAGTTGGTTGTGGGTACAGTCGAGGTGGTGGTGAGGGTAGTCGTGTCAGTGGAGCTGGTGGTGGGTACAGTGGAGGTGGTGGTGAGGGTAGTCGTGTCAGTGGAGGTGGTGGGTAGAGTGGAGGTGGTGGTGAGGGCAGTTGTGTCAGTGGAGCTGGTGGTGGGTACAGTGGAGGTGGTGGTGAGGGCAGTTGTGTCAGTGGAAGTGGTGGTGGGTACAGTGGAGGTGGTGGTGAGGGCAGTCGTGTCAGTGGTGGTGGTGGGTACAGTGGAGGAGGTGGTGAGGGCAGTCGTGTCAGTGGAGGTGGTTGGTACAGTGGAGGTGGTGGTGAGGGCAGTCGTGTCAGTGGAGGTGGTGGGTACAGTGGAGGAGGTGGTGAGGGCAGTCGTGTCAGTGGAGGCGGTGGGTACAGTGGAGGAGGTGGTGAGGGTAGTCGTGTCAGTGGAGGTGGTGGGTACAGTGGAGGTGGTGGTGAGAGCAGTCGTGTCAGTGGAGGTGGTGGGTACAGTGGAGGAGGTGGTGAGGGTTGTTGTGTCAGTGGAGGTGGTGGGTACAGTGGAGGTGGTGGTGAGGGTTGTCGTGTCAGTGGAGGTGGTGGTGGGTACAGTGGAGGTGGTGGTGAGGGTTGTCGTGTCAGTGGGTGTGGTGGGTACAGTGGAGGTGGTGGTGAGGGTTGTCATGTCAGTGGATGTGGTGGGTACAGTGGAGGTGGTGGTGAGGGCTGTTGTGTCAGTGGAGGTGGTGGTGGGTACAGTGGAGGAGGTGGTGAGGGTTGTCGTTTCAGTGGAGGTGGTGGGTACAGTGGAGGAGGTGGTGAGGGCTGTCGTGTCAGTGGAGGTGGTGGGTACAGTGGAGGTGGTGGTGAGGGCAGTCGTGTCAGTGGAGGTGGTGCGTACAGTGGAGGTGGTGGTGAGGGCAGTCGTGTCAGTGGAGGTGGTGGGTACAGTGGAGGTGGTTGTGAGGGCAGTCGTGTCAGTGGAGGTGGTGGGTACAGTGGCGGTGGTAGTGAGGGGTGTCGTGTCAGTGGAGGTGGTGGTGGGTACAGTGGAGGTGGTGGTGAGGGTAGTCGTGTCAGTGGAGGTGGTGGGTACAATTGTGGTGGTGGTGAGGGCAGTTGTGTCAGTGGAGCTGGTGGTGGGTAAAGTGGAGGTGGTGGTGAGGGCAGTCGTGTCAGTGGAGGCGGTGGGTACAGTGGAGGAGGTGGTGAGGGCAGTCGTGTCAGTGGAGGTGGTGGGTACAGTTGTGGTGGTGGTGAGGGTTGTTGTGTCAGTGGAGGTTGTGGGTACAGTGGAGGTGGTGGTGAGGGTTGTCGTGTCAGTGGAGGTGGTGGTGGGTACAGTGGAGGTGGTAGTGAGGGTTGTCGTGTCAGTGGAGGTGGTGGGTACAGTGGAGGTGGTGGTGAGGGCAGTTGTGTCAGTGGAGGTGGTGGGTACAGTGGAGGTGGTGGTGAGGGCAGTCGTGTCAGTGGATGTGGTGGGTACAGTGGAGGTGGTGGTGAGGGCAGTCGTGTCAGTGGAGGTGGTTGGTACAGTGGAGGTGGTGGTGAGGGCAGTCGTGTCAGTGGAGGTGGTGGGTACAGTGGAAGTGGTGGTGAGGATTGTCGTTTCAGTGGAGGTGGTGGGTACAGTGGAGGTGGTGGTGAGGATTGTCGTGTCAGTGGAGGTGGTGGGTACAGTGGGGTAGGTGCTGAGGGCAGTCGTGTCAGTGGAGGTGGTGGGTACAGTGGAGGTGGTGGTGAGGGCAGTCGTGTCAGTGGGGGAGGTGGGTACAGTGGAGGTGGTGGTGAGGGCAGTCGTGTCAGTGGGGGAGGTGGGTACAGTGGAGGTGGTGGTGAGGGTTGTCGTGTCAGTGGAGGTGGTTGGTACAGTGGAGGAGGTGGTGAGGGCAGTCGTGTCAGAGGAGGTGGTGGGTACAGTGGAGGTGGTGGTGAGGGCAGTCGTGTCAGTGGAGGTGGTGGTGGGTACAGTGGAGGTGGTGGTGAGGGCAGTCGTGTCAGTGGAGGTGGTTGTGGGTACAGTGGAGGTGGTGGTGAGGGCAGTCGTGTCAGTGGAGGTGGTGGTGGGTACAGTGGAGGTGGTGGTGAGCGCAGTCGTGTCAGTGGAGGTGGTGGTGGGTACAGTGGAGGTGGTGGTGAGGGCAGTCGTGTCAGTGGACGTGGTTGTGGGTACAGTTGTGGTGGTGGTGAGGGCAGTCGTGTCAGTAGAGTTGGTTGTGGGTACAGTGGAGGTGGTGGTGAGGGCAGTCGTGTCAGTGGAGGTGGTGGGTACAGTGGAAGTGGTGGTGAGGATTGTCGTTTCAGTGGAGGTGGTGGGTACAGTGGAGGTGGTGGTGAGGATTGTCGTGTCAGTGGAGGTGGTGGGTACAGTGGAGGTGGTGGTGAGGGCAGTCGTGTCAGTGGACGTGGTTGTGGGTACAGTTGTGGTGGTGGTGAGGGCAGTCGTGTCAGTAGAGTTGGTTGTGGGTACAGTCGAGGTGGTGGTGAGGGTAGTCGTGTCAGTGGAGCTGGTGGTGGGTACAGTGGAGGTGGTGGTGAGGGTAGTCGTGTCAGTGGAGGTGGTGGGTAGAGTGGAGGTGGTGGTGAGGGCAGTTGTGTCAGTGGAGCTGGTGGTGGGTACAGTGGAGGTGGTGGTGAGGGCAGTTGTGTCAGTGGAAGTGGTGGTGGGTACAGTGGAGGTGGTGGTGAGGGCAGTCGTGTCAGTGGAGGAGGTTGTGGGTACAGTTGTGGTGGTGGTGAGGGTTGTCGTGTCAGTGGAGGCGGTGGGTACAGTGGAGGTGGTGGTGAGGGTAGTCGTGTCAGTGGAGGTGGTGGTGGGTACAGTGGAGGTGGTGGTGAGGGTAGTCGTGTCAGTGGAGGTGGTGGGTACAGTGGAGGTGGTGGTGAGGGCAGTCGTGTCAGTGGAGGTGGTGGGTACAGTGGAGGAGGTGGTGAGGGCAGTCGTGTCAGTGGAGGTGGTGGGTACAGTGGAGGTGGTGGTGAGGGTTGTACTGTCAGTGGAGGTGGTGGGTACAGTGTTAGTGGTAGTGAGGGTTGTCGTGTCAGTGGAGGTGGTGGTGGGTACAGTGGAGGTGGTGGTGAGGGCAGTCGTGTCAGTGGAGGTGGTGGGTACAGTGGAGGTGGTGGTGAGGGCAGTCGTGTCAGTGGAGGAGGTGGGTACAGTGGAGGTGGTGGTGAGGGCAGTCGTGTCAGTGGAGGTGGTGGGTACAGTTGTGGTGGTGGTGAGGGTTGTCGTGTCAGTGGAGGTGGTGGGTACAGTGGAGGTGGTGGTGAGGGCAGTCGTGTCAGTGGAGGTGGTGGGTACAGTGGAAGTGGTGGTGAGGGTTGTCGTGTCAGTGGAGGTGGTGGGTACAGTGGAAGTGGTGGTGAGGGTTGTCGTGTCAGTGGAGGTGGTGGGTACAGTGGAGGAGGTGGTGAGGGCAGTCGTGTCAGTGGAGGTGGTGGGTACAGTGGAGGTGGTAGTGAGGGCAGTCGTGTCAGTGGAGGTGGTTGGTACAGTGGAGGAGGTGGTGAGGGTAGTCGTGTCAGTGGAGGTGGTGGGTACAGTGGAGGTGGTGGTGAGGGTAGTCGTGTCAGTGGAGCTGGTGGTGGGTACAGTGGAGGTGGTGGTGAGGGTTGTCGTGTCAGTGGATGTGGTGGGTACAGTGGAGGTGGTGGTGAGGGCAGTCGTGTCAGTGGAGGTGGTGGGTACAGTGGAGGTGGTGGTGAGGGCAGTCGTGTCAGTGGAGGTGGTGGTGGGTACAGTGGAGGTGGTGGTGAGGGCAGTCGTGTCAGTGGAGGTGGTGGGTACAGTGGAGGTGGTGGTGAGGGTAGTCGTGTCAGTGGAGATGGTGGGTACAGTGGAGGTGGTGGTGAGGGCAGTCGTGTCAGTGGAGGTGGTGGGTCCAGTGGAGGTGGTGGTGAGGGCAGTCGTGTCAGTGGAGGTGGTGCGTACAGTTGTGGTGGTGGTGAGGGTTGTCGTGTCAGTGGAGGTGGTGGGTACAGTGGAGGTGGTGGTGAGGGCAGTCGTGTCAGTGGAGGTGGTGGGTAGAGTGGAGGTGGTGGTGAGGGCAGTCGTGTCAGTGGAGGTGGTGGGTACAGTGGAGGTGGTGGTGAGGGCAGTCGTGTCAGTGGAGGTGGTGGGTCCAGTGGAGGTGGTGGTGAGGGCAGTCGTGTCAGTGGAGGTGGTGGTGGGTACAGTGGAGGTGGTGGTGAGGGTAGTCGTGTCAGTGGAGGTGGTGGGTACAGTTGTGGTGGTGGTGAGGGTTGTCGTGTCAGTGGAGGTGGTGGGTACAGTGGAGGTGGTGGTGAGGGTTGTCGTGTCAGTGGAGGTGGTGGGTACAGTGGAGGTGGTGGTGAGGGTTGTCGTGTCAGTGGAGGTGGTTGGTACAGTGGAGGTGGTGGTGAGGGCAGTCGTGTCAGTGGAGGTGGTGGGTACAGTGGAAGTGGTGGTGAGGGCAGTCGTGTCAGTGGAGGTGGTGGGTACAGTAGAGGTGGTGGTGAGGGTTGTCGTGTCAGTGGAGGTGGTGGGTACAGTGGAGGAGGTGGTGAGGGCAGTCGTGTCAGTGGAGCTGCTGGTGGGTACAGTGGAGGTGGTAGTGAGGGTTGTCGTGTCAGTGGAGGTGGTTGTGGGTACAGTGGAGGTGGTGGTGTGGGTCGTCGTGTCAGTGGAGGTGGTGGGTACAGTGGAGGAGGTGGTGAGGGTTGTCGTGTCAGTGGAGGTGGTGGTGGGTACAGTGGAGGTGGTGGTGTGGGTCGTCGTGTCAGTGGAGGTGGTGGGTACAGTTGAGGTGGTGGTGAGGGTAGTCGTGTCAGTGGAGGTGGTGGGTACAGTTGTGGTGGTGGTGAGGGTTGTCGTGTCAGTGGAGCTGGTGGTGGGTAAAGTGGAGGTGGTGGTGAGGGCAGTCGTGTCAGTGGAGGTGGTGGGTACAGTGGAGGTGGTAGTGAGGGTTGTCGTGTCAGTGGAGGTGGTGGGTACAGTGGAGAAGGTGGTGAGGGCAGTCGTGTCAGTGGAGGTGGTGGTGGGTACAGTGGAGGTGGTGGTGAGGGTAGTCGTGTCAGTGGAGGTGGTGGGTACAGTGGAGGTGGTGGTGAGGGCAGTCGTGTCAGTGGAGGTGGTGGGTACAGTGGAGGTGGTGGTGAGGGTTGTCGTGTCAGTGGAGGTGGTGGGTACAGTGGAGGAGGTGGTGAGGGCAGTCGTGTCAGTGGAGGTGGTGGGTACAGTGGAGGAGGTGGTGAGGGCAGTCGTGTCAGTGGAGCTGGTGGTGGGTACAGTGGAGGTGGTGGTGAGGGTAGTCGTGTCAGTGGAGGAGGTGGGTACAGTGGAGGTGGTGGTGAGGGCAGTCGTGTCAGTGGAGGTGGTGGGTACAGTGGAGGAGGTGGTGAGGGCAGTCGTGTCAGTGGAGGTGGTGGGCACAGTGGAGGTGGTGGTGAGGGTAGTCGTGTCAGTGGAGGTGGTGGGTACAGTGGAGGAGGTGGTGAGGGCAGTCGTGTCAGTGGAGGTGGTGGGTACAGTGGAGGTGGTGGTGAGGGTTGTCGTGTCAGTGGAGGTGGTGGGTACAGTGGAGGTGGTAGTGAGGGCAGTCGTGTCAGTGGAGGTGGTTGGTACAGTGGAAGTGGTGGTGAGGGCAGTCGTGTCAGTGGAGGTGGTGGGTACAGTGGAGGTGGTGGTGAGGGCAGTCGTGTCAGTGGAGGCGGTGGGTACAGTGGAAGTGGTGGTGAGGGCAGTCGTGTCAGTGGAGGCGGTGGGTACAGTGGAAGTGGTGGTGAGGGCAGTCGTGTCAGTGGAGGTGGTGGGTACAGTGGAGGTGGTGGTGAGGGCAGTCGTGTCAGTGGAGCTGGTGGTGGGTACAGTGGAGGAGGTGGTGAGGGCAGTCGTGTCAGTGGAGGTGGTGGGTACAGTGGAGGTGGTGGTGAGGGTTGTCGTGTCAGTGGAGGTGGTGGGTACAGTGGAGGTGGTGGTGAGGGCAGTCGTGTCAGTGGAGGTGGTGGGTACAGTGGAGGTGGTGGTGAGGGCAGTCGTGTCAGTGGAGGCGGTGGGTACAGTGGAGGTGGTGGTGAGGGCAGTCGTGTCAGTGGAGCTGGTGGTGGGTACAGTGGAGGAGGTGGTGAGGGCAGTCGTGTCAGTGGAGGTGGTGGGTACAGTGGAGGTGGTGGTGAGGGTTGTCGTGTCAGTGGAGGTGGTGGGTACAGTGGAGGTGGTGGTGAGGGCAGTCGTGTCAGTGGAGGTGGTGGGTACAGTGGAGGTGGTGGTGAGGGCAGTCGTGTCAGTGGAGGCGGTGGGTACAGTGGAGGTGGTGGTGAGGGCAGTCGTGTCAGTGGAGGTGGTGGGTACAGTGGAGGTGGTGGTGAGGGCAGTCGTGTCAGTGGTGGTGGTGGGTACAGTGGAGGAGGTGGTGAGGGCAGTCGTGTCAGTGGAGGTGGTGGTGGGTACAGTGGAAGTGGTGGTGAGGGCAGTCGTGTCAGTGGAGGTGGTGGGTACAGTGGAAGTGGTGGTGAGGGCAGTCGTGTCAGTGGAGGCGGTGGGTACAGTGGAGGTGGTGGTGAGGGCAGTCGTGTCAGTGGAGGTGGTGGTGGGTACAGTGGAGGTGGTGGTGAGGGCAGTCGTGTCAGTGGAGGTGGTGGGTACAGTGGAGGTGGTGGTGAGGGTTGTCGTGTCAGTGGAGGTGGTGGGTACAGTGGAGGTGGTGGTGAGGGTTGTCGTGTCAGTGGAGGTGGTTGGTACAGTGGAGGTGGTGGTGAGGGCAGTCGTGTCAGTGGGGGAGGTGGGTACAGTGGAGGTGGTGGTGAGGGTTGTCGTGTCAGTGGAGGTGGTGGTGGGTACAGTGGAGGTGGTGGTGAGGGCAGTCGTGTCAGTGGAGGTGGTGGTGGGTACAGTGGAGGAGGTGGTGAGGGCAGTCGTGTCAGTGGAGGTGGTGGGTACAGTGGAGGTGGTGGTGAGGGCAGTCGTGTCAGTGGAGGTGGTGGGTACAGTGGAAGTGGTGGTGAGGGCAGTCGTGTCAGTGGAGGTGGTGGGTACAGTGGAGGTGGTGTTGAGGGTTGTCGTGTCAGTGGAGGTGGTGGGTACAGTGGAGGAGGTGGTGAGTGCAGTCGTGTCAGTGGAGGTGGTGGGTACAGTGGAAGTGGTGGTGAGGGTTGTCGTGTCAGTGGAGGTGGTGGGTACAGTGGAGGAGGTGGTGAGGGCAGTCGTGTCAGTGGAGCTGGTGGTGGGTACAGTGGAAGTGGTGGTGAGGGCAGTCGTGTCAGTGGAGGTGGTGGGTACAGTTGTGGTGGTGGTGAGGGTTGTTGTGTCAGTGGAGGTTGTGGGTACAGTGGAGGTGGTGGTGAGGGTTGTCGTGTCAGTGGAGGTGGTCGTGGGTACAGTGGAGGAGGTGGTGAGTGCAGTCGTGTCAGTGGAGCTGGTGGGTACAGTGGAGGAGGTGGTGAGGGCAGTCGTGTCAGTGGAGGCGGTGGGTACAGTTGTGGTGGTGGTGAGGGTTGTCGTGTCAGTGGAGGTGGTGGTTACAGTGGAGGTGGTGGTGAGGGCAGTCTTGTCAGTGGAGGTGGTCGTGGTGGGGACAGTGGATGTGGTGAGGGTAGTCATTTTAGTGGTTGTGCTTGTTGTGGAAGGTTCAATTACGTCGCATTCACACCTCAGTCCCCAGTAGGTGGGTGGACATTTGCAGGCTGTTCCGACTGGCGTGCCGCCATTCAAGCACACAGCGGTGCTGTCCTCATGCTCGCACAAGGAACCCCAGTATCCAAGCGCGCAGATGCACTCCATTCCCAGTGCCGTGGCACCGTTCTGGCAGGCTGTGGCTTTGTCCTCGCTGTCGCACTGGGCACCAGAATACCCGGGTGGGCAGACACAATGAATGCCGACAGGAGTGCCTCCGTTCTGGCAGGCTGTGGAGTTGTTAACGTTCTCACACCAAGGACCAGAATATCCAGGTGGGCAGGCGCACTCAGTTCCCACAGCTGTGCCCCCATTCTGGCAGGAGACTGAAAGACACAATATCCCCCATCCGGTATTTAGCGTGAAAGAGGACAGACACAATCCAAATTCAGGTGAAAGACCCATATTTCCCTCCCAGAGCTGGTGAAAGAAATCAGTAGTCCTGGCTCCCAGCCCCCCCGCTCTAACCCGCCAGCCCCCACTCCCCTCCCAGAGCCGGGGAGAGAACCCAGGAGTTCTGGCTCCCAGCCCCCCCTGCTCTAACCCACCAGCCCCCACTCCCCTCCCAGAGCCGGGGAGAGAACCCAGGAGTCCTGGCTCCCAGCCCCCCCTGCTCTAACCCACCAGCCCCCCTCCCCTCCCAGGGCCAGGGAGAGAACCCGGGAGTCCTGGCTCCCAGCCCCCCCTGCTCTAACCACCAGCTCCCACTCCCCTCCCAGAGCCGGGGAGAGAACCCAGGAGTCCTGGCTCCCAGCCCCCCTGCTCTAACCACCAGCTCCCACTCCCCTCCCAGCACCGGGGAGAGAACCCAGGAGTCCAATGGAGCCTTCCTAAGTGTCCCGGCTCCGCGTCACTCCCAGAAGCAGCTGGGAAGTCCCTGCTGCCCCTAGAGGGAGGGAAGGCGGTCTCTGCGAAATGTCCCCACCCCAAATGCCAATTCTGCAGCTCCCATTGGGCTGGCATTCTCTGCGTTTTTCCATGGCTAAGATTGATCAGGACAAAGAACAGAGAGTGACAAGCTGCTAAATGTCTGAAATGATCCAGTTCGTAATTAATTAAACTAATTAACAGAATTACTGTTACTGGTTAGAGTTACTGGTACCATCTCAGGAAAGTCATCCTGTGCCCAAGCAGTGAGGGCCGGGGGGTGCTAGGGGGGAGCCCTGGCAGACTTCTGATATAAACAACAAGGCTGAAGCAAAACAAAACTCAGCCTTTGGTACAGAGTCTAGCTGCCTTGACATCACCTTTATCAATCTTAGCAGCAGCTTTATGAGCCAGACGTTGGGCGCATGAATACGTCCATGGGCGTGTAGAGCATTCATGGACTTTGGTGGCGTTAAGTGTTGTAGGTGTTTGTGTTTTCCTGGCTCCCCAGGGTCAGGGTGTGTGTGTAAACAGGAATCACTGGAGGGTGATTAATGCAGGACCCTCCAATGCCACGATACCTCGGGGAAACAGGCCTGGACTGGCCCTGCGGTGTCGGGAGGCCAGGAGAAAACAAAGCTCCAGCCCCCCAAAGAATTGATGGCTGGGGGGGTGGTAAGGGGATAGATAGATAGATAGATAGATAGATAGAAGGGGTGGATGGGATAGATAGATAGATAGATAGATAGATAGATAGATAGATAGATAGATAGATAGATAGATAGATAGATAGATAGGGATGGTCTAGACAGTATTTGGTCCTGTCATGCGGGCAGGGGACTGGACTCGATGACCTCTCGAGGTCCCTTCCAGTCCTATAATCTATGAATCTATGAATCTATGAATAGATAGATAGATAGATAGATAGATAGATAGATAGATAGATAGATAGATAGATAGATAGATAGATAGATAGATAGATAGATGGGGTGGATGGGATAGATAGATAGATAGATAGATGGGGTGGATGGGGATAGATAGATATATAGATGTGTGCATGGGGAGAAATAGATAGAGGGGTGCATATGGGGATAGATGGGTAGACGGGTTCAAATATGTTCACATAAGTGAACGGCCTGCAGGTATCTGAATGGAAGGCCCGGCCTTGACCACGAAGGAGCCACCGGCATGGCCATTCACCCCTAGCCGCCATGAGCCAAGAGTGGTGACTGTGGAAAACACCCCACGGGGGAGCCGGGGGGAAAGGTGGGACTGAACGAGGCGGCCGGAGGCTGGTTCTGAGGTTGCTGTGGTGACCAGATGTGAACACACGGAGGGAGGTTGAAGCATGGCCGGAGCGCATCGAGCTGGATGGAAGTGCCTGGGATCTGGTGGCCATGGCTGCATGAGCTATGCCCAGCTGCTCACCCCGCCCAGCCTTGGCCAGTTTGGGCTATGGTTCCAGCTAGCTCGCTTTGCACCGTGCTCTCTCCTCGCTGCCTCGCCCAGAGCACACAGAGAACAACGCAACTTCACCCCAGAGCCCTTTCTGTTTCGCTTCTGAGCTGGTGAAATCAGCTGGTGCCAGCCGCAGGCAGGGAGACGAGGTCATTCTCCACCACCTCTCCCAGGTGGGGGCATCGTTTGCTCTCTTGCACGGGAAGAACCACACCCCGGTCCAAATCTGCCCCCACCAAAAGACCTAATTCCTGTTTGCAATGGGAGATTGCAGCTCTCACAAGGTTCACGGTGCTGTAACCTGGACAAGCACTGAGATTTACCTCGATTGCCATGAAATAATGGGGAAACCAACTCAGGAGGCTGGAACGTCAGAGCTTGGCACTGTGAAATCCTAGGAAAACTCCCAGACAGTAATTGGAAACCAAGAAACTTTTACTCCAATCCTCTTTCCATCAACTGAACACCAAAGATCTGAGTGGCCCGGGAACAAAGCAGAGCAGCGCTGAGAGGGTAAAATCTTGTACAACGTTTGTGCTGCAAATACTGAGCTACTTGACCGAGAAATTGCCTAGTGGAGGTTCCCTTTGAGCCAGCAAGAAAAGAATTTAGCAAGAGCCACTGACCCGGAAGATGAAGCAAGAAAAAAAAAATCAAACTGGAAATAAGATGTAAATTTTTATCATGGAGGCTAATTATCCCTTGGGACAGTTGCTGGCAATCTTGAAATTGAGCAGGGCTGGTTTTGACACTGACCTGCTGTAGTGGAGTTAATTCAGCCCAGGGTCTCTTTGGCTTTATACTCTGTGATTTTTAGTGGTGGTGGGGCTTGGGGTGTGTTGGGAACCTCCCAGTTGCCCCTTCCTGGCAGGGACTACAAGCTGCATCCCACTCTGCCTGGAGACGCCAACTGCTCTGGTGCTCCTGTGCCCACTCACTTGCTGAAGAGACGGAGGATGCGAGGTAGGCGAGGAGCAGGGAGACCCAAAGCGTCTTCATCCTTTGGGAGAAGAGTCTGGGGCGTAATCCATAGAGGCAGTAATTGCGGGAGGTCATGCGCACCTTGCGAGGGTCAAGAGTACACTGAACAGGGGGGCCGGAACCAGGGACCTTGGCTCCCAGAGATGGGGGGGGGGAACTCAGCGATTTCCCTACACCCTCTGAATTTCCCCAACCCCCCAGTTTTGTGAATTAGTTACATGCCGTGTTGCCAATTTAGTGATTGTTTGGAAATTTGAATTGAAATTGAAGCATTAATACACACTTTAAAAGCATATAAAATGTATGATAAACTACGTGTATTTGAAAAAGTATAACAGATTTGAAAAGTATGAACATAGACTAGCTTCCTTCTACAGCTGTTGTTTTTATGACAATGTCAGTGCATTCATTTCGGTGATGTTGGCCAAATGATGATTTGTAAGCAAAGTCTAAATGAGCTCTCCCTGACAGCTAGTGATGAGCTGGGGCTGGGGGAAAGGCTTCAGGACCAGATTTTATTTACATTCACACCTAATCTACCTAGGTATCCAGCAAACAGAGCTGTGTTGCCCAAGTGATAGATTTTGGCTGGGGTTGGGTTACAAATCACTTGAAGGGGGTGGTGGTGGTAATGAAATGTTGTTGTTCTTATTGTATGAGTAAAGGGCAGTAGAACTGTACTTAGCCTGTGCTGATTGAGGGCATCAAAAGAGAGGGTGGGGACAGGTGTGACCTGCCCCCCTCCACTGTTTAAAGACAGAGCTGATTAGGCTCCTGTGACGTTATTGACATGAACTGGGACCATATAGATCATTGTTGCAACCAAGGTCCTGGAGTGGCACCAAATCTTGTATAAAGGGGGTCAAATGAGGTGTCTAAGACAAGGTTATGGTTGGCTGGTTATGATTATGCTGTCTATATGTGTGTATCAGTTTTGTAGTTGAAGTTATGAATATTGGCTCTATACTGTCTGTATTTCAAACTTATGCTATGCTTCTGGGTGACATCCCAGACAAGCTGGGATTAGCTCTGCCTAGCCTGCTTGATGGCCCATTAAGGACCATCAGCTATTGGACCCATTGAGAGAAGGCAAATACGCCTTGTAACTCAGCGAAGTATGCAGGGACTGGCCCATGTGACTCCAGACTCCATTTTGCTGTAATTTTCCACAGTAAGAACAAAGAGGTGTTCTTACACCTGGAAGAGACTATATAAGGCTGATGCCTCGTCTCCATCCTGTCATCAATCCTGCTTCTTACCTCTGGAGGGACTTTGCTACAAACTGAAGCTCTACACAAAGGACTGAATGACCCATCCCAGCTGGGGATGTTCCAGAGACTTGATTTGAACCTGCAGTTTATTCTATCGCTGCTGCAAGCCTGAACCAAGAACTTTGCCATTACTGTATGTAATTGATTCCATTTAACCAATTCTAACTCTCATCTCTATCTTTTTCCTTTTATGAATAAACCTTTATATTTTAGATTCTAAAGGATTGGCAACAGCGTGATTTGTGGGTAAGATCTGATTTGGTCCTTTGGGATCGAGAGAATCTTTTTTCTTTTACTGGGGTATTGGTTTTCATAACCATTTGTCCCCATAATGAGTGGCACTGGTGGTGACCCTGGGAAACTGGAGTGTCTGAGGGAATTGCTTGTGTGACTTGTGGTTAGCCAGTGGGGTGAGACCAAAGTCTTCACTGTCTGGATGGTTTGGTTTGCCTTAGAGGTGGAAAAACCCCAGCCTTGGACTGTAACTGCCCTGTTTTAGCAATTTGGCCTGAATTGGCACTCTCAGTTGGGTCCCACCAGAACCGCATCGTCACAGCTCCATAGATAGTCTTTTGTTTTGTTAAGTGACCGCTACAGCTGAAATCAGGTCTAAGTGCTGAGACCTGCTGTGGGACAGTGTTTCTGTGGAAGAGATGGCCCAGACTGCACTAGCAGTGAGGTCCCCCCACTGAGAGCTCAGCTGAAATCACTGAGAGCTGGTGGAACCTCAAGAGACCAACTCATAGAGGTCACAGTGGCAGGTGGCAGCAGAAGGTGACGGTGCAGGGTCATTGGCAACAGAGCGGTGGAGTGAACGGTGGCACAACAAACAGCCGTGGCCAGAGCGAACAGTGAGCAGCTGTTGGAACGAGCAAGATGCCTTCTTGCCCCCCACCTGGGAGGTGAACTCATGTGAAAGCACCTCTGAACTCTGAGTCTCCACTGACCAAGGACAACACCGGTGAGTGTTAATGAGGCTGTTAAGAATGCTGGAGACACAACACAGTTCATGAGAACAAACATGGCTGTGGCATCATACTTTCTGTTTAAGCAAGAGATACCACACACTAGAAACTGGAGGCCAATGTTAAGTGCATTGTCACTTGTTCATCCTGAAGTTGAACACTGTTTTCCGAACAAGACCAGGAAATGCTCACTATCTTTCTGCAAGAAACTCAACTGACTGGCTAGAAGCATGTGGTGCAACAGTGAAAGACTCAACAGTTGAAAAAGTGAAGACCTCTCTCACCACATTCAAAAGATGTGCATACATGGCTGATGAATGCACCGATGCAAATGGGCAAGTATTAAGTCATTGCGTATGTTATCTTGATGTCCGTGGTAGGCCAGTAGATGCATTTCTAGATATTCAAGTTATGGAAGACACATCGGCTGCATCTATGACAACCCACATCTTAGAAGACTTAAATGCTTGTCAATTGGACCCCAAACAGATGGGTGCTTGTGCATTTGATGGAGCTGCAAACTTCTCTGGAAGACATGGTGGAGGACAAGCTTTGCTCAGAGAAAAGTGTAACCCTGATCTCTCCTACTCCAACTAGCGCTAGTATGAGCTGCAGACTCTTCAAAAGACATTTAAAAAGCTATAAATTTAATGTCTTCTGTGACGGGTTGGATCACAGAAACCCCCTTGGGAACTGACAACTGAGGCCCAGTGTTCAGCCTTTGCAACTTGTGTAGCTCTAGCTTCTTCTGATCTTCACTCTTACTTATTTTGCTTCCTTTTCTGTCCTTTCTTCCCTTACCCGAAATCAGCAAACAGAAAATAACAAACCAGTAACCACTTGGTCTGTTCTCCAGCCACCACACTCAAAACTCACTTCAAATCACTACCAGAGTCTCAAAGCAATCAGCTGTGCACAGATCCTGCCGACTACGCCACTGTGACGGGTCCCCCCCCATGGGAGCTGCCACCAGATGTGCCAAGACTACCCCTGCTTCTGTTTTCCCTGCCAGCTCAGGACTCCAGCACCCTGTCTTGCTGAGCCAGACATGCCCGTCTACTCCAACACAGACCCAGGGTCTCAACCACGTGCCCCAATGCTGCAGACTTTCCTGAAAGCAGCTTAAGAAATGTTCCTGTCTTTAACACTCAGGTGCCCAACTCCCAATGGAGTCCAAACCCCAAATAAATCCATTTCTCTCTGTATAAAGCTTATACAGGGTAAACTCATAAATTGTTCACCCTCTATAACACTGATAGAGAGAGATGCACAGCTGCCCCCCCCCCAGGTATTAAAGCATACTCTGGGTTAATTAATAAGTAAAAAGTGATTTTATTAAATACAGAAAGTAGGATTTAAGTGGTTCCAAGTAGTAACAGACAGAACAAAGTAAAGCAAAATAAAATAAAACATGCAAGTCAAAACCTAGTACAGTAATAAAATTGAATACAGATAAAATCTCACCCTCAGAGATGTTCCAATAAGTTTATTTCACAGACTGGACACCTTCCTAGTCTGGGCCCAATCCTTTTCCCTGGTAAAGTCCTTGTTCCAGCTCAGGTGGTAGCTAGGGGATTTCTCATGATGGCCGCCCCCTTTGTTCTCTTCCACCCACTTATATCTCTTTTGCATAAGGCAGGAATCCTTTGTCCCTCTGGGTCATCCCCCCTTTCTCAATGGAAAAGCACCAGGTTCAAGATAGATTCCAGGTCAGGTGACATGGTCACATGTCACTGTAAGAATTCCTTACCCACTTGCCAGCACACACCTATACAGGAAGACTTACAGGTAAAACAGAGCCATCTGCAGTCAATAGTCCTGGTTAATGGGAGCCATTAAAATTCCAAACCACCATTAATGGCCCACACTTTGCATAACTACAATAGGACCTCAGAGTTATATTTCATATTTCTAATTTCAGATGCAAGAATGATACATACATACAAATAGGATGATCACACTCAGTAGATTATAAGCTTTGTAATGATACCTTACAAGAGACCTTTTGCACAAAGCATATTTTAGTTACATTATATTCACACTCATCAGCATACTTCCATAAAATCATATAGAGTGCAACGTCACATCTTGATTATATTCTTTTGTCAGCAAGAGTCCAAAAAGACTGAATATCTTGGAAAATATAGAAGATACACTGGGACTGAAGTTCAAATTGGTCCAACCTGGGAAAACCTTCTGGCTTTCTCATGAGCGATCCTTGGCTGTTGTCTTAAAATTACTCCATCCGTTATTACTGGCTCTGGAAAGTATCTACCAAGATGGGATGGATCTAAGTAGTAAGGCTGGTGGATTCCTTTTGCTACTACGTTCAGAGAAGACTATTGCCATTCTCTCTTTTGTAAGTCTACCGTTGAAACCACTTGGGTCATTAAACATTGCCATCCAGGCATCTGCTATAACAGTAGTAGATCTTTGTCCAGCAATAGAAGCTACATTTGGATCAATCAGAGAGCTACCCATTGAACAAGTACTGGATGAAGCAAAGACTTCAGTCCAGAAGTTGACTAATGAAGGCATTTATATTGAATCCTTAAGTGAAGAGGACAAGAAGTGTTTGTTAAGACACAAACTTGATTCTTAAAAATCTACAACAGCGATGTCTAGATTCTACTCAACCTCTACGTAGCTTTCACAGATCCCTGTCCTATAAAACACGGACAGTTGAGCGGAGTGAGGCACTACCAGCAATGGGGCTGCCATGTGCTCAGGATGGAATAGAGAATTTGAACACAGAGTGGAAAATCATACGACGAATGAATGAAGATTTGACTTCAACTTCTTTTTTATCATTACTAGTGGCTGGACCCAATCTTTATGCTATGTTTCCTGGGATGAAAGAAGTAGGAATTCATCTCTTGCTACTCCCAGGAACAACAGCTAAAGCTGAGCGTTCTTTTTCATCATGGAATAGAATTTTGTGTTCTGAAAGAAGTCGCCTTCTGCCTAATCATGTGAATGAACTAATGAGCATATCAACTGAAGGAATGGAAGTACTGGACACACGAGAAGCCACCAAAGATGAACGTGTTGCATTCAAGAAGTTCATTAACAGAGTTGTGCAAAATTATAACAAGAAACCAAGAAGGATGTAGACGTAATGCTTCATAGAAGACTTGAGTAGCCAACTTTATTTGTGAGATGATTTCAAAACATGAGTTAAATCCAATAAAATGGTCATGAAACAGTTTTCAGTTTTACTATGGTGCCATAGAGCCCACCTTCACCCTCACGGTCTCACCCCTCATCAGCCCTCACCCCCCCACCACTCTCAACAGCTGGGAGATTTCATATCAGTGCCAGAAGCGGGGAAGGGCGGCATGAGACTATCAGTGCCACACCTGAAGTGAGAAGAGACACATTCCCTGGGTGGATGGGGCGAGTCGAGAGCCCAGGACTGTACAGGATGCCCTCTTGAGGTCCCATCCAGCCCCACTTCTCTATGATTAGACAGACAGACAGACATTGAATAGATGGGTAGAGAGTTGTGGGGATAAATAATTAGATAGCTATATAGCTAGGGTGTCTGGGGATAGATTAGATAGTTACATAGCTAGGTAGCTAGGGTGTACGGGGATGGATAGATAGATTTTTATCATGGAGTCTAATTAACCCTTAGGACAATTTCCCAAGGGGTCTGGCAGATTCTCCATTATTGGCAATCTTGAAATGGAGCAGGGCTGGTTTTGACATCGACCTGCTGAAGTGGAGTTAATTCACCCTTCCTGGCAGGGACCATGAGCCGCCCACTCTGTGAGGAGAAGCCAAATGGTCCGGCGCTCCTGGGCCCCACTCACCTGCCGAAGAGACACAGTTAGTCTCTAAGGTGCCACTAGTACTCCTGTTCTTTTTTAGAGGATGCGAGGTGGGCGAGGACTGGGGAGACCCAAAGTGTCTTCATCCTTTGGGAGAAGAGTCTGGGGCGTAATCCATGGAGGCAGTAATGGAGGGAGGCAGTGCACACCTTGCGAGGACCAGGAGTGCACTGAACGGGGGGGAGGGAACTAGGAACCTTGGCTCCCAGGGGTGGGGGTGGGGGGAGCACTCGGATTCCTCTGGCTGGGCAGAGGAATAGAGGAAATTGTTCTGGTGAATTTCAAAGGTCGATGAGGCTAATAAATTAACAGCTGGGAGATTTCATATCAGTGCCAGAAGTGGGGGACGGGGGGAATGGTGGGGGCATGAGACTGTCGGTGCCACACCTGAAGTGGGAAGAGACACGTTCCCCGGGTGGATGGGGCCCGTCGGGATCCCGTCCCCCATGCCCTGCATGCCAGAGATCTCAGAGGAGGGGAATGTGGAGAGAGAGAGACCAGGAAACACTTTCTGGCTCTCAGGGGAGCTCTGCTCCGGAAGGTGCCACGGGAAGCCGGGGGTCACCATCACGGGAGAGTTCTCAGAGCAGGTTGGACAAACACCTGCCAGGGATGGTCTAGGATTACTTGGCTCTGCCTCACTGCAGGGAGCTGGACTGGATCCCCTCTCGAGGTCCCAACCAGCCCCACTTCTCTACAATTAGAGAGACAGATAGCCATTTGGATAGATGACTAGAGGGCTGTGGGGATAGATAACTACCTAGATAGCTAGGGTGTATGGGGATAGATAGATAGATAGATAGATAGATAGATAGATAGATAGATAGATAGATAGATAGATAGATGGGGTGGGTGGCGATAGATAGATACATTTATACAAATAGGATGATCACACTCAGTAGATTATAGGCTTTGTAATGATACCTTACAAGAGACCTTTTGCACAAAGCATATTTTAGTTACATTATATTCACACTCATCAGCATACTTCCATAAAATCATATAGAGTGCAACGTCACATCTTGATTATATTCTTTTGTCAGCAAGAGTCCAAAAAGACTGAATATCTTGGAAAATATAGAAGATACACTGGGACTGAAGTTCAAATTGGTCCAACCTGGGAAAACCTTCTGGCTTTCTCATGAGCGATCCTTGGCTGTTGTCTTAAAATTACTCCATCCGTTATTACTGGCTCTGGAAAGTATCTACCAAGATGGGATGGATCTAAGTAGTGAGGCTGGTGGATTCCTTTTGCTACTACGTTCAGAGAAGACTATTGCCATTCTCTCTCTTGTAAGTCTACTGTTGAAACCACTTGGGTCATTAAACATTGCCATCCAGGCATCTGCTATAACAGTAGTAGATCTTTGTCCAGCAACAGAAGCTACATTTGGGTCAATCAGAGAGCTACCCATTGAACAAGTACTGGATGAAGCAAAGACTTCAGTCCAGAAGTTGACTAATGAAGGCATTTATATTGAATCCTTAAGTGAAGAGGACAAGAAGTGTTTGTTAAGACACAAACTTGATTCTTAAAAATCTACAACAGTGACTTCTAAATTCTACTCAACCTCTACGTAGCTTTTACAGATCCCTGTCCTATAAAACACGGACAGTTGAGCAGAATCAGGCACTACCAGCAATGGGGCTGCCATGTGCTCAGGACAGAACAGAAAATTTGAACACAGAGTGGAAAATCATACGACAAATGAATGAAGATGATACATCTGAGGGAAGGGAGCAGATGGAGACTCCACCGATTGGAAGGCATGAGATGCACTGTCCTAGGGATGGGGGTTCCACGACCACCACTCCCAAGAGAAGGAGGAGGGTGGTGGTGGTTGGGGACTCCCTCCTCAGGGGAACTGAGTCATCTATCTGCCACTCTGACTGAGAAAACAGAGAGAGCTGCTGCTTGCCAGGAGCTAGGATACACGATGTGACGGAGAGACTGCCGAGACTCATCAAGCCCTTGGATCGCTACCCCTTCCTGCTTCTCCACGTGGGCACCAATGATACTGCCAAAAATGACCTTGAGCGGATCACTGCAGACTACGTGGCTCGGGGAAAAAGGATAAATTAGTTTGAGGCGCAAGTGGTGTTCTCATCCATCCTCCCTGTGCAAGGAAAAGGCTGCGGTAGAGACCGTCGAATTGTGGAAGTCAACGAATGGCTACGCGGGTGGTGTCGGAGAGAAGGCTTTGGATTCCTTGACCATGGGATGGTGTTCCAAGAAGGAGGAGTGCTAGGCAGAGACGGGCTCCACCTAACGAAGAGAGGGAAGAGCATCTTCGCTAGCAGGCTGGCTAACCTAGTGAGGAGGGCTTTAAACTAGGTTCACCGGGGGAAGGAGACCAAAGCCCTGAGGTAAGTGGGGAAATGGGATACCGGGAGGAAGCACGAGCAGGAGAGCGCAAGCCGGGAGGACTCCTGTCTCAGACTGAGAAAGTGGGACAATCAGCGAGTTATCTTAAGTGATAAATACACAAATGCAAGAAGCCTGGGAAACAAGCAGGGAGAACGGGAAGTCCTGGCACAGTCAGGGAACTATGATGTGATTGGAATAACAGAGACTTGGTGGGATAACTCACATGACTGGAGTACTGTCATGGATGGATATAAACTGTTCAGGAAGGACAGGCAGGGCAGAAAAGTTGGGGGAGTTGCATTGTATGTAAGAGACGAGTATGACTGCTCAGAGCTCCAGTATGAAACTGCAGAAAAAACGGAGTCTCTGGGTTAAGTTTAGAAGTGTGAGCAACAAGGGTGATGTCGTGGTCGGAGTCTGCTATAGACCACCAGACCAGGGGAATGAGGTGGACGAGGCTTTCTTCCGGCAACTAGCAGAAGTTACTAGATCATAGGCCCTGGTTCTCATGGGAGACTTTAATCACCCTCATATCTGCTGGGAGAGCAATACAGCGGTGCACAGACAATCCAGGAAGTTTTTGGAAAGTGTAGGGGACAATTTCCTGGTGCAAGTGCTGGAGGAACCAACTAGGGGCAGAGCTCTTCTAGACTTGCTGCTCACAAACCAGGAAGAATTAGTAGGGGAAGCAAAAGTGGATGGAAACCTGGGAGGCAGTGACCATGAGATGGTCGAGTTCAGGATCCTGAGACAAGGAAGAAAGGAGAGCAGCAGAATACGGACCCTGAACTTCAGAAAAGCAGACTGACTCCCTCAGGGAACTGATGGGCAGGATCCCCTGGGAGAATAACATGAGGGGGAAAGGAGTCCAGGAGAGCTGGCTGTATTTTAAAGAATCCTTATTGAGGTTGCAGGAACAAACCATCCCGATGTGTAGAAAGAATAGTAAATATGGCAGGCGACCAGCTTGGCTAAACAGTGAAATCCTTGCTGATCTTAAACGCAAAAAAGAAGCTTACAAGAAGTGGAAGATTGGACAAATGACCAGGGAGGAGTATAAAAATATTGCTCAGGCACGCAGGAGTGAAATCAGGAAGGCCAAAACACAACTGGAGTTGCAGCTAGCAAGAGATGTTAAGAGTGACAAGAAGGGTTTATTCAGGTATGTTAGCAACAAGAAGAAGGTCAGGGAAAGTGTGGGCCCCTTACTGAATGAGGGAGGCAACCTAGTGACAGAGGATGTGGGAAAAGCTAATGTACTCAATGCTTTTTTTGCCTCTGTCTTCACGAACAAGGTCAGCTCCCAGACTGCTGCACTGGGCAGCACAGTATGGGGAGAAGGTGACCAGCCCTCTGTGGAGAAAGAAGTGGTTCGGGACTATTTAGAAAAACTGGATGAGCACAAGTCCACGGGGCCGGATGTGCTGCATCCGAGGGTGCTAAAGGAGTTGGCGGATGTGATTGCGGAGCCATTGGCCATTATCTTTGAAAACTCATGGCGATCGGGGGAGGTCCCAGATGACTGGAAAAAGGCTAATGTAGTGCCCATCTTTAAAAAAGGGAAAAAAGAGGATCCGGGGAACTACAGGCCAGTCAGCCTCACTTCAGTCCCTGGAAAAATCATGGAGCAGGTCCTCAAGGAGTCAATTATGAAACATTTAGAGGAGAGGAAAGTGATCAGGAACAGTCAGCATGGATTCACCAAGGGGAAGTCGTGCCTGACTAACCTAATTGCCTTCTATGAGGAGATAACTGGCTCTGTGGATGAGGGGAAAGCAGTGGATGTGTTATTCCTTGACTTTAGCAAAGCTTTTGATACGGTCTCCCAAAGTATTCTTGCCACCAAGTTAAAGAAGTATGGGATGGATGAATGGACTGTAAGGTGGATAGAAAGCTGGCTAGATCGTCGGGCTCAACGGGTAGTGATTAATGGCTCCATGTCTAGTTGGCAGCCGGTTTCAAGTGGAGTGCCCCCAAGGGTCGGTCCTGGGGCCGTTTTTGTTCAATATCTTCATTAATGATCTGGAGGATGGTGTGGACTGCACCCTCAGCAAGTTTGCAGATGACACTAAACTGGGAGGCATGGTAGATACACTAGAGGGTAGGGATCGGATACAGAGGGACCTAGACAAATTAGAGGATTGGGCCAAAAGAAACCTGATGAGGTTCAACAAGGACAAGTGCAGAGTCCTGCACTTAGGACGGAAGAATCCCATGCACTGTTACAGACTAGGGACCGAATGGCTAGGTAGCAGTTCTGCAGAAAAGGACTGGTTAAGTATGAAAGTTAAGGGTGTAAGTATGGCCATCCAAATGAACTTTAGGTATTATCTGTATTTGCCTTGTTGAGTTTAACTGTGTGTAGAACATTGCTAAATTATTAATAAATTATATATTTGTATATATATATATTGAGTTCATATAGTGTGAGTGTTGCATCTGTGCACATCGGGGTTCCCAAATTATATGATAATTTCCCAACACTCTTACTGGGGCTAATCTTGGAACAAGAACCTGTTAATCCTCAAGTTACAATTATATATACCAACTTTGGGTCAGGCTACACTGCCCAGCCTTGGCCAGTTCGGGCTACGGTTCCAGCTAGCTCGCTTTGCACCGTGCTCTCTCCTCGCTGCCTCGCCCAGAGCACACAGAGAACAACGCAACTTCACCCCAGAGCCCTTTCTGTTTCGCTTCTGAGCTGGTGAAATCAGCTGGTGCCAGCCGCAGGCAGGGAGACGAGGTCATTCTCCACCACCTCTCCCAGGTGGGGGCATCGTTAGCTCTCTTGCACGGGAAGAACCACACCCCGGTCCAAATCTGCCCCCACCAAAAGACCTAATTCCTGTTTGCAATGGGAGATTGCAGCTCTCACAAGGTTCATGGTGCTGTAACCTGGACAAGCACCAAGATTTACCTCGATTGCTGTGAAATAATGGGGAAACCAACTCAGGAGGCTGGAACGTCAGAGCTTGGCACTGTGAAATATCAGGAAAGCTCCCAGACGGTGATTGGAAACCAAGAAACTTTTACTCCAATCCTCTTTCCATCACCTGAACACCAAAGATTTTAGTGGCCCGGGAACAGGGCAGATCAGCGCCTAGAGGGTAAAATCTCTTACAACATTTGTGCTGCAAATACTGAGCTACTTGACCGAGAAATTAGTTAGCGGACATTCCCTTTGAGCCAGCAGGAAAAGAATTTAGCAAGAGCCACTGGCCAGAAGTTGAAGCAAGACAAAAAAAATTTCAAACTGGAAAAAAGATGTAAATTTTTATCATGGAGGCTAATTATCCCTTGGGACAGTTTCCCAAGGGGCCTGGCAGATTCTCTACTGCTGGCAATCTTGAAATGGAGCTGGGCTGGTTTTGACGCCGACCTGCTGTAGTGGAGTTAATTCAGCCCGGGGTCTCTTTGGCTTTATACTCTGTGTTTTTAAGTGGTGCTGGGTCTTGGGGCATGTTGGGAACCCCTCAGCCGCCCCTTCCTGGCAGGGACCATGTTCCACACCCCACTCCACGAGGAGAAGCCAAACGGTCCGGTGCTCCCGGCCTTACTCACCTGCCGAAGAGACGGACGATGCGAGGTGGGCGAGGAGCAGGGAGACCCAAAGTGTCTTCATCCTTTGGGAGAAGAGTCTGGAGTGTAATCCATAGACGTGGTAACAGAGAGAGGCCGTGCGCACCTTGCGAAGGCTGGGAATGCACTGAATCCGGGAAACAAGAACCAGGGACCTTGGGTCCTGGGGGTGGGGTCAGGGGGCACTCGAATTCCTCTGGCTGGGCGGAGGAATACAGGGAATTGTTCTCGTGAATTTCAAAGGTCGAGGAGGCTAATAAATCAGCAGCTGGGAGATTTCATATCAGTGCCAGGAGCGAGGGGGCGGAAATGGGACTCTCGGTGCCACACCTGAAGTTCCCTGGGTGGATGGGGCCTGTCGGGATCCCGTCCCCCATGCCCTGTGTGCCAGAGATCTCAGAGGAGGGGAATGTGGAGAGAGAGAGAGAGACCAGGAAACACTTTCTGGCTCTCAGAGGAGCTTGGCTCCGGAAGGTGCCACGGGAAGCCGGGGGGGTCACCATCACAGGAGAGTTCTCAGAGCAGGTTGGACAAACACCTGCCAGGGATGGTCTAGGTGTTACTTGGCTCTGCCTCACTGCAGGGAGCTGGACTGGATCCACTCTCGAGGTCCCAACCAGCCCCACTTCTCTATGATTGGAGAGACAGACAGAGAGACAGACAGCCATTTGGATAGATGGCTAGAGGGTTGTGGGGATAGATAGATAGATAGATAGATAGATAGATAGATAGATAGATAGATAGATAGATAGATAGATAGATAGATAGATAGATAGATAGATAGATAAGGTGTATAGGGATAGATAGTTGTGATGTTCCTCTGGTGTTATCTGGACCGGTGATCTGCTAGGTCACTCCAATCCTTGACTCTGGGAGCCAGCCTGACCCTGCTCTGCTGTGGGAACCCCCACTCACGGGCTGTTCACGCACAGCCTCTGGCATGTAATTTGCTCCTTGGATTGTGCAACTGAATGACACTAGCCAATATCTCCGGTCCCGGACACAACCCTGGGAACCTCCGTCTTGCAGTGTCCAGTTATGCCCACTAGACGCTGGAAGCTTATATGAGTTCGTCAATTTAACAAAGAAATTGATGTGTACCAGACTTGTTCTCCCCAGGGGAGCCTCTGACACACTGCAAACTAAACGCACTGCTTCAGGTAGAACAAACCAACAGATTTATTAACTACAAAGATAGATTTTAAGTGATTATAAGTCAAAGCACAACAAGTCAGATTTGGTCAAATGAAATAAAAGCAAAACGCATTCTAAGCTGATCTTAACACTTTCAGTGCCCTTAGAAACTCAGATGCTTCTCACCACAGGCTGGCAGGTCGCCCTTCAGCCAGGCTCTCCCCTTTGATCAACGCTTCAGTCGCTTGGTGGTGGTGTCTGTAGATGGAGGTGGAAGAGAGAGGAAGAGAGTGGCAAATGTCTCTCCCTTATATCATGTCCTTTCTTCCCTTTTAGCTTTGCCCCCCCCCTTCAGAGTCAGGTGAGTATTACCTCATCACAGTCCCAAACTGACCAAGGAAAGGAGCGTGACTCACTCGAGAGTCCAACAGATCCTTTGTTGCTGTCTAGGCCAGTGTCCTTTGTTCCTGTGAGGCTGGGCTGGGTTTGTCCCATACGTGCCCTGATGAGGTGTGAACTGCCCCTCTGCTCTTGGAGAGTTTTTGCCTGGTGTTGTTTTAAGCCATGAGGACACATTTTTGGCCTTATAACTATATACATGAAATTACAACCTATAACATTACTATAACTACAATGCTCAGTGCATCATGAGCCTTCTGAAGACACCCGACCTGACAAACTTTGCATTGGATCCCACACAATCATATTATAAGGATGAACATGGGGCTGTAGGGTGTTCCCATGAGGTACAGAACGTCATAGTGTTATACCAATAAAAACTAGCAGGATCTTATTAAAGGGGACAAGATAAAGAGGCCTCATTTATTATGATAACAATTTGATTTATGACTAATAACTAATATCTTAATCCTAATACACACACATTATACCTAATACCCATACACACACACACACACACACACACACACACACACACATCCATCAGATGTTCTGTAGCTGCTGCATAGTTACCAGTCCTGCTTGAGTCTGTGGCTTGAGTTTGCAGCTTGGGTTCGTAGCTCGTGGTGGTAACTGGCCAGGAAAGCCGGACACAAGGACGAGCTGGGTCTCTGTTGGGCATGCACCGATGCCCTTCCATGTTGGCAGCAGAATGTTATCCTCCTCCAAAGTTTTCCATCTTACCCATCCTTTTTTGTAAGCTTTAGTTTGAATCCAGAGTCTATAGGTCTTGCTGTGTCACGCTGCCTCTGGGTTTGGTGATTGATCACCCGTCAATTGCAGACATGACTTTCAGCCTGGGACCGGGCTTTGATCTTCCTTCTATTGCACCTTTTCTTTTTAGGGTGGATTCTTCTTACTTTGTTAGAAGAACAGGAGGACTTGTGGCACCTTAGAGACTAACAAATTTATTAGAGCATAAGCTTTCGTGGACTACAGCCCACTTCTTCGGATGCATATATGTTCCATTCCAGTGGCTGTAGTCCACGAAAGCTTATGCTCTAATAAATTTGTTAGTCTCTAAGGTGCCACAAGTCCTCCTGTTCTTCTTTTTGCGGATACAGACTAACACGGCTGCTACTCTGAAACCTTACTTTGTTAGGGCTCTTGTCTGCATCTTCAGCCCTTGGTGTTTGAACTCTATTTAATCAGGACAGGCTGGCGCTGGAGGTTGATTCCATCATCCATACATACCTCATTCACACATCTCAACTAGACTAATAAGATTACAGCAGGGTTTGCAAAAATGAAGGTTGCAGCAAGCCCTTACAAAATGGAGTAAGTGTTGTAAAATGGGGTTTGAATTACAATATGGCAAACAGTGAACAGAAGTTACAATATAGACAAGTATAATGGATGGCAAACAGTGGACAGAAGTTACACTGTAGGCAAGTGTAAGAAATGGTGAACAGAAGTTACAATACTGAAACAGGGCAAGTCTCAGTGATTTAAGCAGGAATTGGATTGATAGTGAAACGTACAAAGGCAGCTGACTGAACAGCTATGGCTCTTAACAAGCATCTTAACTGTTAATTAGCCAGTTATTGGGGTAACCGGTTTTATGAATGAATATTGTTTCATTCATAAAACTTTACTTATGAAGTTACATTAATAAAGTAAACAATTAAAAACAATTTCATTCATCAGTTCTACAATAGATAGATAGATAGATAGAAATCTATCTTTTGTAGTTGATACATTTGTTTGCTTTATCTAAACCTGTGTGTGGGAATCATAACTCAGGGGGAGAAAGCTGTTGCATATTCCTCTCCACAGTGAGGGAGGGGGCGAATTTTATGAGCTTATGCTGTACAGTTCCCTGTGCAGCACAAGATGATCTAATTTTGGGTTTATACTCCAGAGGGGGTGTGTGCCTTAGCTGGAGTCTTCCCCTGCAGGGGCTGGTCAGTGTGCCTGCCTGCATGTAACTGCTGCTGGGTGTGTCCCTACCTGTATTTATGCTGGTGAATGTGCAGGCTAGAGAAAGGGCTTTGCAGCTTGTCACAGCAGTACGGTGTAAAAGGGAGCCCAGGCTGATGGGTCAGGAGGGCTCAGTGGTACCCCAGTTCCAGCGGGCACCCCAGGGGGAAACTGTCACAAGGGTGTATGGAGATAGATAGATAGATAGATAGATAGATAGATAGATAGATGCAGAAAGTGCAGATGCAGGAAGTGAGAACTGCTCCGAAGCTGCCATGTTCCCTTTTGAAACTCCCAAAAGAACCCAAGAGGTGTTTAGTCAGCTGGCCTTTGACCGTCTCGAATGCTGAATGCACTGGGAAAAGGGGCAGGCTTGGTGCATGGGCTGGAAGAGGAGTTGGAGCACGGCATGACCCAGCCCTTCACAGCTGGCAAGTCTGATGCACAGCTCATTTCTCATCCAGGGGGAGGGGGACAGAGACCACATCAGACCCTCCCTAAAACATCCCCGTGTCCTAGTACCCACCAAGAACTCACCAGCAGGGAGGCCACTTTTGTGTGGAGACCCCTACTCTGTGTCAGTCACTCACGTCCTCAGGTGCTGCTCCGGCCAGCTCCCTCAGGGGCTGTTCAGCTGAGATTGAGCTCACCGGCTCCGTAGGGCGGGCACCAGGCAGCGGCTTCTTGTTCTGTGTCTGTGCAGCTCCTGACCCCACAGGGACCTCGGCCACAATGGGGGTGCCGAAGCGCTACTGTAATACACCTCATAAATAACATACAGCACCAAGCACAGCATGGCCCTGGGTGGTAACTAGCACACCATGGATGGGGCAGGGTCACTGAAATAACAACACTAATGCATCATCGTCATCATCATCATTTTATTGCAGAATCAAGTCTTCCCATGCAAAGAGAGACAGAGTGCGAGAGCAGATGAGGGACACGCCCTCCCCACCCCAGACCCATCCCCGTGGGCTGCTGATGGGACAGGCCAGTTTTAGCTGGGACGGGACAGGCGCCTGATGTGGGCTAAAGTGCATGTGCTGGGCAGGGCTGGCTTAAGGGGGGTGACGGCCCAGGGCACTGTGGTCAGGAGGCAGTGTTTAATTTGTAATGAAAGTGGTGCTAAGGGCTTAGCCCCGGCACAAATTAAGCATCAGCTGGGCAGCTGGAGAGCTGTGGCTGCTGGCGGGGTGCCCAGGATGGAAGGCAGCGTCGCTGTCAGCAGCAGCTCACAAGGACAGGTGGCATTGGCATGGTATTGTCACCCTTCCTTCTGCGCTGCTGCAGGTGGCGGCGCTGCCTTCAGAGCTGGGTGGCTGGAGAGTAGCGGCTGCTGGCCAGGAGCTCAGAGGTGCCTGGGCTTCACAAATTAAGTACTGGGGGGCTGTGGTGAAGAAGTAAGGAGTGGGGCATGCCTGGGGTGTGAGGCTGCGGATGGCAGCTTGGGAAAATGGCAGGGGAGGCAATGGGGGCCAGGTGGGATGGGTGGGAAGCCCAAGGAGGCAGCATGGGCCAGGGAGCATGGGTGGGGAGCCTGGGGAGGCAGCGGGGGTTGGGGGATGGTTGGGGAGCCCGGAGAGGCAGTGAGGGCCAGGTGGGATGGGTGGGAAGGCCAGGAAGGCTGAGGGGTTGGGGGATGGGTGGGGAGGCCACGTGGACCAGGGGAGATGTATGGGGAGCCTGGTGAGGCAGTGGGGGTTGGAGGGATGGGTGGGGATCCTGGCGAGGCAGTGGGGGCAGGGAGATGGTCAGGAGGCAGCAGGGACCAAGAGCACCAAAATACACGTTCACCCAGGACATCATTTTCCCTAAAGCCGGCCCTTGTGCTGGGCATGGATGGGAAAATCTGCATCGTGCATGCAGAGATCGTCTGGGGTGGTGCTGCAGAACCAGCCTCCAATGCCGCTAAAGCTCACATCCCACTGGGAGCAGGTGGCTGGGCAGTGTGAACGTCCCCTCAAGGGGCCTGATTCTGAGCTCACATTCCCCTTGATACACTGGGGCAAGCGCAGGGGGAACCAGCCCGATAAACCCCAGCAAAGTTACTCCTGATGTACACCATGTTGAGTGAGCGGAAAACTGGCACCAGAGACCCCAGCGAAGTTACTCCTTCAGCTCCTCCAGAGAATCAGCTCCTCCAGGACCCCCTCTCAGTAACCGTTCCTGGGGGCTGAGGGGGGCCATCAGGCAGCGCCACCAACACCCCAGCACCAGGGCCCTGATGTCCCAGCCAGGGGAGCCGGGAGAGGGGGCTGGCTGGATGTGGAGGGCAGTTGCTGAGGAAGGAGAAAGCTCACAGCTGGGTAATGAGAATCTCCGGCTTCTGGATGTGCACCTGGGATGGTGAGAGATGGGGGTGGGGGCCATAAGCAGAGCTGGGCACAAATGACCAAAATAGATCTTTTCTTAAGTTTCAGAGTAGCAGCCGTGTTAGTCTGTATCCGCAAAAAGAAGAACAGGAGTACTTGTGGCACCTTAGAGACTAACAAATTTATTAGAGCATAAGCTTTCGTGGACTACAGCCCACGAAATGCATCCGAAGAAGTGGGCTGTAGTCCACGAAAGCTTATGCTCTAATAAATTTGTTAGTCTCTAAGGTGCCACAAGTACTCCTGTTCTTCTTTTCTTAAGTGACAACGTTGATGGGGAAGTTTTCAGTCCCAGCCAGAGCGTGGGGGGCAGGTTGGGGGGGGGGAGAATTGGGGGATTGTTTTACTTTTCTTCAGTGAAAATGGTCATGTGGGAATTTTCATTTCCCATCCATACTGAAATCCACCCCCCCCCAAAAAAACTCTTTCTTTTTGTCCCAACCACAATCTCATCTGGGCCAGACACAGTGCTAAAATCATCTCTCTGCTCCTCCTTCCCTGTTTGTGCATCCCAGGATCGCGTCAGGAGCTCACGTTCGGCTGATTATCTGCCTCCCCCACAAAGTTTCCACAGAGTCCTGGCTTCCCAGGAGAGGGACCCCCATTACGCCTCTCTAGGGTAGTGGTCCCCAAACTTTTCTGTGTCATGCCCCTGCCCCTGGAGCCAAGCCACAGCTCCTGGGGGAGGGTGGGAGATGTGCACAGGATAAGGTGGTTGAGGCTGGGGCTGAGGCAGGGAGTGGGTGTGATGTTGCAGTCCATATGATGTTATGAAAATATGCTAAAGAGTGAGGGTATAATGTAACTGGAATCTGCTTCATGCAAAAGGTCTCATTACAAAGCTTATAATCTACCGAGTGTGGTCATCCCATTTGTATAAATGTAGCATTCTTGTGTCTGAAACTAGAAATATGAAATATAACTCTGACGTCCTATTGTAGTTATGTAAAGTGTGGGCCATTAATGGTGGTTTGAATCTTGATGGCTCCCATCAACTAGGACAATTGGTTGTAAATGGCTGTTTACTTGCAAGCCTTCCAGTGAGTCAGGCCGGGAAGAATGAAGGCGGGGGGTGGGGGCTCTCACAGGACAGGTGATCATGTCACCTGGTACTGGAATCCATCTTAAACCTGGGGCTTTTCCATTTAGAAGGAAGGGTGGGGACCCAGAAGGACAAAGGATTCCCGCCTTGTGCCAAAGCTATATAAGGGGGTGGAAAAGTACAAAGGAGGCTGCAGTCATGAGAAATCCCCTAGCTACCACCTGAGCTGGAACAAGGACTGTACCAGGGGACAGGATTGGGCCCAGACTAGGAAGGAGTCCAGTCTGTGAAAGAAGCTCATTGGATCATCTCTGAGGGTGTGATTTTATCTGTAATTAGTTTCTTGCTGTATTAGGCTTAGACTTGCATGTTTTGTTTTATTTTGCTTTGTAACTTACTTTGTTCTCTCTGTTATTACTTGGAACCACTTAAATCCTACTTCTGATATTTAATAAAATCATTTTTTGCTTATTAATTAACTCAGAGTAAGTGATTAATTCCTGGGGAGCAAACAGCTGTGCATATCTCTCTATCAATGTTATAGAGGGTGGACAATGTATGAGTTTACCCTGCATAAGCTTTATACAGAGTAAAACGGATTGATTTGGGGTTTGGATCCCATTGGGAGCTGGGTGTCTGGGTGCTGGAGACAGGAGCACTTCTTAAGCTGTTTTCAGTTAAGTCTGCAGCTTTGGAGCGCATGGGTTCAGACCCTGGGTCTGTGTTGGTTCAGACTGGCATGTCTGGCTCGACAAGGCAGGGCTCTGGAGGCCCAAACTGGCAGAGAAAACGGGCTCAGAGGTAGTCTCAGCACATCAGGTGACAGTCCCAAGGGGATCTCTGTGACCGAACCCGTCACAGTGGGTTTGTGGCCAAGGCAGGAGCAGAGCAGGGTGGGTTAGACAGGCTCTGCCGCACCTCCCCAAATGTTTCTCTGCACCCCGTCT
This sequence comes from Chrysemys picta bellii, assembly GCF_011386835.1. Lineage (NCBI taxonomy): Eukaryota > Metazoa > Chordata > Testudines > Emydidae > Chrysemys > Chrysemys picta. The sequence continues at coordinate 824,109 of NC_088806.1, forward strand.
CTGTTCTACAGATTGCCCCAGCAGGGAGGATTGGTGCTGGAGCGGTATCGCCCCCAGATGGCTCCATCTCCCATTCGGAGCAGGGTGTGCTCCCAATGGGCCACTGCAGGCAGTAGGAGGAGGGGGCCGATATGGCCGAACCTACCGGGAGAGAGGTGTGGACAGATTCCATGTTAATCTTGAAGGAGCCGGTCCCATCCGAGCCTGCAGGCCGGGCAAAAGAGAAGGCTTAGGAAGGCAGAGGATTCAGCCAGTGGATGCACGGCTATTGAGCGCTGAGGTTCCAGGACCAGCTGCCACGGTGGCCAGGAACCTCCCGTCTCCCGAAGGAGTCCCTCAGAGCTGCCCTCCCCCACTGATGGCACTGACCTGGTCTCTGTGGGACACTGTCCTTTGCCCAGGGGTTCCCACCAGCCCATCTCGCCCAGCCCGGGATGGATCCAGCCTTACCTTTCCAGGAGTCGGCTCCTTCGTTCCTGTAGCGGAAGCTCCCTGTGGTGTTCCACTCAAGATCATCGTCCTCGAACCACATCTCAGCGTTGGCCTTCTCCGAATGCAGGCTGCAGAGGGAGCAGGTGGTGGAGATTTCCGCCGCCCAGCTGGGCCCCCGAGGGCATCTGACCCAGCCTCCCTCTGCCCCTTCACACCCTCCTTCTGCACCCACCCACTGAGTCAAAGAGGTGAGGGTCATTCTCAGACCAACACCAACCCCACCACGGGTACGTCACAGCAGGGCTCACAGCAAACCTACCTCGCAACCCATCGTCTGCCCAAGGAGACAACATTTATCCCCACTTTCAATAGGGGGAAACTGAGGTACAGACATGGGGGGAAAGCCGGACATAGAATCCAGACTTCATGGCTCCCAGCCCCCCGGCTTTAACCCTTTAGATCCCTCCTCCTCTCCCCCACTCCCAGAGCTGGGGACACAACCCAGGAGTCCTGGCTCCCAGTTCCCCTGCTCAAACCGACTACAATCCCACTCCACTCCCAGAGCTAGGATAGAATGCAGGAGTCCTGGCTCCCAGCCCCCCCTGCTCTAACCCAACAGACCCCACTCCCCTCCCAGAGCCAGAGAGGGAACCCAGGAGTCCTGACACCCATTCTCATGCTCTAACCACAGGCTCACACCATCTCAGTTGCAGGCTGTGCCCACCCATGTGTTCCTGGCCCAGTTACCTGAACTGGTTTTTCATCCTCTTGGCTCTGAACAGAAAGGCACCGAGGACTGCACTCACGATCACCAGCACTGCAATGGCCATGCCCAGACCGACACCCAATTTACTGATGCGGGTGGCACAGCGCTCGGTGGGGTACCAGTACAACTCCTGCTCTGAGCAGCTGTGGGGGAGACACAGGGGGTGAGAACAGCCCCACCCCAGCCCCTTCCCCACCCTGCCCCATCCTGTCCCTGGAGCCACTTCCCTGGGGTCCCCCATCCAGTCTGGACTCTCCATCTCCAGTGAGTGATCCCGGCTGTGCCAGGGTCCTTCTGCATGGATCCGAGTCATAAGAACATAAGAACGTCCATCCTGGGTCAGTCTAGCCCAGTATCCTGTCTTCCGACAGTGGCCAATGCCAGGTGCCCCAGAGGGAATGAACCAAACAGGGAATCGTCAAGTGATCCATCCCCTGTCGCCCATTCCCAGCTTCTGGCAAACAGAGGCCAGGGACACCATCCCTGCCCATCCTGGATAATAGCCATTGATGGACCGATCCTCCATGAATTTATCTAGTTCTTTTTTGAGCCCTGTTATAGTCTTGGCCTTCACAACACCCTCTGGCGAGGAATTCCACAGGTTGACTGTGCATTGTGTGAAGAAATACTTCCTTTTGTTTGTTTTAAACTTGCTGCCTGTTAATTTCATTGGGTGCCCCCTAGTTCTTGTGTTATGAGGAGTAAAAAACACTTCCTTATTTACTTTCTCCAAACCGGTCATGATTTTATAGACCTCTATCCTATCTCCCCTTAGTTGTCTGTTTTCCAAGCTGAACAGTCCCAGTCTGATTAATCTCTCCTCATACAGCAGCCATTACATATCCCTCATCATTTTTGTTGTTCTTTTCTGAATCTTTTCCAAATCTTTTCCAGTTCTGATATGTCTTTTTTGAGATGAAGCGACCACATCTGCACACAGTATTCAAGGTGTGCATGTACCATGGATTTATAGAGAGGCAACATGATATTCTCTTTCTGATTCTCTATCCCTTTCTTAATGATTCCCAACATTCTGTTCGCGTTTTTGGCTGCCGCTGCACATTGAGTGGATGTTTTCAGAGAACTCTCCACAGTGACTCCAAGATCTTTCTTGAGTGGCAACAGCTAATTTAGACCCCATCATTTTATATGTATAGTTGGGATTATGTTTTCCAATGTTCATTACTTTGCATTTACCAGCACTGAATTTAATCTGCCATTTTGTTGCCCAGACACCCAGTTTTGTGAGATCCTTTTGTAGATCTTCCCAGTCTGCTTTGGACTTAACTATCCCAACTATTAGCTATCCTACACAGCCTATGCTATCCCAATCATGGGTTTTCCTGTTCAACGGCCAAATACAAATACAAAACAGAGAAATAATTATTTTGGGTCAAGCCAAAGCTCAGTTGGTCCCAAAATTGGGGGGGTCAAATGTTCAAGTCATACAGAAACAAGGGGGGAGGGATAGCTCAGTGGTTTGAGCATTGTGCTGCTAAACCCAGGGTTGTGAGCTCAGTCCTTGAGGGGACCACTTAGGGATCTGGGGCAAAATCAGTACTTGGTCCTGCTAGTGAAGGAGGGGGCTGGACTCAATGACCCTTCAGGGTCCCTTCCAGTTCTATGAGATAGGACAGGTAAAATCTCTGTGACCTGACCCAAATTTTTTTAATTCTCGGTCGGGTGTTTGTAACAGAAGCAAAATAGGATGAGTGTCACAAGACAGCTGGAGGAGGAGGAGAGGGTGCCGGGGCCGTCATTCATAATGACAATTAATAGTCACCGAGACAGTGAAAGCAGGCGAGAATGACTCTAGAGCCTGGTGGTTGGGGCCCCTCGGTCAGCTGTGGAAGGCCCGAGTTCAAATCCCTTCTCCAATTGCTAGTTAATTATTTATACAATGTGGAACAGCTGCACCAGGAGAGCCCGAGAAGGCCCCACATGGGAATAGCCCATCGCCTCTCCCCTGCAGTGCTACAGACCCAAATTCAAAACTCTCTTCCCCAGGAAAACCCCTGTCAGGGATGGAGATAATTTTTAGTCCTGGCATGAGTGCAAGGGACTGGAGTACACGCCCTCCCGAGGTCCCTTCCAGTCCTACAAGTCTATGTCCAGCAGAGGGGAGAATTGACCTGCCGGAGCCCAGGGCATTTCCCCCTCATCCTTGGGCTTAAGGGTTACCAGGAGGGCACCTCCTCCAGCTGCTTTGCAAGTCCAGTCCTCCTTTGCTTCCGGTAAAGTGCCCAGAACGGAACCCAAAGCAGCCTGGAGTCGGGTCGAAACGAGATGGCTCAGCCTGACATTTCTGAAGCAGTTGGGGTTTCTTGGGGGTTGGTCAAAACGATTCCGCAAACTTGACACGCAGGAGGGCGTGTGTGTGCGCGCACGTGTGTGCATATGCTCATGTGCATGCATTTGCACGAGTGTGCGTGTGTGCAAGGGCGTGTATGCGCACAACTCACATGCACTGGGGGCCGGCTTTCGTCAACTGGCACTGCCCGTAGTTGCAGTTAATGAAGCCAGGGGTGCTCTTGGTGCAATTGGAGATGCAGGAGAAGCCAGACTTGGTGAGGTTAGGGAAGTAGAACTGGCTGTAGCCTTCGGGGGCAACTTTCTGACAGTACTCTGCAGAGGAGAGAGATGGGTCAGCTGGTTGGAGAGGCAGCACTGAACCCCCCGGTCCCACCCCAGCACCGCTCCCTCGCCGGGTTGCCGCGGGTCACTCACCAGTGCCGTTGAACATTGGCATTGTCCCATTGGAGACATCAGCGGAGGAGGCGTTGAAACACATCATGGCTGGAAGACACGGGATGGGCAGTTGTTAGTGAGCCAACCCGGGACCGGCCAGGAGCAGGAGTGAGAGACGGGGACGCCCTTCAGCTGCACACCCCCACTTGTGGCACCAGAAGCTCCCCAAGCTGCACAGGCCTTGCCATTAATTTGGGGGTTGGAAAAGGCCTGGCCGATGACCTGACCCCTGTCTGGGCCTGTGAAAGGTTGTCCACAGGGCTCGAGGTGTGGGGGAAAGGGAGAAAGCTGTTCTCTGCGACCTCAGGCCAACCACTGAAATCACAGAGGTCAACGCTTTTCTCTCCATCCATTCCCCCCAAACCCCTCCCTCCATCCATCCCCACAAACAGTCATCCATCCATCCCTCCCTTCCCACAAACACCCCTCCATCCATCTCTACATCCCTCCATCCATCCCTCCAAAAACCTCTCCACCCATCCAGTCTCCATCCATCCCCTCACACACACCCCATCTCCACAAACACTCCTCTATCCATCCATCTCTCCCTTCCCACACACACCGTTCAGACATCTCTCCATCCATCCCCACAAGCACCCTTCCATCCTCCACCTATCCCCACAAACACCCCTCCATCCATTCCTCCCTTCCTCCATCACACTTCCCATCCTCCCCCGTATAAATAATGGAGATACCCTATCTCCTAGAGCTGGAAGGGACCCTGAAAGGTCATCAAGTCCAGCCCCCTGCCTTCACTAACAGGAGCAAGTACGGATTTTGCCCCAGATTCCTAAGTGGCCCCCTCAAGAATTGAACGCACAACCCTGGGTTTAGCAGGCCAATGCTCAAACCACTGAGCTAGCCCTCTCCCCATCTATCTATCAATCGATAAAAATGATACTGACTAACATGGCTACCACTGAAGCCTATCCATCTATCTATCCATCCATCCATCCCTATACACCTCATCTATCTATCCATCCATCCCTAGACACCTCCTCTATCTATCTATCTATCTATCTATCTATCTATCTATCTATCCCCATCCACCTCCTCTATCTATCTATCTATCTATCCCCACCCACCCCATCTATCTATCTATCTATCTATCCAGTCTCCAGCCCCCCGGCAGAGATTGGGGGTGGAGCTATGAAGAATCTTCCTCCCAGGTCCATGGATCTGTCCCCTCTCTGCCCAGCCCTCCCTCGCCCTCACCGCACAGAGACTCACAGGAGCTGCCGTCGCAGTTCTGGTTCTCAGCCGCTGTCTCTATCTGCGTCTTCAGCTGCCCAGCCACTTTCTCAAAGTTTGTGTTGAGTTCCTCGGTGACGGGTAAAGCCAGGATGACAATGTGATCCACCACGACGCTGCCCTGCCTGAAGGAACAAACCCACCGTGGGTCAGCATGTCCCTCCTTCCTGGGGCGTCCGCTCACATCCCCAACGCAGAGCATGTGCACGGAGATTGTCACCCAGGCACAGAGGGGTGAGGCACCAATGCCCATTGAATTTGATTAATATATGATCAGTGACTCATCTCATCCGACCTTCTGTGTAACCCAGGCTGGAGAAACGTACCGGCTCAATAACTTGTGTTTGGATAAAGCACCTTCCAGAGAGGCGGCCATCCGAAGACAGGAAGAGATGGAAAAGCCACCACCACTTTCCTTTGGCGTTTGTTAATCATCGTCACTTGGAAAACATTTTGCCTTATTTCTAAGTTGAATTTATCTGGCTTTAACTTGATTCTTGTGCTGCCTTTCGCTGTTAAATCAGAGAGCCCCTTACTACTTGTTATCTGCTCCCCGCGGAGGTACTTAGCCACCATAGGCTACCTCTGGATCGTTTTACTGATCAACTAAATGGAGCTTGATCCAAGTCTCTCACTGTCAGCCCTTAAAATCATTTCTGTGGCTCTTCTCTGCATCCTCTCTGATTTTTCAACTTCCTTTTGAAAATGCGGATGCCAGAACTGAACCTAATGACACTCCCATCCCAGAAGTGGGTGTCGATCAGCATGACATTCAAAAGGACCCACCTTTCAACAACAACACTGTTAATTGTTTCCAGACAGGGAAGGACAGACAAGGATGGACAAATATTGTTCATGCTGAACATACTGAGCTGAAAGGTGCCACCAGCTGCCTGGAGGGGGCTCTGAGATCCAGCGACCATCACAAACCTCATTAAAGCCAACGGCTGTTTCAACTACCCTTTTTCAGAGTCAGTGGAATGAGCAATTAAGTCCGATTATGCAGCAGAGAGAGCTACAAACAATGGAGGCTACTGTCCATGGCACACTGCCACTAAGCCACGTGGGCTGAGTGGGGGGTTTCCCTGCTTGCAAAAGCAGGAGCTAGGGTATTGATTTGCAGGCAGTGGGTGCCAGGAGAGGCAGTCGTGAGTTGGCCCTGAGAAGACAGAGAGAGAGACAGCGCTCTTTGGGCACAGAGCCCGCAGGAGCGATAGATGTGAGGATTTCTGAGCAAGAGAAATACATGCTGCTGCGTTCAGGGAAACTCGACTGGGTGGACATTTTTTTTCTTGGTAGATAAACAGGATTGCACCAAGAACAGACCTGACCCGTAGCACCAATGTCTCCTCCTAATAGACGCAGCCCAGAAAGGCTCTGAACACTGGTGCCAAAGAGCCAACCACACAACCAAGACAGACACACGCATGCCTACTGCGGTCGGGGTCTCCTTTAGGAGTCTCACAGGGATGGGTCATGGCTTGTGGGTGGAGCTCAGGTTGTGGGCAGAGCTTTGGGGGTACCAAGTTCCGGGGTGTTCCTGATACTCACGTCAGTTTCAGGATCTCCACGTCTTTGTACCCCAGGACATTGTTGTAAACCAACTTCATCTGGAAGGGAATAGTGCGCATGTCACCAGGAGGGGCTGCCCTGAACCTCCCTGCCCCATTGAGATGGGGCCTGGTGAGCCCAGGGGGCTGGTGAGGTTCCCAGCCATGATACCTAAGCAGCGAATGTGCTCCCACCTGAACGCTCCCAAGTAAATGAGCGCTCAGCCCTTGGAAAGACCCATTAAAGTCTATTCCCCTCTGGCAGGCTGGGATCATCCCATTCCCCAGTGTTATGCCCATTCCTAGCTCCCAATGGCTCCAGCAATGGGTCTCCCTGTCCTTCCCCTGGGGGACAATCCCCCAATCTCATGCCTCTCTTGGGAAGTTCTCCTGCATCCCCCTGCATCCCCCCTGACCTTCCACCCTATCTCCCCTCTCAAGGGGCCTCTCTCTCATTAACTCCCCCTTCTTGGTCACTCTGCTGGGACCCACCTGCAGTTTGAATGACATGGTGAATTCTTTGTACTCTTGAGTTGTGTTGTCCTCCAGCTTGGGGGTGAATTTGTGGCTGATGATCTGCAACTTCACTTCCACTGTTACGTTCACCTCTTCATTGGGGTGTGTGTGAGGGGGAAGAAACATGGTGAAAATTGACATCCACCATGGGAATGGCAGGGGGGAATTGCCTTCCCCGCCCCCCCAGGGATCCTTGTTAGCTCTCCTGATGCTCACACTGCAGGACCCCCAGAATCCAGGGCCGGGGAAAGGACTCTACTGCCCTTCAGAACCCATCACACCGTTCGTTACCTAGCCAGAGGGGGCCAGCAAGGAGGGACACTTGTCATTTCACTACCCACCATCCTGCAGCTGAACGTGTTTCCTCACCACCCTCCCCCAGCCCGGCAACAGAACCAGGTTGTCCCACCTGGCTAGGCCTGCTAGGTTAGGACTCCAGGATTAAGACCCCACTTTCCCACAAGCCAGCCCTGCTGTCTTACTGGGTTCTGGCTCACAGCCCCAGCCACACGACCCCCTCAAATACTAACGGTGTTCCTAGATGGGACCAGCCATCCTGGATCCTGGCTCATGGGCCGGATGGGACATCCCTGCTCGGGTTTCCAAGGGTCTCATGGAGTGCTTGAAAACCTGCCTTAGAGTGAGAAACTCCAGGAGCTCAGTCTATTTATCTTAGAAAAAAGGTGAAGGGGTGACTGATCCCAATCTGTAAGTACTGGCGCGGGGAGCAAATATTTAACAATGGGCTCTTCAGTGTAGCAGAGGCAGGTCTAACCCGTCCTAGGGCTGTAAGTTGAAGCCAGACAAATTTGGCTTGGATATAAGGTGTTGTCTGAACCCCAGACACAAGGATCGATTGAGTCAGGTTTTCATACCGGCTTTGACCTCGATGACTTCAGAAGCGTATTGGCACTCAGGACCCTGAAAACTGGACGGGCATAGGCATCCACCATTGCTCCAGGTGCCCCCGTTCTTGCAATTGCTGTTTTCACACTGGGAGCCGTAGTATCCGTCTTGGCAGATGCATTTGATCCCGTTGTGAGTGCCCCCGTTCTGGCAGGGCGCTGAAAGAAACAATCCGATGCCCTGCATGTCAGCATGAGTCTGGACTGGCTCATAGGCGGGAGCTGTGTCTGTGATGTCTAAATTGCTCTTGGTTTACGCTGGAGTGGAATTACACTGCTGGAGAATCACTCAGGATTTGCACCACTGTGGAATTACTCTGAATTTAGACAGGGGTGGAGCTACTCCAGATTTACACTGCAGTGGAATCACTCTAGGCCATCTTCACTTACGGTACTAACAACAAGGAATCCTTTTGGCACCATAGAGACTAACACATTTATTTGGGCATAAGCTTTACCAAGTCAAACAGTTAACAAGAAGTTGTGAGTATCAACAGTGGGAAACCAGTTTTTATAGATTTGTTCTTGTTAACTGTTTGAAATGGGCCACCTTGATTACATTGGCCTCATTAGCCCTACACAAGTGATTTCCACCCGTTCTTGTCAACTGTTGGGAATAGCCCACGTCCACCTTCATTGAATTGCCTCGTTAGCACTGATCCCCACTTGGTAAGACAACGCCCATCTTTTCATGTGCTGTGTATTTATACCTGCTACTGTATGTTCCACTCCATGCATCTGATGAAGTGGATTTTAGCCCACAAAAGCTTGTGCCCAAAGAAATGTGTCAGTCTCTGAGGTGCCACAAGGCTCCTCGTTGTTTGTCTTGATACAGACGAACACGGCTCCGCTCTGAAACCCGTCACTTACGGGACTGCTACTCAGAAGCACCTCAATCCACCAACTGACATGAGCGAGAGGCGAGCCGGACAGGTTTACAATGGAGTGGAATTGCTCTGTATTTAGGCTGTTGTGGAGTCACTCTGGATTTACACCATTTGTGACTGAGATCAGAATCTGACCCTGGGGGATTTATTTATTATTATTACTGTGGCACCCAGAGCCCCAGTCCTGGACCAGGCCCCTGGTGTGCTAGACGCTCCCCGCCCGCCAGAGCTGGTGATCCGAGTATAAGACAAGAGACGGCAGATGGAGAAAGCCAGCCAGAGAGGAGGTCATAAGGAAACAATGAGACAACACTGAGCACCGTGACAAGCAGTGGTCTCAACCCAGCAGCACTGAACAGTTCTCAAGGTTTTTGTAAGTGTCATGGAAAAAATGTAGGTGGAGGAGGATGAGGAGGCTTTGCGGACGTTTATGGGGATCTCTGCCCCCAGAAGAGGCTGCGGGTAGTGGGGAGCACTAAGGGGTGATTGTGAAAATGTAACCAATAGGCAATGGAGGCTGGTGTCATGAGCTTCTCAGAGGCAGGTAGAGAGAGACTGTGATGGGCCCTGAAAGTGAAGGCAAGTAGCTTATGTTTAAACTCAGGGCGGGTCAAATACTTTACCTGGTCTCCTGCAAGGTGTGCGAACCCCTTATGCTTAACAACATATTTATTTAGCTGGGATACTCAGAGTCCCCTTCCCAGCCCCGAAGAAGAGCTCTGTGCAGCCCAAAAGCTTGTCTCTCTGCCCCCAGCAGAAGTTGGCCCAATAAGAAGAGATCTTACCTCCACCACCTTATCTCTCTCCCATCCTGGGCCCAACACGGCTACAAGAGCATTGCCAACTCCAGCATGAGCTGTCACTCACCTGGGGTGGTGGTGCTGGTGCTGGTGCTGCTCTGGGTCGTGCTGGTGGTGGTGGTGGTAGTGGTGGTGGTCGTAATGACAGGGGTTGCCGTGGTGGTTTTGTTAGAGGATTCACACCGGGCGCCGTAGTAATCGGGGAGACAGACACAATCTGTTCCGATGGGAGTGCCCCCGTTCTGGCAGGCCATGGAGCTATTGTAGGACTCACACCGGGGACCGTAGAATCCAGGCAGGCAGATGCACTTGGTTCCGATGGCTGTGCTGCCGTTCTGGCAGGCGTCATGGGGCGATGGGGACTCACACAGCTCTCCCGTGTAGCCCGGTAGGCAGACACACTGGCTCAGGTTGGCAACGCCACCGTTCTTGCAGGGAACTGGAAGATGTTTTAGTGGGATTCAGGACGTGCTCTCAAAGCAGATCCAAAAAATCCTTTCCCAGAGCCGGGGAGAGAACCCAGGAGTCCTGGCTCCCAGCCCCCCCTGCTCTGACCCACCAGCCCCCACTCCCCTCCCAGAGTCGGGAAGAGAACCCAGGAGTCCTGGCTCCCAGCCCCCCCTGCTCTAACCCACCAGCCCCCACTCCCCTCCCAGAGCCGGGGAGAGAACCCAGGAGTCCTGGCTCCCAGCCCCCCCCTGCTCTGACCCACCAGCCCCCACCCCCCTCCCAGAGCCGGGGAGAGAACCCAGGAGTTCGGGCTCCCAGCTCCCCCTGCTCTAGCACACCAGCCCCCAATCCCCTCCCAGAGCCAGGGAGAGAACCCAGGAGTCCTGGCTCCCAGCCCCCTGCGCTAACCCACCAGCCCCCACCCCCCTCCCAGAGCCGGGGAGAGAACCCAGGAGTCCTGGCTCCCAGCCCCCCTTGCTCTAACCCACCAGCTCCCACTCCCCTCCCAGAGCCGGGGAGAGAACCCAGGAGTCCTGGCTCCCAGCCCCCCTGCTCTAACCCACCAGCTCCCACTCCCCTCCCAGAGCCGGGCAGAGAACCCAGGAGTCCTGGCTCCCAGCCCCCCCTGCTCTAACCCACCAGCCCCCCTCCCCTCCCCTCCCAGAGCTGGGGAGAGAACCCAGGAGTCCTGGCTCTCAGCTCTCCACCCCCAGCTCTAACCAACTAGCTCCTGCTTCTCCAGTGAAGTCAACATCAGCTAATTCTTTCTTATACCTGCACAGTTTCAGTGATGTGACATTTCGCCTCCTAATGTCTTTTTGTTTCAGTGAGAAAAAATGAAAATTTTCAGGTTGACCTGAAATTAATTTTGTTTGTTTGACTACCACGCTGAAAATCAATTATTCACCTAATTTTAATAATTATTTAAATTAAAAAAACCACATTCTTCTCACCAACATAGTTATATCTGATATAGTTATAAAATTGTATGTACACCGTCTAAATTATTTTGAAAATGGGACTTAGGGACTGCCCATAAATAACATAACTTAGGAGAAATTTGCTCCAGATTTCAAGTGGTTATCATATAGTTTCAGGCCGGAAATGTTGGGAACCAGGATGCAGGCAGTATGCCTGACTGGTCAAAGTGGGAGTTGAGTGGGCGGAGCAGGAGTCAAGCACCAGAAAATGACACCAAAGGTCAGAACTGAAGTCAGAGGCAGGGGTGGAGCAAGAGTGAGAACCAGGAATCAAAGCAGCCTGTCAGAGACCACATGCCAGAATCAGGGGTCAAGCCAGAGACAGAGTCTGAAGTTGGAGAGGGGGGGTCAGAGCCAGGATTGGCAGCAGATGCTTGGGAGCAGGGCTGGACACAGACTGCAGCAGGTGTGCCAGAGCAAGGTTCTATAGCCATAGAAGATCCGGGTTGGAAGGGACCTCAGGAGGTATCTAGTCCAACCCCTGCTCAAAGCAGGACCAATTCCCAACTAAATCCCCAAATGGCCTCCTCAAGGATTGAACTCCCAACTGTGGGTTTAGCAAACCACTGAGCTATCCCCCCCCCCAGTGGCAATGATGATGCACTTGCAGCAACAGGACGCCTGTATCATAGCTCCGACAGCCCACCCGGATCACGGCCTGGCCAAAGTACCAGGCACAAGCCAATCAGGCAGCTGCAGACCTGGGGTGTGCTGATAGGGCTTCCCGTTGGGCCTGATGTTCCAGTATGAGTGATCTGCTGCTTCATCTCCCTCCCTTGGTGGTGACGGGGGATGCTGGAGACCCCCAGTGCTGTTACTTTAAAAGTCAACATTGCTAATTATTCAGTGCTCAGTCGAGCATAAAAAATACCCAGGATAATCTGCTGTGAGCAGTGTTTCTTGCGGGCAGAGTTTCTTGTATGGACTGAGCTTGGATGTTTTTTCCACTGAGATTTCTGCGTGCCAATCGATATCGCTCTCCATCGCTTTCCCTTTCAGTCCAGTCCATTCTCTTTGGATGAAAAAAGCTGTGGATTTTCTTACCCTTCTAACCTTTCTTAGCAGGGAAAAGATTCGGTATCTCCCAACCCAATCAACCCCATGGAGATTATTCAGTAAGACACTGGGATGAAATTACATATTTAACATATTCAGAACTCACAAGACCCACTTCAAATCTGATATAATGCTCTCAAAGGCAGTGGAGTTACACCAGGATTAGTAAATAAGCAGTTACAACATAATTAAGATTTTGCATTTAGGATTAACCCTCATTCACTACCCCACCTGCGTACATGAACCACACAACATAAGAACACAGAAATAGGAACAATGTGGCAAAAAAATAATGAAGAGTCACCCACCCACTGTAGGAGGAGGACCAGTGGGGTACCATGGGGGAATTGGATAGAGGCATGGATCAGTTGTGGGGCTCAGGGTGCTTGTGATGGCTGTTGAAGAAGAAATTGTGGTTCTGGTACTACTGACTGGGGAAATGACTCTGGGAGAGGGGATGAGCATACGAAGGACACTGTGCCTCATACGGCTTATGTTCTGTAAGGAGTTACAGATGGTGGTGCACGCAGTGGAGTTGGTGGTGGGTACAGTGGTGTTGTTCTTGAAGGTAGTCATGTTAGTAGAGGAGGTGATGGGTACAGTGGAGGTGGTGGTGAGGGTAGTCATCTCAGTGGAAGTCTTGGTGGGTAAAGTGGAGGAGGAGAGTTCAATGGAGGTGGTGGTTATGGGAGAAGTGTCAATAGAGGTGGTCGTGAGAGTAGTCACGTCAGTGGAGGTGGTGGTGAGTACAGCGGAGGTAGAGGAGAGGGTAATCGTGTCTCTGGAGGTGGTGGTAGGAACAGCGGAGGTGGTCATGAGGGTATTTCTTTCAGTGGACGTGGTGGAATGCACAGTGGAGGTAAGGGTGAGGGTTATCTTGTCAGTGGACATGGTGGGGAGTACAGTGGAGGTGGTCATGAGGGTAGAGGTGTCAGTTGAAGTGGTGCTGGGGGAAGTGGAAGTGGTGGTGAGGGTAGTCGTGTCAGTGGAGGTGCTGGGTACAGTGGAGGTGGCTGTGAGGGGAATCGTGTCAGTGGAGGTGGTGAGTACAGTGGAGGTGATAGTGAGGGCTGTTGTGTCAGTGGAGGTGGTGGTGGGTATATTGGATGTGCTGGTGAGGAAAGTCGTGTCAGTGGAGGAGGTGGTGAGTTGGGTGGAAGTGATGGTGAGGGTAGTCTTGAAAGTGGGGGTGGGGGTGGGTACAGTGGAGGTGCTGGTGAGGGTAGGTGTATGAGTGGATGTGCTGGTGGGTAGGATGGAGGTGGTAGTGAGGGCAGTCGTGTCCTTGGAGGTCGAGGCGGGTAAAGTAGAGATGGTGGGTACAGTGGAGGCGGTGCTGAGGGTAGTTGTGTCAGTGAAGGTTGTGGTGGGTATAGTGGAGGTGGTAGTGAGGGTAGTCATGTCAGTGGACATGGTGGTGGGTACAGTAGAACTTGTTGTGAGGGAAGTTATATCAGTGGACGTGGTGTTGGGTACGGTCAAGGTGGTGGGGAGGGTAGTCATGTTAGTGGTGGTAGGGACACTGGAGTTGCTCGAGAGGGGAGTTGTGTCAGTGGAGGTGGTGATGAGGGTCCTTTTGTCAGTGGAGGTGGTGGGTACAGTGGAGTTTGTGGTGAAGGTAGTCACTTCAGAGGATGTTGTCGGTACAGGGGAAGTGGTGGTGAGGGTAGTTGTGCTAGTGGAAGTGGTCGTGGGTACAGTGGAGGTGGTGGTGAGGGTACTTTTTTCAGTCATGGTGGTGGGCGGGGAAGTGGAACTGGTGCTGAGGGGACTCGTGTCAGTGGAGGTATTGGGTATAGTGGAGGTGATAGTGAGGGTGGTAGTGTCAGTAGAGGTGGTGGTGGGTGCGATGGAGGTAGTGGTCAGGGTAGTTGTGTCCTTGGATGTTGTTGTGGGTAAAGCAGAGGTGGTGGGTACATTGGAGGTGGTGGTGAGGGTAGTTGCCTCACTGGAGCTGGTGGTGGGTAGGGTGGAGGTGGTGCTGAGGGTAGTCGTCTCAATTGTGGTGGTGGTGGGTACACTGGATGTAGTGGTGAGGGAACTAGTGTCAATGAAGGTGGCGATGGGTACAGTGGATGTGCTGGTGAGCGGAGTCGTATCAGTGGAGGTGGTGGTAAGTTGGGTGGAAGTGATAGTGAGGGTAGTAGTGTCCATGGAGGTCGTTTTGGGTAAAGTAGATGTGGTGGGTACAGTAGAAGTTGTAGTGAGGGTAGCCCTAATAGTAGAGGAGGTGGTATGCATAGTTGAAGTATTGCTGAGGGTAGTTGTCTCTCTGGAGCTGGTGATGGGTAAAGTGGAGGTGGTGGTGAGGGTAATTGTGTCAGTGGAGGTGGTGGTGGGTCGGGTGGAGGTGGTGGTAAGCGTAGTCATGTCAGTGGTGGTGGTGGTGAGTACATTGGAGGTGGTGGTGAGGGAAGTCGTGTTAGTGGAGGTGGTTGTGGGTACAGTGGAGGTGGTGGTGAGGGTACTTTTTTCAGTGGTGGTAGTGGGTATAATGGAGGTGATAGTGAGGGAGGTAGTGTCAGTAGAGGTGGTGGTGGGTCGGGTGGAGGTAGTGGTGAGGGTTGTCGTGTCCTTGGATGTCGTTGCGGGTAAAGTAGAGGTGGTGGGTACAGTGGATATGGTGGTGAGGGTAGTTGTCTCACTGGAGCTGGTGGTGGGTAAAGTGGAGGTGGTGGTGAGGGTAATTGTGTCAGTGGAGGTGGTGGTGGGTCGGGTGGAGGTGGTGGTAAGCGTAGTCATGTCAGTGGTGGTGGTGGTGTGTACAGTGGAGGTAGTGATGAGGGGAATCGTTTCAGAGGAATTGGTGGTGAGTACAGAGGAAGTGACAGTGTGGGTAGGCATGTCAGTGGAGGTGGTAATGGGTAAAGTGAAAGTGGTTGTGAGGGAAGTCGTCTCAGAGGATGTGGTGGGTACAGTGGAGGTGGTAGTGAGGGTAGTCGTGTCCCTGGAGGATGTGGCAGGTAAAGCAGAGGTGGTGGGCGCAATGGACGTAGTGGTGAGGGTAGTAGGATCAATAGAGGTGCTGGTGAGCGGTGTCATGTCAGTGGAGCTGTTAGTGTCTAGGGTAGAATTTGTGGTGAGTCTAGTCTTGTAAGTGGAGGTGATGGTGAGTACAGTGGAGGTGGTGGTGAGGGTAGTTGTCCCAGTGGAGATGGCGGTGTATAGGGTAGAGGTGGTGCTGAGGGTAGGCATGTCAGTGGACGTAGTGGTGGGTAGGGTGGAGGTGGTAGTGACGGTTGTCATGTCCTTGGAGGTCATAGTGGGTAAAGTAGTGGTGGTGGGTAGAATGGAGGTGGTGGTGAAGCTTGTGGTCTCAGTAGAGGTAGTGGTGGGTATAGTGGACGTGGTGGTGAGGGAATTTATGTCATTGGTGGTGGTGGTGGTGGCTACACTGGAAGTGGTCAAGAGGGGAGTTGTGTCAGTGGAGGTGGTAGTGGGTACAGTGAAGTTTGTGGGGAAGGTAGTCATTTCAGAGGATGTTGTTGGTACAGAGGAAGTGGTGGTTAGGGTTGTCTTATCAGTGGAGGTGGTGAGTACAGTGGAGGTGATAGTAAGGGCTGTTGTGTCAATGGAGGTGGTGGTGGGTAGGGTGGAGTTGGTGCTGAGGGTAGTCATGTAACTGTTGGTTGTGGTAGCTACATTGGATGCAGTGGTGAGCGTAAAAGTGTCAATAGAGGTGGCGGTGGGGACAGTGGATGTGCTTGTGAGGGGAGTCGTGTCAGTGGTTGTGGTGGTGAGTTGGATGGAAGTGGTGGTGAGGGTAGTCTTGAAAGTGGAAATGCTGGTGGGTACAGTGGAGGTGGTAGTGAAAGTTGTTGTGTCCCTGGAGGTAGGGGGTACAGTGGAGGTTGTGGTGAAAATAGTCATGTGAGAGGATGTGGTGGGTATAGGGGAACTGGTGGTGAGGGAAGTCTTGTCAGTGTTTGTCGTGGTGGGTAAAGTGGAGTTAGTGAGTGGTATAGAGATGGTGGTTATGGTAGACGTGTCAGTAGACGTGGTGGTGGTGGGTATAGTGGAGGTCGTGGTGAGTGTAGTTGTCTCAGTGGAAGTGGTGGTTGGTACAGTCGAGGTGGTAGTGAGGGTTGTTGTGTTAGTGGATATGGTGGTGGTTAGGGTGGAAGCGGTCGTGTCTGTAGTCTTGTAAGTTGTGGTGGTGTGTACAGCAGAGGTGGTGGTGAGGGTAGTTGTGCCTGTGGAGGTGGTTGGTACAATGGACTTTTTCGTGAGGCTATTCAGGTCAGTGGAGGTGGTAGAGGGTATAGAAGATGTGGTGGAGGTCTTGACGGGTAACATGGAGGTTATGGGTGCAATGGAGGTGGTGGTTATGGTAGAAGTGTCAGTAGAGGCTATGGTGGGTACAGTGGAGGCAGTGGTGAGAGTTGTCGTGTCAGTGGAGGTGATGGTGGGTACCATGGAGGTGGTGGTGACGGTTTTCGTGTCAGTGGAGGTGGTGGTGGGCACAGTGGAGGTGGTGGTGAGGGTAGTTGTCTCAGTGGAGGCGGTGTTGGATCGAGTGGAAGTGGTAGTGAGGATAGTCGTTTCCTTGGAGGTGGTGGTGGGCACAGTGGAGGTGGTGGTGAGGCTACTCTTATCTGTGGATGTGGTGGTGGGAACAGTGGAGATGTTGGTGAGGGGAATCATGTCAGTGGAGGTGGCAGTGGGTACAGAGGAAGTGGTGGTGTGGATAGTCATGTCAGTGGAGATCATCGTGGGAAAAGTGGTGGTGGTGGGTAAAGAGGAGGTGGTTGTTATGGTAGAAATGTCAGTTGAAGTGTTGATGGGTATAGTGGATGTGGTGGTGAGGGTCATGGTGTCAGTGGACAAGACAGGGGAAGTGGAACTGGTGGTGAGGGGAAGTGTGGTGGGTACAGTGGAGGTGGTACTGAGGGTAATCATGTCAGTGGAGGTGGTGAGTACAGGGGAAGTGGTGGTGAGCGAATTTGTGTCAGTGGAGTTGGTCGTGGTTGCAGTGGTGGTGGTGGTGAGTGTAGTTATGTCAGTGGTGGTACTGGTGGGTGGGTTGGAGGTGCTGTTTAGGGTAATTGTGTCTGTGGAGATGGTGGTTGGTATAGTGGGGGTGGTTCTGAGTGTAGTCGTGTCAGTGGTTTTGGTGGTGTGTACAGTGGGGCTAGTGGTGAGGGGAGTCATTTCAGAAGAGGCGCTGGGTACAGGGGAAATAGTGGTGAGGGTTGTCTTATCAGTGGAGGTGGTGAGTACAGTGGAGGTGATAGTAACGGCTGTTGTGTCAGTGGAGGAGGTGGTGGGTAGGGTATAGGTGGTGCTGAGGGTAGTCGTGTAAGTGTTGGTTGTGGTAGCTACATTGGATGCAGTGGTGAGCATGGTAGTGTCAATAGAGGTGGCAGTGGGGACAGTGAATGTGCTTGTGAGGGGAGTCGTGTCAGTGGTGGTGATGGTGAGTTGGACGGAAGCAGTGGTGAGGGTAGTCTTGAAAGTGGAAATAGTGGTGGGTACAGTGGAGGTGGTAGTGAGGGTAGTCGTGTCCCTGGAGGTGGCGGGTACAGTGGAGGTTGTGGGTACAGTGCAGGTTGTGGTGAAAATAGTCATGTCAGAGGATGTGATGGGTACAGGGGAACTGGTGGTGAGGGAAGTCGTGTCAGTGGATGTCATGTCAGGTAAAGTGGAGTTAGTGAATGGAATGGAGATGGTGGTTATGGTAGAAGTATCAGTAGACGTGGTGGTGGGTATAATGGAGTTGGTTGTGAGGGTAGTGGTGTGAGTGGATATGGTGGGCATAGTGGTTGTGGTGGTGAGGGTCCTGGTGTCAGTTGACAAGGTGGGGGAAGTGGAACTGGTGGTGAGGGTAGTGGTGTCAGTAGAGGTGATGCTGGGTACAGAGGAGGTGGGGGTGAGGGTCATCGTGTCAGTGGAGGTGATGGTGAGTGTAGTTGTTTCAGTAGAGGTGGCGGTGGCTACAGGCAAAGTGGTGGTGAGGGTTGTCATGTCAGTGGAGGTGGTGGTGAGTGTCTTTGTTTCAGCAGGGGTGGTGGTGGGTTCTGTGGAGTTGGTGGTGAGTGGAGTCGTGTCAGTGGAGGTGGTGGGTACAGTGGAGTTGATAGTGAGCGCTGTTGTGTCAGTGGAGGTGGTGGTGCATAGGGTGGAGGTGGTGCTGAGGGTAGTAGTCTCAGTGGTCATCATAGTGGGCATATTGGATATAGTGCTGAGGGTAGTAGTGTCAATAGAGGTGACGGTGGTTACAGTGTATGTCCTTATGAGGGGAGTAGTTTTAGTGGAGGTGATCATGAGTAGGGTAGAATTGGTTGTGTGGGTAGTCTTGTAATTAGAGGTGGTGGTGGGTACAGTGGAGGTGGTACTGAGGGTAATCATGTCAGAAGATGTGGTAGGTAGAGGGGAAGTGGTGGTGAGTGAATTCGTGTCAGTGTAGGTGGTCGTGGTTACAGTGGTGGTGGTGGTGAGTTTAATCGTGTCAGTTGCTGTGCTGGTGGGTGGATTGAAGGTGCTCGTGAGGGTAGTTATGTCTGTGGACATGGTGGTTGGTATAGTGGGGGTGGTTCTGATAGTAGTCATGTCAGTGGTTTTGGTGGCATATACAGTGGAGGTAGTGGTGAGGGGAGTCATTTCAGAGGATGTGGTGGGTACAGGGGAAGTGGTGGTGAGGGTTGTCTTATCAGTGGAAGTGGTGGGTACAGTGGAGGTGATAGTAAGGGCTCTTGTGTCAATGGAGGTGGTGGTGAGTAGGGTAGAGGTGCTGCTGAGGTTACTCGTGTAAGTGTTGGTGGTGGTAGCTACATTGAATGCAGTGGTGAGCATAGTAGTGTCAATAGAGGTGACGGTGGGGACAGTGGATGTGCTCGTAAGGGGAGTCGTTTCAGTGGTGGTAGTGGTGAGTTGGATGGAAGTGGTGGTGAGGGTAGTCTTGAAAGTGGAAATGGTGGTGGGTACAGTGGAGGTTGTGGTGAAAATAGTCATGTCAGAGGATGTGGTGGGTATAGGGGAACTGGTGGTGAGGGAAGTCTTGTCAGTGTTTGTCGTGGCGGGTAAAGTGGAGTTAGTGAGTGGTATGGAGATGGTGGTTATGGTAGATGTGTCAGTAGACGTGATGGTGGTGGGTATAGTGGAGGTCGTGGTGAGCGTAGTTGTCTCAGTGGAAGTGGTGGTTGGTACAATTGAGGTGGTAGTGGGGGTTGTTGTGTTAGTGGATATGGTGGTGGTTAGGGTGGAAGGGGTTGTGTCTGTAGTCTTGTAAGTGGTGGTGGTGTGTACAGCAGAGGTGGTGGTGAGGGTAGTTGTGTCTGTAGAGGTGGTGGGTACAGTGGAAGTGGTGGTGAGTGAATTTGTGTCAGTGGAGTTGGTCATGGTTACAGTGGTGGTGGTGGTGAGTGTAGTTATGTCAGTGGTGGTGGTTGGTACAGTGGACTTTTTGGTGTGGCTAATCATGTCAGTGGAGGTGGTAGAGGGTATTGAAGATGTGGTGCTGAGGGTCGTCATGTCAGTGGAGGTCTTGACGGGTAACATGGAGGTTATGGGTGCAATGGAGGTGGTGGTTATGGTAGAAGTGTCAGTAGAGGCTGTGGTGGGTACAGTGGACGCAGTGGTGAAAGTTGTCGTGTCAGTGGAGGTGGTGGTGGGCACAGTGGAGGTGGTGGTGAGGCTACTATTATCTGTGGATGTGGTGGTGGGAACAGTGGAGATGTTGGTGAGGGGAATCATGTCAGTGGAGGTGGCAGTGGGTACAGAGGAAGTGGTGGTGTGGATAGTCATGTCAGTGGAGCTCGTGGTGGGTAAAGTGGAGGTGGTGGGTACAATGGAGGTGGTTGTTATGGTAGAAGTGTCAGTTGAAGTGTTGATGGGTATAGTGGATGTGGTGGTGAGGGTCGTGGTGTCAGTGGACAAGATAGGGGAAGTGGAACTGGTGGTGAGGGGAGGTGTGGTGGGTGCAGTGGATGTGGTACTGAGGGTAATCATGTCAGTGGAGGTGGTGGGTACAGGGGAAGTGGTGGTGAGTGAATTTGTGTCAGTGGAGTTGGTCATGGTTACAGTGGTGGTGGTGGTGGTGAGTGTAGTTATGTCAGTGGTGGTGCTGGTGGGTGGGTTGGAGGTGCTGTTTAAGGTAATTGTGTCTGTGGAGATGGTGGTTGGTATAGTGGGGGTGGTTCTGAGTGTAGTCGTGTCAGTGGTTTTGGTGGCATGCACAGTGGAGCTAGTGGTGAGGGGAGTCATTTCAGAAGAGGAACTGGGTACAGGGGAAGTGGTGGTGAGGGTTGTCGTATCAGTGGAGGTGGTGAGTACAGTGGAGGTGATAGTAAGGGCTGTTGTGTCAGTGGAGGTGGTGGTGGGTTGGGTGGAAGTGGTGCTGAGGGTAGTCGTGTAAGTGTTGGTTGTGGTAGCTACATTGGATGCAGTGGTGAGCATAGTAGTGTCAATAGAGGTGGCGGTGGGGACAGTGAATGTGCTTGTGAGGGGAGTCGTGTCAGTGGTGGTGGTGGTGAGTTGGATGGAAGCAGTGGTGAGCGTAGTCTTGTAAGTGGAGTTGGTGGTGGGTACAGTGGAGGTGGTAGTGACGGCTGTTGTGTCAGTGGAGGTGGTGGTGGGTTGGGTGGAAGTGGTGCTGAGGGTACTCATGTAAGTGTTGGTTGTGGTACCCACATTGGAGGCAGTGGTGAGCATAGTAGTGTCAATAGAGGTGGCGGTGGGGACAGTGAATGTGCTTGTGAGGGCAGTCGTTTCAGTGGTGGTAGTGGTGAGTTGGATGGAAGTGGTGGTGAGGGTAGTCTTGAAAGTGGAAATGGTGGTGGGTACAGTGGAGGTTGTGGTGAAAATAGTCATGTTAGAGGATGTGGTGGGTACAGTGGAGGTAGTGGTGAAAGTTGTCGTGTCAGTGGAGGTAGTGGGTACAGTGGAGGTTGTGGTGAAAATAATCATGTGAGAGGATGTGGTGGGTATAGGGGAACTGCTGGTGAGGGAAGTCTTGTCAGTGTTTGTCGTGGTCGGTAAAGTGGAGTTAATGAGTGGTATGGAGATGGTGGTTATGGTAGACGTGTCAGTAGACGTGGTGGTGGTGGGTATAGTGGAGGTCGTGGTGAGTGTAGTTGTCCCAGTGGAAGTGGTGGTTGGTACAGTCGAGGTGGTAGTGAGGGTTGTTGTGTTAGTGGATATGGTGGTGGCTAGGGTGGAAGGGGTCGTGTCTGTAGTCTTGTAAGTGGTGGTGGTGTGTACAGCAGAGGTGGTGATGAGGGTAGTTGTGTCCGTGGAGGTGGTGGGTACAGGGGAAGTGGTGGTGAGTGAATTTGTGTCAGTGGAGTTGGTTGTGGTTAAAGTGGTGGTGGTGGTGAGTGTAGTTATGTCAGTGGTGGTGGTTGGTACAGTGGACTTTTTGGTGAGGCTAATCATGTCAGTGGAGGTGGTAGAGGGTATAGAAGATGTGGTGCTGAGGGTCGTCATGTCAGTGGAGGTCTTGACGGGTAACATGGAGGTTATGGGTGCAATGGAGGTGGTGGTTATGGTAGAAGTGTCAGTAGAGGCTGTGGTGGGTACAGTGGAGGCAGTGGTGAAAGTTGTTGTGTCAGTGGAGGTGGTGGTGGGCACAGTGGAGGTGGTGGTGAGGGTCGTTGTCTCAGTGGAGGTGGTGTTGGATCGAGTGGAAGTGGTAGTGAGGATAGTCGTTTCCTTGGAGGTGGTGGTGGGAACAGTGGAGATGTTGGTGAGGGGAATCATGTCAGTGGAGGTGGCAGGGGGTACAGAGGAAGTGGTGGTGTGGATAGTCATGTCAGTGGAGCTCATGATGGGTAAAGTGGAGGTGGTGGGTACAATGGAGGTGGTTGTTATGGTAGAAGTGTCAGTTGAAGTGTTGATGGGTATAGTGGATGTGGTGGTGAGGGTCGTGGTGTCAGTGGACAAGATAGGGGAAGTGGAACTGGTGGTGAGGGGAGGTGTGGTGGGTACAGTGGAGGTGGTACTGAGGGTAATCATGTCAGTGGAGGTGGTGAGTACAGGGGAAGTGGTGGTGAGTGAATTTGTGTCAGTGGAGTTGGTCATGGTTACAGTGGTGGTGGTGGTGAGTGTAGTTATGTCAGTGGTGGTGCTGGTGGGTGGGTTGGAGGTGCTGTTTAGGGTAGTCATGTCTGTGGACATGGTGGTTGGTATAGTGGGGGTGGTTCGGAGTGTAGTCGTGTCAGTGGTTTTGGTGGCGTGTACAGTGGAGCTAGTGGTGAGGGGAGTCATTTCAGAAGAGGGGCTGGGTACAGAGGAAGTAGTGGTGAGGGTTGTCTTATCAGTGGAGGTGGTGAGTACAGTGGAGGTGATAGTAAGGGCTGTTGTGTCAATGGAGGTGGTGGTGGGTAGGGTGGAGGTGGTGCTGAGCGTAGTCGTGTAAGTGTTCGTGGTGGTAGCTACATTAGATGCAGTGGTGAGCGTAGTAGTGTCAATAGAAGTGGTGGTGGGGACAGTGGATGTGCTCGTGAGGGGAGTCGTTTCAGTGGTGGCGGTGGAGAGTTGGATGGAAGTGGTGGTGAGGGTAGTCTTGAAAGTGGAAAAGGTGGTGGGTACAGTGGAGGTGGTAGTGAGGGTAGTCGTGTCCCTGGAGGTGGTGGGTACAGTGGAGGTTGTGGTGAAAATAGTCATGTCAGAGAATGTGGCGGGTATAGGGGAACTGGTGGTGAGGGAAGTCTTTTCAGTGTTTGTCGTGGCGGGTAAAGTGGAGTTAGTGAGTGGTATGGAGATGGTGGTTATGATAGATGTGTCAGTAGATGTGGTGGTGGTGGGTATAGTGGAGGTCGTGGTGAGCGTAGTTGTCTCAGTGGAAGTGGTGGTTGGTACAGTCGAGGTGGTAGTGAGGGTTGTTGTGTTAGTGGATATGGTGGTGGTTAGGGTGGAAGGGGTCGTGTCTGTAGTCTTGTAAGTGGTGGTGGTGTGTACAGCAGAGGTGGTGGTGAGGGTAGTTGTGTCTGTGGAGGTGGTGGGTACAGGGGAAGTGGTGGTGAGTGAATTTGTGTCAGTGGAGTTGGTTGTGGTTAAAGTGGTGGTGGTGAGTGTAGTTATGTCAGTGGTGGTGGTTGGTAAAGTGGACTTTTTGGTGAGGCTAATCATGTCAGTGGAGGTGGTAGAGGGTATAGAAGATGTGGTGCTGAGGGTCGTTATGTCAGTGGAGATCTTGACGGGTAACATGGAGGTTATGGGTGCAATGGAGGTGGTGGTTATGGTAGAAGTGTCAGTAGAGGCTGTGGTGGGTACAGTGGACGCAGTGGTGAAAGTTGTCGTGTCAGTGGAGGTGGTGGTGGGCCCAGTGGAGGTGGTGGTGAGGCTACTACTATCTGTGGATGTGGTGGTGGGAACAGTGGAGATGTTGGTGAGGGGAATCATGTCAGTGGAGGTGGCAGTGGGTACAGAGGAAGTGGTGGTGTGGATAGTCATGTCAGTGGAGCTCGTGGTGGGTAAAGTGGAGGTGGTGGGTACAATGGAGGTGGTTGTTATGGTAGAAGTGTCAGTTGAAGTGTTGATGGGTATAGTGGATGTGGTGGTGAGGGTCGTGGTGTCAGTGGACAAGATAGGGGAAGTGGAACTGGTGTTGAGAGGAGGTGTGGTGGGTGCAGTGGATGTGGTACTGAGGGTAATCATGTCAGTGGAGGTGGTGGGTACAGGGGAAGTGGTGGTGAGTGAATTTGTGTCAGTGGAGTTGGTCATGGTTACAGTGGTGGTGGTGGTGGTGAGTGTAGTTATGTCAGTGGTGGTGCTGGTGGGTGGGTTGATGGTGCTGTTTAAGGTAATTGTATCTGTGGAGATGGTGGTTGGTATAGTGGGGGTGGTTCTGAGTGTAGTCGTGTTAGTGGTTTTGGTGGCATGCACAGTGGAGCTAGTGGTGAGGGGAGTCATTTCAGAAGAGGAACTGGGTACAGGGGAAGTGGTGGTAAGGGTTGTCGTATCAGTGGAGGTGGTGAGTACAGTGGAGGTGGTAGTGACGGCTGTTGTGTCAGTGGAGGTGGTGGTGGGTTGGGTGGAAGTGGTGCTGAGGGTACTCATGTAAGTGTTGGTTGTGGTACCTACATTGGAGGCAGTGGTGAGCATAGTAGTGTCAATAGAGGTGGCGGTGGGGACAGTGAATGTGCTTGTGAGGGCAGTCGTTTCAGTGGTGGTAGTGGTGAGTTGGATGGAAGTGGTGGTGAGGGTAGTCTTGAAAGTGGAAATGGTGGTGGGTACAGTGGAGGTTGTGGTGAAAATAGTCATGTTAGAGGATGTGGTGGGTACAGTGGAGGCAGTGGTGAAAGTTGTTGTGTCAGTGGAGGTAGTGGGTACAGTGGAGGTTGTGGTGAAAATAATCATGTCAGAGGATGTGGTGGGTATAGGGGAACTGCTGGTGAGGGAGGTCTTGTCAGTGTTTGTCGTGGTGGGTAAAGTGGAGTTAATGAGTGGTATGGAGATGGTGGTTATGGTAGACGTGTCAGTAGACGTGGTGGTGGTGGGTATAGTGGAGGTCGTGGTGAGTGTAGTTGTCCCAGTGGAAGTGGTGGTTGGTACAGTCGAGGTGGTAGTGAGGGTTGTTGTGTTAGTGGATATGGTGGTGGTTAGGATGGAAGGGGTCATGTCTGTAGTCTTGTAAGTGGTGGTGGTGTGTACAGCAGAGGTGGTGATGAGGGTAGTTGTGTCTGTGGAGGTGGTGGGTACAGGGGAAGTGGTGGTGAGTGAATTTGTGTCAGTGGAGTTGGTTGTGGTTAAAGTGGTGGTGGTGGTGAGTGTAGTTATGTCAGTGGTGGTGGTTGGTACAGTGGACTTTTTGGTGAGGCTAATCATGTCAGTGGAGGTGGTAGAGGGTATAGAAGATGTGGTGCTGAGGGTCGTCATGTCAGTGGAGATCTTGACGGGTAACATGGAGGTTATGGGTGCAATGGAGGTGGTGGTTATGGTAGAAGTGTCAGTAGAGGCTGTGGTGGGTACAGTGGAGGCAGTGGTGAAAGTTGTTGTGTCAGTGGAGGTGGTGGTGGGCACAGTGGAGGTGGTGGTGAGGGTCGTTGTCTCAGTGGAGGTGGTGTTGGATCGAGTGGAAGTGGTAGTGAGGATAGTCGTTTCCTTGGAGGTGGTGGTGGGAACAGTGGAGATGTTGGTGAGGGGAATCATGTCAGTGGAGGTGGCAGTGGGTACAGAGGAAGTGGTGGTGTGGATAGTCATGTCAGTGTAGCTTGTGGTGGGTAAAGTGGAGGTGGTGGGTACAATGGAGGTGGTTGTTATGGTAGAAGTGTCAGTTGAAGTGTTGATGGGTATAGTGGATGTGGTGGTGAGGGTCGTGGTGTCAGTGGACAAGATAGGGGAAGTGGAACTGGTGGTGAGGGGAGGTGTGATGGGTACAGTGGAAGTGGTACTGAGGGTAATCATGTCAGTGGAGGTGGTGGGTACAGGGGAAGTGGTGGTGAGTGAATTTGTGTCAGTGAAGTTGGTCATGGTTACAGTGGTGGTGGTGGTGAGTGTAGTTATGTCAGTGGTGGTGCTGGTGGGTGGGTTGGAGGTGCTGTTTAGGGTAGTCATGTCTGTGGACATGGTGGTTGGTATAGTGGGGGTGGTTCGGAGTGTAGTCGTGTCAGTGGTTTTGGTGGCGTGTACAGTGGAGCTAGTGGTGAGGGGAGTCATTTCAGAAGAGGGGCTGGGTACAGAGGAAGTAGTGGTGAGGTTTGTCTTATCAGTGGAGGTGGTGAGTACAGTGGAGGTGATAGTAAGGGCTGTTGTGTCAATGGAGGTGGTGGTGGGTAGGGTGGAGGTGGTGCTGAGCGTAGTCGTGTAAGTGTTGGTGGTGGTAGCTACATTAGATGCAGTGGTGAGCGTAGTAGTGTCAATAGAGGTGGCGGTGGGGACAGTGGATGTGCTCGTGAGGGGAGTCGTTTCAGTGGTGGCGGTGGAGAGTTGAATGGAAGTGGTGGTGAGGGTAGTCTTGAAAGTGGAAAAGGTGGTGGGTACAGTGGAGGTGGTAGTGAGGGTAGTCGTGTCCCTGGAGGTGGTGGGTACAGTGGAGGTTGTGGTGAAAATAGTCATGTCAGAGAATGTGGTGGGTATAGGGGAACTGGTGGTGAGGGAAGTCTTTTCAGTGTTTGTCGTGGCGGGTAAAGTGGAGTTAGTGAGTGGTATGGAGATGGTGGTTATGATAGATGTGTCAGTAGATGTGGTGGTGGTGGGTATAGTGGAGGTCGTGGTGAGCGTAGTTGTCTCAGTGGAAGTGGTGGTTGGTACAGTCGAGGTGGTAGTGAGGGTTGTTGTGTTAGTGGATATGGTGGTGGTTAGGGTGGAAGGGGTCGTGTCTGTAGTCTTGTAAGTGGTGGTGGTGAGTACAGCAGAGGTGGTAGTGAGGGTAGTTGTGTCTATGGAGGTGGTGGGTACAGGGGAAGTGGTGGTGAGTGAATTTGTGTCAGTGGAGTTGGTCATAGTTAAAGTGGTGGTGGTGGTGAGTGTAGTTATGTCAGTGGTAGTGGTTGGTACAGTGGACTTTTTGGTGAGGCTAATCATGTCAGTGGAGGTGGTAGAGGGTATAGAAGATGTGGTGCTGAGGGTCGTCATGTCAGTGGAGGTCTTGACGGGTAACATGGAGGTAATCGGTGCAATGGAGGTGGTGGTTATGGTAGAAGTTTCAGTAGGGGCTGTGGTGGGTACAGTGGAGGCAGTGGTGAAAGTTGTCGTGTCAGTGGAGGTGGTGGTGGGCACAGTGGAGGTGGTGGTGAGGGTAGTTGTCTCAGTGGAGGTGGTGTTGGATCGAGTGGAAGTGGTAGTGAGGATAGTCGTTTCCTTGGAGGTGGTGGTGGGCACAGTGGAGGTGGTGGTGAGGCTACTCTTATCTGTGGATGTGGTGGTGGGAACAGTGGAGATGTTGGTGAGGGGAATCATGTCAGTGGAGGTGGCAGTGGGTACAGAGGAAGTGGTGGTGTGGATAGTCATGTCATTGGAGCTCATGGTGGGTAAAGTGGAGGTGGTGGGTACAATGGAGGTGGTTGTTATGGTAGAAGTGTCAGTTGAAGTGTTGATGGGTATAGTGGATGTGGTGGTGAGGGTCGTGGTGTCAGTGGACAAGATAGGGGAAGTGGAACTGGTGGTGAGGGGAGGTGTGGTGGGTACAGTGGAGGTGGTACTGAGGGTAATCATGTCATTGGAGGTGGTGGGTACAGGGGAATTGGTGGTGAGTGAATTTGTGTCAGTGGAGTTGGTCGTGGTTAAAGTGGTGGTGGTGGTGAGTGTAGTTATGTCAGTGGTCGTGCTGGTGGGTGGGTTGGAGGTGCTGTTTAAGGTAATTGTGTCTGTGGAGATGGTGGTTGGTATAGTGGGGGTGGTTCTGAGTGTAGTCGTGTCAGTGGTTTTGGTGGCATGTACAGTGGAGCTAATGGTGAGGGGAGTCATTTCAGAAGAGGAACTGGGTACAGGGGAAGTGGTGGTGAGGGTTGTCTTATCAGTGGAGGTGGTGAGTACAGTGGAGGTGATAGTAAGGGCTGTTGTGTCAGTGGAGGTGGTGGTGGGTTGGGTGGAGGTGGTGCTGAGGGTACTCGTGTAAGTGTTGGTTGTGGTAGCTACATTAGATGCAGTGGTGAGCATAGTAGTGTCAATAGAGGTGGCGGTGGGGACAGTGAATGTGCTTGTGAGGGGAGTCGTGTCAGTGGTGGTGGTGGTGAGTTGGATGGAAGCAGTGGTGAGGGTAGTCTTGTAAGTGGAGTTGGTGGTGGGTACAGGGGAACTGGTGGTGAGGGAAGTCGTGTCTGTGGATGTCATGTCAGGTAAAGTGGAGTTAGTGAATGGAATTGAGATGGTGGTTATTTTAGAATTATCAGTAGACGTGGTGGTGGGTATAATGGAGTTGGTTGTGAGGGTAGTGGTGTGAGTGGATATGGTGGGCATAGTGGTTGTGGTGGTGAGGGTCCTGGTGTCAGTTGACAAGGTGGGGGAAGTGGAACTGGTGGTGAGGGTAGTGGTGTCAGTAGAGGTGATATTGGGTACGGAGGAGGTGGTGGTGAGGGTCACTGTGTCAGTGGAGGTGATGGCGATTGTAGCTGTGTCAGTAGAGGTGGCAGTGGCTACAGGCAAAGTGTTGGTGAGGGTTGTCATGTCAGTGGAGGTGGTGGTGAGTGTTGTTGTTTCAGCAGGGGTGGTAGTGGGTTCAGTGGAGTTGGTGGTGAGTGGAGTCGTGTCTGTGGAAGTGGTAGTGGGTACAGTGGAGGTAGTGGAGAGGATAGTCATGTCAGTGGAGGTGGTTGGTACTGTGGAGGTGATGGTTAGGGCAGTTATGTCAGTGGAGGTGGTCAGTACAGTGGAGGTGGTTAGGCTAATCACGTTAGTGGATGTGGGTGTGTGTACAGTGGAAGTGGTGTTGAGCGTGGTGTTGTCAGCATAGGTGGTGGTTGGTAGAGTGAACGTGGTTGTGAGTGTGGTTGGATCAGTTGTGGCTGTGTTGGGTACAGTTGTCGAGGAGGTGGTGGATGCAGTTGTGGTAGATGTAGTGTGTGTTGTTGCAGGGGTTGTTGTAGCTGCAGTGGAGGTCGTAGTGTTTGTCATTGTCGTTGTCGCTGTAGAGGTCGTGGGTCTGTTCACCTCAGTCGTGGTGCTGTTTAGAGGCGGTTTAGTGGTGATGTTAATGATGTTGCATTCACACCGCAATCCCCAGTAGTCAGGTGGACATTTGCATGCTGTTCCAACTGGCGTGCCACCATTCAAGCACACAGCGGTGCTGTCCTCATTCTCGCACAAGGAACCCCAGTATCCTAGTGCACAGATGCACTCCATTCCCAGTGCCATGGCACCGTTCTGGCAGGCTGTGGCTGTGTTCTCGCTCTCGCACCAGGCACCAGAATACCCAGGTGGGCAGATGCAGTGAATGCCGACAGGAGTGCCTCCGTTCTGGCAGGCCATGGAGCTGTTAAAGTTCTCACACCAAGGACCAGAATAACCAGGTGGGCAGGCGCACTCAGTTCCCACAGCTGTGCCCCCATTCTGGCAGGAGACTGAAAGACACAATATCCCCCATCCGGTATTTAGTGTGAAAGAGGACAGACACAATCCAAATTCAGGTGAAAGACCCACATTTCCCGGCCAGGACTGGGGGGAGAATCCAGTGGTTCCGAACTCACAGCCACCCTCCACACTCCACTCTAATCTAGACTGCATGGTCCTGCAAAAGATGGTAATAGAACCCAGGAGCCCTGGCTCCCAGCCCCCCCCCCGACCCCCTTTCCCTCCTAGAGGCACAGAGAGAACCCAGGAGTTCTGGCTCCCAGCACCAATGGAACTGGGAGAGGAAAGTCCATCAATAGAGTCATAAAGTCCAAAGCCAGGAAGGACCATTGTAATCATCTAGATTCCATGCCCAAGCACATGACCAAATTGTCTGCCAATGAGAACTCTTGACATGCATGGCTGGACCAATGACACCCAACAGAATTTTTGCATGCAAATTAACTGTAGAAGAAGAGTGATGATTGGCTGGGTCAGGGGTCTTCACTGCGGTGCCTGCAGGTGCCATGGCACCCGCCGGGGCGTCTAAGTGCGCCCGCCTACTGGCTGGCGGACGAGCATCTGCCGAAATGCCACTGACAAACATCATCATCCAGAGGCGTTGCTGCTGAAATGCCACCGATTTTCGGTGGCGACACCTCTGGATGACGCTGCTTGTCGGCGGCATTGCGACGCCTATTGAAATTGCCGCTTGTCAGCGGCATTTCAGCGGATGTTTGTCCGCCGCCACAGTCCTCCGTGGCTCGTCGTCTGGCGCCCGCCAGACAAAAAAGGTTGGGGACCACTGGGCTGAGTTATTGCTCATATCACCATGTCCCCACCTAGAGTTACATAAACTGTATCCCTTACCCTACCTTTAGCCTATATTAGATCAGATGAGGTGAAAATTACTAATTGCTTAATTTCAACATCGGCTCTTCAAGTCGGGCCGGCACGCAACGCTTGGATGACTTGTCCCATTGACAGAGTTTGCAATCTCTGTGTTTTCCCATGGCTAAGATCGATCAGGACAAAGAACAAAGAGTGACACAAAATGCTAAATAACAGAATTACTGGTACCATCTCAGGAAATGCATCCTGTGCCCAAGCCAGAGGTAGGGGGCAGGGCCGGATTAACTTTTTGTGGGCCTGGCGCCAAACATATTGGTGGGCCCCCATGTGGTTGTGATGAACCCCTTCCAGATACGGTCCTAGCGTGACAGCACCATTGATGCCATAGTAAATGTGGTATTGCCGGGATGGGAATGAAAACATTTATTCAAAAACAAAATAAGATATTTGAAGCCAAACTGAGACCTCCACTCAGCCCATAGAGAACAAACTGGGCTAACATCAATGTACTCAGAACACCACTGAATTTGGTTTGTGTGGGAGAGGGGTTGTTTGTTAGTTTTGTCTTTTTTCTTTAAACACTCAGGGCCTGCTTAGGGCCCTGAACACAAGTGCTAGGGGGAAGCCCTGCTGGACTTCTGATGTAAACAACAAGGCTGAATCGAAACAAGGTACATAGTCTAGCTGCCTCGGTATCATCTTTATCAGTCTTATCAGAAGCTTTGAACCAGACTTTGGACGCATGAAAATGCCACGGGCATGTAGAGCATTCATGGACTTTGGTGGCGTTAAGTGTTGTAGGTGTTTGTGTTGTCATGACTCCCCAGGGTTGGGTGTGCGTGCGTGTAAACAGGAATCACTGGAGGGTGATTAATCATA
Organism: Chrysemys picta bellii; assembly: GCF_011386835.1. Classification (NCBI taxonomy): domain Eukaryota; kingdom Metazoa; phylum Chordata; order Testudines; family Emydidae; genus Chrysemys; species Chrysemys picta. Next base: position 855,107 of record NC_088806.1, read on the forward strand.
GAATCATAGAACTGGAAGGGACCTCGAGAGGTCTCTAGTCCAGTTCCCTGCACTCAAGGCAGGGCTAAGTATTATCTAGACCATCCCTGACAGGTGTTTGTCCAGCCTGCTCTTAAAAATCTCCAGTGATGGAGATTCCACAACCTCCCTAGGCAATTTATTCCAGTGCTTAATCACTCTGACAGTTAGGAAGTTTTTCCTAATGTCCAACCTAAACCTCCCTGGCTGCAATTTAAGCCCATTGCTTCTTGTCCTATCCTCAAAGGTTAAGAAGAACAATTTTTCTCACTCCTCCTTGTAAAAATCTTTTATGTACTTGAAAACTGTGATCATGTCCCCTCTCAGTTTTCTCTTCTCCAGACTAAACAAACCCAAGTTTTTCAATCTTCCCTCATAGCTCATGTTTTCTAAACCTTTCATCATTTTTGTTGCTCTTCTCTGGACTTTCTCCAATTTGTTCACATCTTTCCTGAAACGTGGCACCCGGAACTGGACAAAATACTCCATCTGAGGCCTAATCAGCACGAAGTAGAGCGGAAGAATTTTCGTGTCTTGCTTACAACACTCCTGCTATTACATCCCAGAATGTTGTTTCCTTTTTTTTGCAAAAGCATTACACTCTTGACTCATATTTAGCTTATGGTCCACTATGACCTCCAGATCCCTTTCCACAGTACTCCTTCCTAGGCAGTCATTTCCCATTTTGTGTGTGCAACTGATTGTTCCTTCCTAAGTGGAGAACTTTGCATTTGTCCTTATGGAATTTCATCCTATTTACTTCAGACCATTTCTCCAGCTTGTCTAGATCATTTTGAATTTTAATCCTATTCTCCAAAGCACTTGCAACCCTTCCCAGCTTGGTATTGGCCACAAACTTTATAAGCGTACTCTCTAGGCCATTATCTAAATCACTGATGAAGATATTGAACAGAACCGGACCCAGAACCGATCCCTGCGGGACCCCACTCGTTATGCCCTTCCGGCCTGACTGTGAACCACTGATAACTACTCTCTGGGGACAGTTTTCCAACCAGTTAGGCACCCACCTGATAGTAGCTCCATCTAGGTTGTATTTCCCTAGTTTGTTTATGAGAAGGTCATGCGACACAGTATTAAAAGCCTTACTAAACTCAAGATATACCCCATCTACCGCTTCCCCCCATCCACAAGGCTTATTACCCTGTCAAAGAAAGCTATCAGGTTGGTTTGACATGATTTGTCCTTGACAAATCCATGCTGACTGTTATTTATCACCTTATTATCTTCAAGGTGTTTTCATATTGATTGCTTAATTATTTGCTCCATTGCAAATGCAGGACCCACTGCAAATGCCATGACCCAGCCTTTGATGCCTCATCTGCATGGGAAGGGGGCCTGGACTGGCCCTGCGGTGTCCGGATGCCAGGAGAAAACAAAGCCCCCCAAACCAGATAGATAGATAGATACAGCAGGGCCAGAAAGCAGCAGGAGAGTGATAGATGGGAGAGATACATAAGCCCCAGGATGACCAGGGCCATATTCTCTGTGGACTGAGGAGAGGTTACTATAGGTTAATTAGAGCACGTGAAGCCAATTAAGGCCCTGCCAGAGACCAAATAAAGACCCCTGCTTCAGTCTGACAGGGAGAGGGAAAGAGAGCTGGCTGTAGTTTGGAGGAGTACTGTTATTGACCAGAGGATCAGAGTACCAGGGGAAGGGAAACCCTACCCGAGGAGAGGGACCCCCAGCACAGAGGACCCAGGGGAAAGAGGTAAGAAGCCCATGAAGCTGAAGGGGCTGGGACCCGGAGTAGGGGGCGGACCAGGTCCCTTCCCCGCTCTCCTTCTCTCCCCCACCAGGGCACTAGAAGAGCCATAGATGCCCAAGAATAGGGGCAAGGGGCAGCGCCCTGACCCATCACACCAAAGAAAAGTGCAAGACCTACCACAAAAGTATCCGCCATTTGCCACAATAAATAGATGGGGGGCGGGGGGTGTACAGGGATAGATTGATTGATTGGGTGGGGATAGATACACAGTGTGACAGGTTCGATCACAGAGACTCCCTTGGGACTGTCACCTGATGTGCTGAGACTACCTCTGAGCCCGTTTTCTCTGCCAGTTTGGGCCTCCAGAACTCTGCCTTGTCGAGCCAGGCATGCCAGTCTGAACCAACACAGACCCAAGGTCTGAACCACGTGCCCCAAAGCTGCAGACTTAACTGAAAACAGCTGAAGAAGTGCTCCTGTCTCCAGCACACAGACACCCATCTCCCAATGGGATCCAAACCCCAAATTAATCCGTTTTACTCCATGTAAAGCTTATACAGGGTAAACTCATACATTGTCCTCCTTCTATAACACTGATAGAGAGAGATGCACAGCTGTTTGCTCCCCCGGGTATTAATTACTTACTCTGGGCTAATTAATAAGCAAAAGTGATTTCATTAAGTATAAAAAGTAGGATTTCAGTGGTTCCAAGTAATAACAGACAGAACAAAGTAAGTCACCAAGCAAAATAAAACAAAACATGCAAGTCTAAGCCTAATACAGTAAGAGACTGATTACAGATAAAATCACACCTCAGAGATGTTCCAATAAGCTTCTTTCACAGACTGGATGCCTTCCTAGTCTGGGCCCAATCCTTTCCCCTGGTACAGCCCTTGTTCCAGCTCAGGTGGTAGAATCATAGAATGTCAGGGTTGGAAGGGACCTCAGGAGGTATCTAGTCCAACCCCCTGCTCAAAGCAGGGCCAACCCCCAGACAGATTTTTGCCCCAGATCCCTAAATGCCCCCCCCCGCAAGGATTGGGCTCACAACCCTGGGTTTAGCAGGCCAATGCTCAAACCACTGAGCTATCCCCCCCCCGCCCAAACTAGGGGATTTCTTATGACTGGAACCTCCTTTGTTTTGTTCCACCCCTTTATATGGCTTTGGCACAAGGTGGGAATCTTTTGTCTCTCTGGGTCCCCACCCCTCCTTCTAAATGGAAAAGCCCCAGGTTTAAGATGGATTCCAGTTCAGGTGATGTGATCACCTGTCCTGTGAGACCCCAAACCTTCATTCTTCCCGGCCTGACTCACAGGAAGGCTTGCAAGTAAACAGCGCCACCTACAGTCAATTGTCCTAGTTGCTGGGAGTCATCAAGATTCCAAACCACCATTAATGCCCCACACTTTGCATAAATACAATAGGACTTCACAGTATATATTTCTTCAGATACAAGAATGATACATTTATACAAATGGGACGACCACACTCTGGAGATTATAAACTTTGTAATGATACCTTACAAGAGATCTTTTGCGTGAAGCATATTCCAGTTACATTATATTCACACTCATTAGCATATTTTCATAAAATCAAATGGAGTGCAACATCACAGATAGAAAGAGGAGGTGGATGGGGATAGATAGATACATAGATAGATAGATAGATAGATAGATAGATAGGTTTCAGAGTAGCAGCCGTGTTAGTCTGTATCCGCAAAAAGAACAGGAGTACTTGTGGCACCTTAGAGACTAACAAATTTATTAGAGCATAAGCTTTCGTGGACTACAGCCCACTTCTTCGGATGCATATGGGGATAGATAGATAGATAGAGGAGGTGGATGGGGATAGATAGATAGATAGAGGGGTGGATGGGGATAGATAGATAGATAGAGGGGTGGATGGGGATAGATAGATAGATAGAGGAGGTGGATGGGGATAGATAGATTAGATAGAGGAGGTGGATGGGCATAGACAGACAGGCAGACTGATAGATAAAATAGGAAGTAGCCAAGGCAGGTGCCCATAGCACAAATCGTCTCCTTATCTTGACTTTCCCCTGCCGGCTTCTCTGAAGGCCTCCGTTTCGCCTCCCAGCTGTCCGCCTTTCACTTTCAAGCTGCGTCACTCGCAGAGTTCTTTACTGTGCCCCGGGGGTTGGGGAAGCAGTTTGTTGGTGTTTACATTTCCCATTGCCCCTCCCTGTGGGCAGCTCCATTTTCACTCCCAACCGGTCACCTGGGCTGGGCCGGTGGCCAGTCCCTGCCCAAGAAGCTGGTTTCCCCCACTGACGTTCCTTCATGCAAACACTGAATCTGCTGCAGCTGCTTCTCCGGGCCAAAGCACCCGGCTCTAGGTTGGCTTGTTTCCCCAGCCCCCTCCCTATTTGGTCCCAGAGTTCAAGTCCCAAAGGGGCCCTTAACCCAGTGCCACCTCCCACATGAAACAGGCCAGAGACGATCCCACAGCTACCCCTGCAGTTTGCCCAATAGCCTATGGAGGCGTCCCCGAGGAGAGCTGGAAAACCCAGGCACGGCCGTGAGCCCCTGACAACGCAGGCCCAGTCTCCACCAGACTCTCCTGGCTCCATGGAAGGCACCGGCTTCGTCATGCAGCAGCCGCCCAACCTTCACCCTTGTGCTTTCAGCTTCATCATTCCCATGGGGCCAGGGCAGCTCGTGCCGATAAAAGGATGGGGAGAGGAGGAGGAAAATGTCTCAATTAGCCAATGCACCAAGGAAGGCCAGGCCAAGATGCGATTGCCCAGCTAATGACTATGTGATCCTGTTGGCTACTTATTCAGCTCTGGGCCACCTCTGATTTCTGGGAGCACCGTGACTACCAAGCATCTGTCCAGCCAGCCAGCCTCATATACCTCCTCCTTCCAGCCAGCCAGCCTCATATACCTCCTCCTTCCAGCCAGCCAGCCTCATATACCTCCTCCTTCCAGCCAGCCAGCCTCATGTACCGCCTCCTTCCAGCCAGCCAGCCTCATGTACCTCCTCCTTCCAGCCAGCCAGCCTCATGTACCTCCTCCTTCCAGCCAGCCAGCCTCATATACCTCCTCCTTCCAGCCAGCCAGCCTCATATACCTCCTCCTTCCAGCCAGCCAGCCTGATATACCTCCTCCTTCCAGCCAGCCAGCCTCATGTACCTCCTCCTTCCAGCCAGCCAGCCTCATGTACCTCCTCCTTCCAGCCAGCCAGCCTCATGTACCGCCTCCTTCCAGCCAGCCTCACGTACCGCCTCCTTCCAGCCAGCCAGTCTCATGTACCGCCTCCTTCCAGCCAGCCAGCCTCACGTACCTCCTCCTTCCAGCCAGCCAGCCTCATGTACCTCCTCCTTCCAGCCGGCCAGCCTCATGTACCTCCTCCATCCAGCCGGCCAGACTCATGTACCTCCTCCTTCCAGCCAGCCAGCCTCATGTACCGCCTCCTTCCAGCCAGCCTCATGTACCGCCTCCTTCCAGCCAGCCAGCCTCATATACCTCCTCCTTCCAGCCAGCCAGCCTCATGTACCTCCTCCTTCCAGCCAGCCAGCCTCATATACCTCCTCCTTCCAGCCAGCCAGCCTCATGTACCTCCTCCTTCCAGCCAGCCAGCCTCATATACCTCCTCCTTCCAGCCAGCCAGCCTCATGTACCGCCTCCTTCCAGCCAGCCTCATGTACCTCCTCCTTCCAGCCAGCCAGCCTCATATACCTCCTCCTTCCAGCCAGCCAGCCTCATGTACCTCCTCCTTCCAGCCAGCCAGCCTCATGTACCTCCTCCTTCCAGCCAGCCTCACGTACCGCCTCCTTCCAGCCAGCCTCACGTACCGCCTCCTTCCAGCCAGCCTCATGTACCGCCTCCTTCCAGCCAGCCAGCCTCACGTACCTCCTCCTTCCAGCCAGCCAGCCTCATATACCTCCTCCTTCCAGCCAGCCAGCCTCATGTACCGCCTCCTTCCAGCCAGCCTCATGTACCGCCTCCTTCCAGCCAGCCTCATGTACCTCCTCCTTCCAGCCAGCCAGCCTCACGTACCTCCTCCTTCCAGCCAGCCAGCCTCATATACCTCCTCCTTCCAGCCAGCCAGCCTCATGTACCGCCTCCTTCCAGCCAGCCTCATGTACCGCCTCCTTCCAGCCAGCCTCATGTACCTCCTCCTTCCAGCCAGCCAGCCTCATATACCTCCTCCTTCCAGCCAGCCAGCCTCATGTACCTCCTCCTTCCAGCCAGCCTCATGTACCTCCTCCTTCCAGCCAGCCTCACGTACCGCCTCCTTCCAGCCAGCCTCATGTACCGCCTCCTTCCAGCCAGCCAGCCTCACGTACCTCCTCCTTCCAGCCAGCCAGCCTCATATACCTCCTCCTTCCAGCCAGCCAGCCTCATGTACCGCCTCCTTCCAGCCAGCCTCATGTACCGCCTCCTTCCAGCCAGCCAGCCTCATGTGCCTCCTCCTTCCAGCCAGCCAGCCTCACGTACCGCCTCCTTCCAGCCAGCCAGCCTCACGTACCTCCTCCTTCCAGCCAGCCAGCCTCACGTACCTCCTCCTTCCAGCCAGCCAGCCTCACGTACCTCCTCCTTCCAGCCAGCCAGCCTCACGTACCTCCTCCTTCCAGCCAGCCAGCCTCACGTACCGCCTCCTTCCAGCCAGCCAGCCTCACGTACCGCCTCCTTCCAGCCAGCCAGCCTCACGTACCTCCTCCTTCCAGCCAGCCAGCCTCACGTACCTCCTCCTTCCAGCCAGCCAGCCTCACGTACCGCCTCCTTCCGCACAGCCAGCCTGCCTCACGTACCTCCTCCTTCCAGCCAGCCAGCCTCATGTACCGCCTCCTTCCAGCCAGCCAGCCTCACGTACCGCCTCCTTCCAGCCAGCCAGCCTCACGTACCGCCTCCTTCCAGCCAGCCAGCCTCACGTACCGCCTCCTTCCAGCCAGCCAGCCTCATGTACCGCCTCCTTCCAGCCAGCCAGCCTCAGGTACCGCCTCCTTCCAGCCAGCCTCATGTATCTCCTCCTTCCATCCAGCCAGCCTCATGTCCCTCCTCCTTCCAGCCAGCCAGCCTCATGTACCTCCTCCTTCCAGCCGGCCAGCCTCATGTACCTCCTCCTTCCAGCCGGCCAGCCTCATGTACCTCCTCCTTCCAGCCGGCCAGCCTCATGTACCTCCTCCTTCCAGCCGGCCAGCCTCATGTACCGCCTCCTTCCATCCAGCCAGCCTCATGTACCTCCTCCTTCCAGCCAGCCAGCCTCATGTACCGCCTCCTTCCAGCCAGCCAGCCTCATGTACCTCCTCCTTCCAGCCAGCCAGCCTCATGTACCGCCTCCTTCCATCCAGCCAGCCTCATGTACCTCCTCCTTCCAGCCGGCCAGTCTCATATACCTCCTCCTTCCAGCCAGCCTCATGTACCTCCTCCTTCCAGCCGGCCAGCCTCATGTACCTCCTCCTTCCAGCCGGCCAGCCTCATGTACCGCCTCCTTCCAGCCAGCCAGCCTCATGTACCGCCTCCTTCCAGCCAGCCAGCCTCATGTACCGTCTCCTTCCATCCAGCCAGCCTCACGTACCGCCTCCTTCCAGCCAGCCAGCCTCATGTACCGCCTCCTTCCAGCCAGCCAGCCTCACGTACCGCCTCCTTCCAGCCAGCCAGCCTCATGTACCTCCTCCTTCCAGCCAGCCAGCCTCATGTACCGCCTCCTTCCAGCCAGCCAGCCTCATGTACCGCCTCCTTCCAGCCAACCTCACGTACCGCCTCCTTCCAGCCAGCCAGTCTCATATACCTCCTCCTTCCAGCCAGCCTCACGTACCGCCTCCTTCCAGCCAGCCAGCCTCATGTACCGCCTCCTTCCAGCCAGCCAGCCTCATGTACCTCCTCCTTCCAGCCAGCCAGCCTCATATACCTCCTCCTTCCAGCCAGCCAGCCTCATGTACCGCCTCCTTCCAGCTATCCAGCCTCATGTACCTCCTCCTTCCAGCCAGCCAGCCTCATGTACCTCCTCCTTCCAGCCAGCCAGCCTCATGTACCTCCTCCTTCCAGCCAGCCTCATGTACCTCCTCCTTCCAGCCAGCCTCACGTACCGCCTCCTTCCAGCCAGCCAGCCTCATGTACCGCCTCCTTCCAGCCAGCCAGCCTCATGTACCTCCTCCTTCCAGCCAGCCAGCCTCATATACCGCCTCCTTCCAGCCAGCCAGCCTCATGTACCGCCTCCTTCCAATCCAGCCAGCCTCATGTACCTCCTCCTTCCAGCCAGCCAGCCTCATGTACCGCCTCCTTCCAGCCACCCAGCCTCATGTACCTCCTCCTTCCAGCCAGCCTCATGTGCCTCCTCCTTCCAGCCAGCCAGCCTCATGTACCTCCTCCTTCCAGCCAGCCAGCCTCATATACCTCCTCCTTCCAGCCAGCCAGCCTCATGTACCGCCTCCTTCCAGCTATCCAGCCTCATGTACCTCCTCCTTCCAGCCAGCCAGCCTCATGTACCGCCTCCTTCCAGCCAGCCAGCCTCATGTACCGCCTCCTTCCAGCCAGCCAGCCTCATGTACCTCCTCCTTCCAGCCAGCCAGCCTCATATACCTCCTCCTTCCAGCCAGCCAGCCTCATGTACCGCCTCCTTCCAGCTATCCAGCCTCATGTACCTCCTCCTTCCAGCCAGCCAGCCTCATGTACCTCCTCCTTCCAGCCAGCCAGCCTCATGTACCTCCTCCTTCCAGCCAGCCTCATGTACCTCCTCCTTCCAGCCAGCCTCACGTACCGCCTCCTTCCAGCCAGCCAGCCTCACGTACCGCCTCCTTCCAGCCAGCCAGCCTCATGTACCTCCTCCTTCCAGCCAGCCAGCCTCATATACCGCCTCCTTCCAGCCAGCCAGCCTCATGTACCGCCTCCTTCCAGCCAGCCAGCCTCATGTACCGCCTCCTTCCAGCCACCCAGCCTCATGTACCTCCTCCTTCCAGCCAGCCTCATGTGCCTCCTCCTTCCAGCCAGCCAGCCTCATGTACCTCCTCCTTCCAGCCAGCCAGCCTCATATACCTCCTCCTTCCAGCCAGCCAGCCTCATGTACCGCCTCCTTCCAGCTATCCAGCCTCATGTACCTCCTCCTTCCAGCCAGCCAGCCTCATGTACCGCCTCCTTCCAGCCAGCCAGCCTCATGTACCGCCTCCTTCCAGCCAGCCAGCCTCATGTACCTCCTCCTTCCAGCCAGCCAGCCTCATATACCTCCTCCTTCCAGCCAGCCAGCCTCATGTACCTCCTCCTTCCAGCCAGCCTCATGTACCGCCTCCTTCCAGCCAGCCAGCCTCATGTACCGCCTCCTTCCAGCCAGCCAGCCTCATGTACCGCCTCCTTCCAGCCAGCCAGCCTCATGTACCGCCTGCTTCCAGCCAGCCAGCCTCATGTACCGCCTCCTTCCAGCCAGCCAGCCTCATGTACCGCCTCCTTCCAGCCAGCCAGCCTCATGTGCCTCCTCCTTCCAGCCAGCCAGCCTCATGTACCGCCTCCTTCCAGCCAGCCAGCCTCATGTACCTCCTCCTTCCAGCCAGCCAGCCTCATATACCTCCTCCTTCCAGCCAGCCAGCCTCATGTACCTCCTCCTTCCAGCCACCCAGCCTCATGTACCTCCTCCTTCCAGCCAGCCAGCCTCATGTACCTCCTCCTTCCAGCCAGCCAGCCTCATGTACCGCCTCCTTCCAGCCAGCCAGCCTCATGTACCTCCTCCTTCCAGCCAGCCAGCCTCATGTACCGCCTCCTTCCAGCCAGCCAGCCTCATGTACCGCCTCCTTCTAGCCAGCCAGCCTCATGTACCGCCTCCTTCCAGCTATCCAGCCTCATGTACCGCCTACTTCCAGCCAGCCAGCCTCATATACCGCCTCCTTCCAGCCAGCCAGCCTCATGTACCTCCTCCTTCCAGCCAGCCAGCCTCATGTACCTCCTCCTTCCAGCCACCCAGCCTCATGTACCTCCTCCTTCCAGCCAGCCTCATGTACCTCCTCCTTCCAGCCACCCAGCCTCATGTACCTCCTCCTTCCAGCCAGCCTCATGTACCGCCTCCTTCCAGCCGGCCAGCCTCATGTACCGCCTCCTTCCAGCCAGCCAGCCTCATGTACCGCCTCCTTCTAGCCAGCCAGCCTCATATACCTCCTCCTTCCAGCCAGCCAGCCTCATGTACCGCCTCCTTCCAGCCAGCCAGCCTCATGTACCTCCTCCTTCCATCCAGCCAGCCTCATATACCTCCTCCTTCCAGCCAGCCAGCCTCATATACCTCCTCCTTCCAGCCAGCCAGCCTCATGTGCCTCCTCCTTCCAGCCAGCCAGCCTCATGTACCGCCTCCTTCCAGCCAGCCTGCCTCACGTACCTCCTCCTTCCAGCCAGCCAGCCTCATGTACCGCCTCCTTCCAGCCAGCCAGCCTCATGTGCCTCCTCCTTCCAGCCAGCCAGCCTCATGTACCGCCTCCTTCCAGCCAGCCTGCCTCACGTACCTCCTCCTTCCAGCCAGCCAGCCTCATGTACCTCCTCCTTCCAGCCAGCCAGCCTCATGTGCCTCCTCCTTCCAGCCAGCCAGCCTCATGTACCTCCTCCTTCCAGCCAGCCAGCCTCATGTACCGCCTCCTTCCAGCCAGCCAGCCTCATGTACCTCCTCCTTCCAGCCAGCCAGCCTCATGTACCTCCTCCTTCCAGCCAGCCAGCCTCATGTACCGCCTCCTTCCATCCAGCCAGCCTCACGTACCGCCTCCTTCCAGCCAGCCAGCCTCATGTACCGCCTCCTTCCAGCCAGCCAGCCTCGTGTACCGCCTCCTTCTAGCCAGCCAGCCTCATATACCTCCTCCTTCCAGCCAGCCAGCCTCATGTACCGCCTCCTTCCAGCCAGCCAGCCTCATGTACCTCCTCCTTCCAGCCAGCCAGCCTCATATACCTCCTCCTTCCAGCCAGCCAGCCTCATGTACCTCCTCCTTCCAGCCAGCCAGCCTCATGTACCTCCTCCTTCCAGCCACCCAGCCTCATGTACCGCCTCCTTCCAGCCAGCCAGCCTCACGTACCGCCTCCTTCCAGCCAGCCTCATGTACCGCCTCCTTCCATCCAGCCAGCCTCATGTACCTCCTCCTTCCAGCCAGCCAGCCTCATGTACCTCCTCCTTCCAGCCAGCCAGCCTCATGTACCTCCTCCTTCCAGCCACCCAGCCTCATGTACCGCCTCCTTCCAGCCAGCCAGCCTCACGTACCGCCTCCTTCCAGCCAGCCTCATGTACCGCCTCCTTCCATCCAGCCAGCCTCATGTACCGCCTCCTTCCAGCCAGCCAGCCTCATGTACCGCCTCCTTCCAGCCAGCCAGCCTCATGTACCTCCTCCTTCCAGCCAGCCTCATGTACCGCCTCCTTCCAGCCAGCCAGCCTCACGTACCTCCTCCTTCCAGCCAGCCAGCCTCATGTACCTCCTCCTTCCAGCCAGCCAGCCTCATGTGCCGCCTCCTTCCAGCCAGCCAGCCTCATGTACCTCCTCCTTCCAGCCAGCCAGCCTCATGTGCCGCCTCCTTCCAGCTATCCAGCCTCATGTACCGCCTCCTTCCAGCCAGCCAGCCTCATATACCGCCTCCTTCCAGCCAGCCAGCCTCATGTACCTCCTCCTTCCAGCCAGCCAGCCTCATGTACCTCCTCCTTCCAGCCACCCAGCCTCATGTACCTCCTCCTTCCAGCCAGCCTCATGTACCTCCTCCTTCCAGCCACCCAGCCTCATGTACCTCCTCCTTCCAGCCAGCCTCATGTACCGCCTCCTTCCAGCCGGCCAGCCTCATGTACCGCCTCCTTCCAGCCAGCCAGCCTCATGTACCGCCTCCTTCTAGCCAGCCAGCCTCATATACCTCCTCCTTCCAGCCAGCCAGCCTCATGTACCGCCTCCTTCCAGCCAGCCAGCCTCATGTACCTCCTCCTTCCAGCCAGCCAGCCTCATGTACCGCCTCCTTCCAGCCACCCAGCCTCATGTACCGCCTCCTTCCAGCCAGCCAGCCTCATGTACCTCCTCCTTCCAGCCAGCCAGCCTCATGTACCGCCTCCTTCCAGCCAGCCAGCCTCACGTACCGCCTCCTTCCATCCAGCCAGCCTCATATACCTCCTCCTTCCATCCAGCCAGCCTCATATACCTCCTCCTTCCATCCAGCCAGCCTCATATACCTCCTCCTTCCAGCCAGCCAGCCTCATATACCTCCTCCTTCCAGCCAGCCAGCCTCATGTGCCTCCTCCTTCCAGCCAGCCAGCCTCATGTACCGCCTCCTTCCAGCCAGCCTGCCTCACGTACCTCCTCCTTCCAGCCAGCCAGCCTCATGTACCGCCTCCTTCCAGCCAGCCAGCCTCATGTGCCTCCTCCTTCCAGCCAGCCAGCCTCATGTACCGCCTCCTTCCAGCCAGCCTGCCTCACGTACCTCCTCCTTCCAGCCAGCCAGCCTCATGTACCTCCTCCTTCCAGCCAGCCAGCCTCATGTGCCTCCTCCTTCCAGCCAGCCAGCCTCATGTACCTCCTCCTTCCAGCCAGCCAGCCTCATGTACCGCCTCCTTCCAGCCAGCCAGCCTCATGTACCTCCTCCTTCCAGCCAGCCAGCCTCATGTACCTCCTCCTTCCAGCCAGCCAGCCTCATGTACCGCCTCCTTCCATCCAGCCAGCCTCACGTACCGCCTCCTTCCAGCCAGCCAGCCTCATGTACCGCCTCCTTCCAGCCAGCCAGCCTCGTGTACCGCCTCCTTCTAGCCAGCCAGCCTCATATACCTCCTCCTTCCAGCCAGCCAGCCTCATGTACCGCCTCCTTCCAGCCAGCCAGCCTCATGTACCTCCTCCTTCCAGCCAGCCAGCCTCATATACCTCCTCCTTCCAGCCAGCCAGCCTCATGTACCTCCTCCTTCCAGCCAGCCAGCCTCATGTACCTCCTCCTTCCAGCCACCCAGCCTCATGTACCGCCTCCTTCCAGCCAGCCAGCCTCACGTACCGCCTCCTTCCAGCCAGCCTCATGTACCGCCTCCTTCCATCCAGCCAGCCTCATGTACCGCCTCCTTCCAGCCAGCCAGCCTCATGTACCGCCTCCTTCCAGCCAGCCAGCCTCATGTACCTCCTCCTTCCAGCCAGCCTCATGTACCGCCTCCTTCCAGCCAGCCAGCCTCACGTACCTCCTCCTTCCAGCCAGCCAGCCTCATGTACCTCCTCCTTCCAGCCAGCCAGCCTCATGTGCCGCCTCCTTCCAGCCAGCCAGCCTCATGTACCTCCTCCTTCCAGCCAGCCAGCCTCATATACCTCCTCCTTCCAGCCAGCCAGCCTCATGTACCGCCTCCTTCCAGCTATCCAGCCTCATATACCTCCTCCTTCCAGCCAGCCAGCCTCATATACCTCCTCCTTCCAGCCAGCCAGCCTCATATACCTCCTCCTTCCAGCCAGCCTCATGTACCGCCTCCTTCCAGCCAGCCAGCCTCATGTACCTCCTCCTTCCAGCCAGCCAGCCTCATGTACCTCCTCCTTCCAGCCAGCCAGCCTCATATACCTCCTCCTTCCAGCCAGCCAGCCTCATATACCTCCTCCTTCCAGCCAGCCAGCCTCATGTACCTCCTCCTTCCAGCCAGCCAGCCTCATGTACCGCCTCCTTCCAGCCAGCCAGCCTCATGTACCGCCTCCTTCCAGCCAGCCAGCCTCACGTACCGCCTCCTTCCAGCCAGCCAGCCTCATATACCGCCTCCTTCCAGCCGGCCAGCCTCATGTACCGCCTCCTTCCAGCCAGCCAGCCTCATGTACCGCCTCCTTCCAGCCAGCCAGCCTCACGTACCGCCTCCTTCCAGCCAGCCAGCCTCATGTACCGCCTCCTTCCAGCCAGCCAGCCTCATGTACCGCCTCCTTCCAGCCACCCAGCCTCATGTACCACCTCCTTCCAGCCAGGCAGCCTCATGTACCTCCTCCTTCCAGCCAGCCAGCCTCACGTACCGCCTCCTTCCATCCAGCCAGCCTCATATACCTCCTCCTTCCAGCCAGCCAGCCTCATGTACCTCCTCCTTCCAGCCAACCAGCCTCATATACCTCCTCCTTCCAGCCAGCCAGCCTCATATACCTCCTCCTTCCAGCCAGCCAGCCTCATGTACCGCCTCCTTCCAGCCAGCCAGCCTCATGTACCTCCTCCTTCCAGCCAGCCAGCCTCATGTACCGCCTCCTTCCAGCCAGCCTCATGTACCGCCTCCTTCCAGCCAGCCAGCCTCATGTGCCTCCTCCTTCCAGCCAGCCAGCCTCATGTACCGCCTCCTTCCAGCCAGCCAGCCTCATGTACCTCCTCCTTCCAGCCAGCCTCATGTACCTCCTCCTTCCAGCCACCCAGCCTCATGTACCTCCTCCTTCCAGCCAGCCAGCCTCATGTACCGCCTCCTTCCAGCCAGCCTCATGTACCGCCTCCTTCCAGCCAGCCAGCCTCATGTGCCTCCTCCTTCCAGCCAGCCAGCCTCATGTACCGCCTCCTTCCAGCCAGCCAGCCTCATGTACCTCCTCCTTCCAGCCAGCCAGCCTCATGTACCTCCTCCTTCCAGCCAGCCAGCCTCATGTACCGCCTCCTTCCAGCCAGCCTCACGTACCGCCTCCTTCCAGCCAGCCAGTCTCATGTACCGCCTCCTTCCAGCCAGCCAGCCTCATGTGCCTCCTCCTTCCAGCCAGCCAGCCTCATGTACCGCCTCCTTCCAGCCAGCCTCATGTACCGCCTCCTTCCAGCCAGCCAGCCTCATGTGCCTCCTCCTTCCAGCCAGCCAGCCTCATGTACCGCCTCCTTCCAGCCAGCCAGCCTCATGTACCGCCTCCTTCCAGCCAGCCAGCCTCACGTACCGCCTCCTTCCAGCTATCCAGCCTCATGTACCTCCTCCTTCCAGCCAGCCAGCCTCATGTACCGCCTCCTTCCAGCCAGCCTCACGTACCGCCTCCTTCCAGCCAGCCAGCCTCATGTACCGCCTCCTTCCAGCCAGCCACGGAAGCGCAGTAAACTGAGGGATGGATACGGCTAATAAAAATATTACCAAAAATTCCCACATAGATAGATAAAGGGGTTGTCTGGGGATAGATGAATAGAGGGTGTATATGGGAAATCTGTCCATCCATCCTCATGAACCCCCTATGTTTATCTATCCCTCCCTCCTTCCCTCCCACAAACACCCCTCTATCTCTCTATGATGAGTGTGGAAATTTTTGAAAGATTTTTATGAGTGCTATGTGTGCCTCAGTTTACCCTGCTCACCTTGTGCTGTGATGCACTGAGTGTAAATGGCAGTTAGGCACTCGGGGGCGGCACTTACGGGACCAGATACGTTCACATAAATGAACGGCCTGAGGATTTCAACAAGGACAAGTGCAGAGTCCTGCACTTAGGACGGAAGAATCCCATGCACTGTTACAGACTAGGGACCGAATGGCTAGGTAGCAGTTCTGCAGAAAAGGACCTAGGGGTCACAGTGGATGAGAAGCTGGATATGAGTCAACAGTGTGTCCTTGTTGCCAAGAAGGCTAACAGTATTTTGGGCTGTATAAGTAGGGGCATTGCCAGCAGATCGAGGGACGTGATCATTCCCCTCTATGTGACATTGGTGAGGCCTCATCTGGAGTACAGTGTCCAGTTTTGGGCCCCAGACTACAAGAAGAATGTGGAAAAATTGGAGAGAGTCCAGCGGAGGGCAACAAAATGATTAGGGGGCTGGAGCACATGACTTATGAGGAGAGGCTGAGGGAACTGGGATTGTTTAGCCTATAGAAGAGAAGAATGAGGGGGGTTTGATAGTTGCTTTCAACTACCTGAAGGGGGGATCCAAAGAGGATGGAGCTCGGCTGTTCTCAGTGGTGGTAGATGACAGAACAAGGAGCAATGGTCTCAAGTTGCAGTGGGGAAGGTTTAGGTTGGATATTAGGAAACACTTTTTCACTAGGAGGGTGGTGAAGCACTGGGATGGGTTCCCTAGGGAGGTGGTGGGATCTCCTTCCTTAGCGGTTTTTAAGGCCCGGCTTGACAAAGCCCTGGCTGGGATGATTTAGTTGGGGTTGGTCCTGCTTTGGGCAGGGGGTTGGACTAGATACCTCCTGAGGTCCCTTCCCACCCTGATAGTCTGTGAGTCTATGATATCTGAATGGAAGGTCCGGCATTGACAATGAAGGAGCCACCGGCCAGGCCTACTTATGGCATAGGCACTGCTTTTCTTGGTTTGGTCCGTGCCTTGAGTGGGGGCTTTGGTTCGCTAGCAAAGGGGGCAGTGATACGCCACCCCTTTAAAGAAACACCCCCACAGCCCTATCTGTTTGGCTTCTGAGCTGGTAAAGTCAGTTAGTACCAGCTGCAGGCAGTGAGGTGAAGTCATTCTCCACCTTCTCTGCCCAGTGGGGGCATTGTTAGATCTCTTGCAAGGGAAGAGCCACACCCTTGTCCAAATCTGCCCCCACCAAAAGACCTAATAGCACTCCCAGTCCCGAGCACCCAGTATCCCCAGCGCTGGGAGGTCGGTCAGCGCGGCCCCAGCACCAGCAAGGGCCATGGCACAGGGGAAGAGCTGCCCTCGGTGTGGGAAGCAGGAAGGGAACTGGGGGCAGAGTGTGGACAGGCCACACCTGGCCTATGATATCTGCTGCCCATGTGAACAAGCATCAAGATTTACCTTGTTTGCAATGAAATAATGGGAAAACCAACTCCGGAGGCAGGAATGTCACAACTGGGGGCTGTGAAATGCCGGGAAAACTACCGGATGGCGATTAGAAACCAAGAAACTTTTACTCCAACCCTCTTGCCATTGTCTGAACACCAAGGATTTGAGTGGACCGGGAAAAGACCAGGGGGCAAACTCTTGTACAATGTTTGTACTGCAAAAACTGAGTGACTTGCCTGAGGAATTGGCTGCTGGAGGATCCCTTTGAGTCAGTAGGAAAAGAATCTAGCAAGAGCCACTGGCCGGATGTTGAAGCAAGATGAAAAAAACACCAAACTGGAAATAAGGTGCACATTTTTATGGTGGAGGCTAATTATCCCTTGGGACAGTTTCCCAAGGGGTCTGGCAGATGCTCCATTGCTGGCAATCTTGAAATGGAGCTGGGCTGGTTTTGAAGCCGACCTGCTGTAGTGGAGTTAATTCAGCCCGGCTTTATACTCTTTGGCTTTATACTCTGTGATTTTTAGGGGTGCCAGGGCTCAGGGTGTGTTGGGAACCCCTCAGCAGCCCCTTGGTGGCAGGGACCATGAGCCGCACCCTGCTCTGCAGGAGAAACTAAACAGTCTGGCACTCACCGGCTCGACTCACCTGCCGAAGAGACGGAGGATGCGAGGTGGGCGAGGAGCAGGGAGACCCAAAGCGTCTTCATCCTTTGGGAGAAGAGTTCGGGGCATAATCCATAGAGGTGGTAATGGAGGGAGGCAGTGTGCACCTTTCGAGGACCAGAAGAGCACTGAACAGGGGGGTAGGAACCAGGGACCTTAGCTTCCGGAGGGGGGGGGGGGCACTCGGCTTCCTTGGGCTGGGTGGAGGAATACAGGCAATTGTTCTGGTGAATTTCAAAGGTCGATAAGGCTAATAAACCAACAGCTGGGAGATTTCAGTTCAGTGCCAGGAGCACAAAGGAAGGCGGGAGACTTTTGGTGCCCTGGGTGGATGGGGACAGTCGGGAGCTCGTCCCTTGTGCCCTCCATGCCGAAGATCTCAGAGGAGAGGAATGAGGAGTGAGAGAGACCAGAAAACGCTTTGTTTGTGTTTGTTGTGATGTGCTTGCTGCTGGACTGAAATATACTGTGTGGTCTGTTTGGGGGACCGTGTGCTGACCCTGGGGGTGCAGAGCCTAGTGGCCTGCTAGGCAAGGCTGAGAGCTTCTTAACGAGGTTTTGATCCCTATGGCCTTTAGAACCCATCAACCCTTACCGGGGGGAGGGCTTCTTAGGAAGACCAGGGCTTTAAAAGCCACTCCTAAGTGACCAGAGGAGCTAGTGAACAGGGGAGTTTACAGGGGAGGGAGGCTACATACACTTAACATTCCTTAAACTTCTTTAAACTTAAGGTAAAAAACACCCCCTGATAAAAACAAAACAACAACAAAGGACCCAGCTGCAGGACTAAAAAGAGAATTCAGGCAGAAGTCCAGCAACAGAGTGAGGGTTACCCAGTTTATTGCACCCAATGCAGCATGTCTGATTACCTGCCCTGTGGGCGGGTGGTGTATGTGTGCATTCAGTGCAAGGAGCTCCTGGCCCTCAGAGACCATGTATGGACTTGGGAGACCAGAGTGGCTGAGCTGGAGGCGCTAAGGGAGACAGAGAGCTACATATGAGACTTTCCAGGACACAATAGAACGTCCCACCCCCGGTCTGACAGCCTCTGTGCTGTTGAGGAGGATGAAAGTCTCAGGGAAGGAGAACATCCAACTGGAGCAGAGGGGAACGATCCCATAGTCAGGACCCTCCTTCCAGATGATGTTGTGGTATCCTCTCGCACTGAGGATACCTCTCCGGGGAGGGAACCCCAGCTATTAGGAAGTGACAGGTAATAGTTATGGGAGATTTGATCATTAAAAATGTAGATAGCTGGGTTTGTGATGACCGGCAGAACTGCATGGTGACTTGCCTGCCTGGTGCGAAGGTTGCGGATCTCTCGAGGCATCTAGACAGACTTATGTGTAGTGCTGGGGAGGAGCCGGTGGTCATGGTACATGTCGGTACCAGTGACCCAGGGAAAGGTAGGAGAGAGGTCCTGGAGGCCAAATTTAGGCGGCTAGGTGTAACTCTTCTGCCAGGTGAAGCCAGCACTAACAAGGGCCGGCTCGAGCCCCCACCCAGTGACCTAGGACAATTATACACCACCCCCTGGGCACCTCTAAGAGGCAATACTTCCCCCTTGCAAGCACAAAGTCTGAGTGTAGCAAAAAGTTTTAATAAAAGGAGGGAATTAACTCAGCATTAATTTGAGAAAACACCACAACCAGGGATCATAAAGAATAACTATGAGCAAAAGACCCACCCCCAAGTAAGCTGGGCAATGTCCTTTCCCCCTCCAGGTCTTAATTCCAGCAACCCAAAAGTCCCTTTAACGTCCCGTCCCTTCTCTGCACCCCACTCACCGCTGCTGTCCTTGGCCAGTGCAGCCCCAGAGTTCAGAGGTTCATTCACAGAGTTCACCTCCCACCCTGTGTGGAAGGCGGGGGGTGGTGGTAAGGAGGCACCTTACGCGCTGCACTGCTTGGGCACTCGCTCATTGCCCCAACAGCTGATTGCCACACCTCTGCGGGGCTCTGCTCTGGCTCTCTCCACTGGCTTCTCTGCTGGTCGCTTGCCATGCCTCTCCGCCAGCCGCCCTGCTGGTCACACCTCTCCGCCAGCCATCCACTCTCCAAAATGTCTTCAGGCCCCCCCCACACACTTGATACAGCTCTCAGTGATTTCAGCGGTTAGTGGGGAGCCTCATTGCTGGTGCACACTGGGCAGTCTCTTGCAAAAGAAACGCTGTCCCAAAGTAGGTCTAATACTTGGACCTAGGTATCAATGATTTCAACTCTGCAGCATGTAACAAGACTGTCCATTGAGTCTAAATTAGCTCTTTTACTATACCATGGAGAGAAGAAGAGTCAAATGGTTTCTAGGGCTCCCACCGCCAGCTACAAGTACCTATCCCCACCCTCTCTCAACGCATTGGGCTTTTGAACCTGCCTAGCGAGTGCTGTTCAGTGGAGGGTGAGTCCCTCCATCGGGGTATGGCAGGTACAGTTCTGCTGCCCTCGGTTCACACAAGGACAACAACCTTTTATTACTCCTGCCCCAATAACAAAGAGACTGGGGATCCAACAACAGCCACAAGTGATCATTTGGGCAAGCAACGCCATCATGCTGAGCACCGAGGCAGGGTGGGTGTGCCCATGCAAACGAGATCAGTGTCTGAAGTCTTTTTCCACAGCTCACCACTAGATGTCAGGGGAGAGCTCATCCAGACTCTGCTTACAGATAGATAGATAGAGGGGGTGGATGGGGATGGATAGATAGATAGATAGATAGATAGATAGATAGATAGATAGATAGATAGATAGATAGATAGAGGGGGTGGATGGGGATAGATAGATAGATAGATAGAGGGGGTGGATGGGGATAGATAGATAGATAGATGACTGTATGGTGATGTATGTATGTATAGTTAGATAGTGTGACAAAGTTCCTCCTCTCTCTTGGTGGGTCCTGCGCTTATTGGCGGATTTTCTTGCCTCAGAGATTCACCATGTGGGTTGGGGAACAGCCCAGAGACCTTCCCCTCTGGAAGAACCCACAGTCCAGGTCAATTGGGAGGTTTGGGAGGAACCCGGGCCCGCCCTCTACTACGGGTTCCAGCCCAGGGCCCTGTGGACTGCAGCTGTCTATAGTGCCTCCTGTAACAGCTGCATGACAGCTACAACTCCCTGGGCTACTTCCCCATGGCCTCCTCCAAACACCTTCCTTATTCTCACCACAGGACCTTCCTCCTGGTGTCTGATAACGCTTGTGCTCCTCAGTCCTCCAGCAGCACACCCTCTCACTCTCAGCTCCTTGCACCTCTTGCTCCCAGCTCCTCACACTCACACCACAAACTGAAGTGAGCTCCTTTTAAAACCCAGGTGCCCTGATTAGCCTGCCTTAATTGATTCTAGCAGGTTCCTGATTACTCTAGTGCAGCCCCTGCTCTGGTCACTCAGGAAACAGAAAACTACTCATCCAGTGACCAGTATATTTGCCCTCTACCAGACTCCTGTACCCCACTGGTCTGGGTCTGTCACAATAGATAAGTACATCCGAGTAGATCACAGAGATGCAGAAAGTGCAAACTGTTCCGAAGCTCCTGTGTTCCCTTTTGAAACTCCCAAAAGAACTGAAGGTGTTTAGCCAGCCACTCTTTGACCCTCTCTAAGGATGAACACCCTGGGAAAAGGAGCAAACTCGGTGCATGGGCAGGAGGAGGAGTTGGAGCATGACATGAGCGAGCCCTTCACAGATGGCAAGTCTGAGCAGAGATCATTCCTCGCCTGGGCAGGGAGGAATGCACCCCCACCCTATGGGCTTGGTCTGCCATCTGGGCAAGACTGCAAGGACAGATCATTGCACCGTAACGGGAAGCAAACGCTGATTTCAGGGTAACAGCTGGCAGCCACGCACCCTCGGCTCTGCTCCACCCACCTTCCCAACTAGGGCAAGTTTCCCAAGCACGCCGTCTCCCACCTGGCAGGGTACGGCCCCTGTGAAAGGCCTCACTTCTTTCTGCATCCCGCTGACTTGTAGGAATGTTGCGTCATGGGGTCCTCCTTCCCCTAAGCTCCATCCATCTCTGGGCTTCTTGGGGCAGCGACACACCTTTCTGAACATAAAACATTCTCTTCTTGATTGTCCAAGTGCATTGTGGCCCTGCGACATCAGAGGAGAATCCACCACTATCACCCTGGGACAATTGTTCCAGTAGTTAATGCCCCTCACCGTGAAAATATTACTCCTTATTTCCAGGCTGAATTTGTCTCCTTCAGCTTCCAGCCCTTGGACCTGGTTAGACCTTCCTCTGCTCGACTGAAGGGCCAGTTGTTAAATATTTGCTCCCTACGTCAGTATTTACAGACTGGGATCACACCATCCCTACACCTGCTCTTCGTTACGCTAATTGAGCTCCTGGAGTCTCTCACTCGCAGGCAGGGTTTTTAATCCTTCTCATGGCTCTTCTCTGACCCCTCTCCGATGGAATCACCCTCCGGCCGGAACTGTGGGCACCAGAACTGGGTACAGGATTCCAGCCATGGTTGCACCTGGGCCAAATACAGAGGTAAAATTGTGACGTTCCCCTCTGGTGTTATCTGGACCGGTGATCTGCTAGGTCACTCCAATCCTTGACTCTGGGAACCGGCCTTACCCTGCTCTGCTGTGAGAACCCCCACTCCTGGGCTGTTCACGCACAGCCTCTGGCATTTAAGCTGCTCCTTCGATTGTGCAACCGAATGACACTAGCCAATATCTCCAGTCCCAGACACAACCCTAGGAACCTCCGTCTTGCAGTGTCCAGTTTTGCCCACTGGATACTGCAAGCTTATATGGAATTTGTCAATTTAACAAAGAAATTGATATGTACCAGGCTTGTTCTCCCAAGGGGAGTCTCTGACATGCTGCAAACCAAATGCACTGCTTCAAGTAGAACAAACAGATTTATTAACTACAAAGATAGATTTTAAGTGATTATAAGTCAAAGCACAACAAGTCAGATTTGGTCAAATGAAATAAAAGCAAAACGCATTCTAAGCTGATCTTAACACTTCAATGCCCTTACAAACTTAGATGCTTCTCACCACAGGCTGGCTGGTTGCCCTTCAGCCAGGCTCTCCCCTTTGATCAACGCTTCAGTCACTTGGTGGTGATGTCTGTAGATGTAGGTGGAAGAGAGCGAGCATGACAAACGTCTCTCCCTTTTATCATGTCCTTTCTTCCCTCTTGGCTTTGCCTCCCCTTCAGAGTCAGGTGAGCATTACCTCATTGCAGTCCCAAACTGACCAAGGGAAGGGGCATGATTCACTCAGAATCCAACATATCCTTTGTTGCTGCCTAGGCCAGTGTCCTTTGTTCCTGTGAGGCTGGGCTGGGTTTGTCCCATACGTGCCCTGATGAGGTGTGAACTGCCCCTCTGCTCTTGGAGAGTTTTTGCCTGGTGTTGTTTTAAGCCATGAGGACACATTTTCACCCTTAAAACTATATACATTAAATTATAACCTATAACATTACTATAACAACGATGTTCAGTGCATCACGAGCCTTCCAAAGACACCAGACATGACATACTTTGCACTGGACACCACAGAATCATTTTACAAGGATGAACAGGGGGTGCTGGGTGTTCCCATGAGGTACAGAGTGTCACAAAAAAATCACCTCTCTGCCCCTATTTGACATTCCCCCATTTATGTATCCCAGGATGGCCTTAGCTTCTGCTACGGCTGCGGCTACTGCTACAAATAATACTACCACCACGAAAAAGGTTAATAATTTATTGCACGGGGGGCCCATTTGAGCAGGTTTGGGTTAAAGTGCTTTGTAGACATGGCCTGGCTGCTGTGCCCAAATATCCTATTGCACTAAACAGAGTGGGTGGGATGGGGCGGCATCCGACGTGTCCCCCGCAAGGTGCATGAACTTTTCCTTCACATGGAGGTAATGACACCAGCATCAGTGGGTTATGCCAGATTTACACCGGGGCCACAGGGGAAGGGGAGCAGTACGCACGTACAGGCCCCTTCCCTCTCCATCTCCATCTTGCTGCTCTACCAAGCAATTCTGCGCCCTTCCCCCAGGGGTGGGGGCCCTAGATCCATGGGGCCTGGCGGCTGGACTGGGCCTGGGCTATTCACAGTGCCCTGAACGGGGCCCCCTCGCACCGCCCGGGCAGGGCCGCGACTGGGTCAGGGGCTGCTCACGAGCTTCGGCCGCCGGATGTGCATCTGGGCAGGGAAAAGAGGGGCCATGAGGTCAAGGAGCAGATGCTGGCCCCCAAGGGGCTCCCCTCCCCCACATCAGGCACCTCCCTTCCCCCAGCCCCCTGTACCCTCTCCCCCCCATCACACACCTCCCCTCCCCCAACCCCCTCCACACCCACACCGGGCACCTCCCCTCTCCCAACCCCATATCCCTTCCCCAGGTACCTCCCCTCTCCCCACCACCCCCCTTGCTCCCCTCCCAGGATGCCGGGTGGGGGAGAAGTGGCACCACCCAGTGGCTGTTTGATGGCAGCGTCCCCCAGGCCTGGTGCAGAGCAAGGATGGGGAGTGGCCAGGGGCCAGCGCCAGGGGCACCTACCGGGATGGCGGGGTCCACAGCCGAGAGATGAGGGCTGAAGGTCCCTCTGCTGCCGCTCCCTGTGGATCCAGAAGGGAACCAGAGTCAGAAAAGGGGAGATGAGGGGGCTGCCCCAGCATCACGTCCCCCACACCTGCCATGAGCTGCACCAGTCTCAGCATTGCCCTGGGCCTCACCAGCCTCACTGGGGCGTTGCCTGAGGCTGGAGAGTCCAACTCACTGGGCTGGGATGATTGGGCCTTACCATTGTACGAGGCTCCGTCGTTCTTGATGATGATGCCCCCAGAGATGCTCATTTCCTCCTCGTAATCCTCTGGCTGCTCAACAGAGCTGTCCAGGCTGTGGGGGAAAGCACCGGCCAGGTCCGTGAGCATCCCGGGGCAAAGAGACACTGGCACCTGCCCGCCTGAGACTGCACCCCTGGGGGCCACCCCAACAGAAAAATAGAGGATCCTTCTCTGCCCTCCTCTGGCCCCCAGCCCTCCCCTGCTCTAACCCACCAGCCCCCACTCCCCTCCCAGAGCCGAGGAGAGAACCCAGGAGTCCTGGCTCCCAGCCCCCCTGCTCTAACCCACCTGGTGTGCACCTGGCCCCTTTACCTGTCTTTGGACCCCCCATTCCTGGCTCTGACCAGGAAGGCGGCGAGGACAATGCCGGCGATGAACAGGATGACCAGGGGAACAGCCATGCCCACGCCCACCTTACTGACACGGGTTTGGCAGCGATCGCCCAGGTACCAGAACACATCCATGTTGGCACAGCTGTGGGGAGAGAGAAGCGGGGGGTGAGGATGACTCTCACCCCTGCTGGCCCTTCACTGGGGCTCCCCTGTCCCCCCACTCCAGCCCTTCCCTGGGCTCCCCCCTCACCCCAGCTGCCTTCCCCTGGGCTCCTCCATGCACCTTCCCCAGCTCCTCTCCCTGGGGCCCCCCTCACCAGCCCCTTCCCTGCTGCTCCCCGCCCCTCTCCAGGCTCAGCGTTAGGGTATGGGTTAAGAGTCAAAGATCAGGATTAGGATGAGGGTGAAGGTCAGGGTGAGGGTTAGGATTAGGGGTTAGGGTTAAGGTTAAGTGTTAGTATTAAGGGTTTAGGGTGAGGGTGAGGATTTGGGTTAGGGTTGGGTTTAGGGTTAGGTTAAGGGATAGGGTGAAGGGTTAGAGTTTAGGGTGAAGGGTTAGAGTTACGGGTTAGGGTAAGGGTTTGGGTTATGGGTTAAGGGTTAAGAATTAAGGGTGAGGATTAGGGTTAGGGTTGGGTTTAGGGTTAGTTTAAGGGATAGGGTGAAGGGTTAGAGTTTAGGGTGAAGGGTTAGAGTTACGGGTTAGGGTAAGGGTTTGGGTTATGGGTTAAGGGTTAAGAATTAAGGGTGAGGATTAGGGTTAGGGTTGGGTTTAGAGTTAGGTTAAGGGATAGGGTGAAGGGTTAGAGTTTAGGGTTTAGGGTTAAGGGTTAGAGTTATGGGTTAGGGTAAGGGTTTGGGTTAAGGGTTATGAATTAAGGGTGAGGGTTAGGGTTAGGGTTGGGTTTAGAGTTAGGTTAAGGGATAGGGTGAAGGGTTAGAGTTTAGGGTGAAGGGTTAGAGTTACGGGTTAGGGTAAGGGTTTGGGTTAAGGGTTAAGGGTTATGAATTAAGGGTGAGGGTTAGGGTTAAGGTTAAGAATTTAGGGGCAGGGTTAAAAGTTAAGCATTAGGATTGAGGGATCCGGTTTAGGGTGAGGATTAGGGTCAAGGTTGGGTTTAGGGTTAAGGGTGAGTGGTTTGGGGGTTAGGATTAGGGTCAGAGTCAGTGTATAGGCGCTGAAGGCCCCCCAAGACAGGGCAGCCTGTCTAGGGCAGGCTCTGAGGAAGCCAGGCAAGCCCATGTTGATGGCCGAGTGCCCCCGGGAGTGGCGGGCATCCTTCACACCCCAGGCCAGCTGGGCACACTCACGCGCACTGGGGCCCGGAGATCTTCAGCTGGCACTGCCCATAGTTGCAGTTCAGGAAATCTGGCAGGTCCTGGGAGCACCTGGTGAGGCAGGTCAGGGTGCCCTTCTCGGTGATGTAGGGGTAGTAGTACTGGGCGAAGTTCTGGGGGACGCTCTGCCTGCAGGTATCTGATGGGGGAAAAGAAGGGTCAGCGAGAGGCTGAGTGGGGTCAGCCTGCCCCAGAACCATCGGCAGGGGCAGGCTGATGGCTAACGAGGCAGCCGCGCATCGCCAGGTGTTCGGGTCACTCACCTGCAGCCGAAAAATTTGTGGTGGCATTTTTGAGGACTGGGTTGGGTGGAGCCGTGAAGCAGAGCTTATCTAGAGATGGAGGCAAGCAGGCATTCATCACTCATTAGCAATCATCGGCTAGTCGTTAGTAAGGGTCTACAGCACCACAGCAGACTGAAAGCCCAGCTGAGATCGGGCCCTCACAACTGAGATCAGGGCCCCTCATTGTGCTGGGCATTGTCCAGACTTTCACCCAGACTGGGAGGAGAGGGGACCCAGGCCATACAATGGGGGTCACAGGGAGGGGGCCCTTGACTGTGTGAATATGGCCCGGGGGGGACACAGGTCTGCCCCTTCCCATCCCATCACCTCCCCATTGCCCTGGAGGGGCCTGTGCCAGGCTGGGGACCGTGGCTTGCTCCTGCAGCCCCCCAGTGGCACCGGAGCCAGTGACCACCAGAGGGAGGTGCTCAGGGTCGCTTCTCTCACCCTGCGTGGGAGAGGGGCTGGACCCCTGCCGCCTACCTCTGCAGTCCCCCGTAGTTGTGTTGATGACCTCCAGCTGCTTCACCACCTGCTTGGTGACGGACTGCAATGTGTTGTCGAGTTCATTGCTCAGGGGGGCCTCGATGATCACGGTGTGGTCAACCACAATACTGCCCAGCCTGGGGGGCAAAGCCGGGAGCTAGTGGTTAGAGCAGAGGGGCTGGGAGCCAGGACTCCTGGGTTCTCTCCCCAGCTCTGGGAGGGGAGTGGGGGCTGGTGGGTCAGAGCAGGGGGGGCTGGGAGCCAGGACTCCTGGGTTCTCTCCCAGCTCTGGGAGGGGAGTAGGGGCTGGTGGTTAGAGCAGGGGGGGCTGGGAGCCAGGACTCCTGGGTTCTCTCCACAGCACTGCAATTCTCAACCCTAAGTTAGTTGCCCATAAAATGAAGGGGAGAGGAGCTGCCTCAGCTAGTCAGGGCAGTGACCCACTGCTCCCAGGCAGATAGCGCCTGCCTCGGGGCTGCCAGTGGCACCCGGCTTGGCCATGTGATTCAGAGCCCTCTGTACAGAGATGCTGCTGGAGGAGCCCGGCTTTATCTGGGGGGAGCGCCCTCTCCAGGGGGCGTCCCGCCTGACATGCAGGGGAATAGTTAGCCCATGTTGCACACTAACACCCCGGCAGGCGCAGGCCAAAGGAAGGTCCGAGGGTCACACATTCTTGCGACCAGCCGGGAATGCGGCAGCTCTGCCCAGCCCACGAGCTTCAGGGTCTGGCAGCCTCGGGAACTGACACTCCCAGGCCTGTCACGGGGTAGGTTTCTGTGGAGGACGAGGGCCGAGAGGGCCTTCACGGAGGGGTCGTGTTAGTGTTTACCCACAGCGGACCAGCCCCTGGGCCAGAGCGGGAGGTGCAGGGTCCAGTCCCAGTCCTGCTCATGCTCTTGTTATTTCAGAGCCGCGCCGCAGAGGTGCCAAACCTGGGCACCTTCCTTTTTCTGAGCGTCCGACGCCTAGCGAACAGCGGTGCAGTCTGGGAGCGGGGCAGTGGGGGCAGCTTAGTTTCTGGGCAGACACTCACCTCAGCCCCAGGATGACAACGCCTTGGTACCCAGTCACGGTCTTGTACACTATATTCATCTGCAAGGCAAAAAAAATCCCCCCACATTCCTGCATAAAACGGGCAAGAGCAACCGACAGCAGCAGTAAGAGGGCAGAATAAATATTTCCCTGCCCCTGGGCCTCACCTGCATTTTGAATTCCCCCTCGAATTTAATATAAACTGGAGAGGATTTATTGTTCAGCTCCTCCGTGAAGTTCTGGTTGATGACCTTCACTTGAACGAACACCTCAGCCTTGACTGTACCTGAAACAGCCGCAGAAACCCTTACAGTCATCACACGTCTAGCGCCACAACCAGCCCCAGCCCCCTGCTTGCACCGGCACTTCCTTTCTAACTCCGCATCACAGCCTGAGGGCAACCCGGCCCACCGATGGCCGCCCATTGATCCTTGGCCTTTGCCCTGTAGGCATCAGTGAATAGGGATGCAGAAGATGAGCACTGCTACATGCCGCATTGTCCCCTTCCTGTTCCTTGCTCCCCCTGGCTGGGGCCTGCCTTGGGAAAAGCACTTTGAGATCTGGCCGTGAAGAGCCCACCCAGAGCCAGGCGTTCAGTCACTGGGGCGCATGTCACCCCAAAAGGAAAAGGCTGCACTTACTCACGTTGGTGGCTATAACATCGTTGGCAAACTGGCAGAGCGGCCCGTAGAATTCACTTTTGCAGATGCATTTCTTGCCGTCGTCAGTTCCCCCATTCAGGCAATCGACTGGAAGAGATTCCTGAGTGTGAGATGGGTCTCTGAACCCCCCCAGTAGTGTCCCCCCACATAAAAAACCTGCACCCCCCCACCCCCACTGGGACTCAGACATTCAGGCAGATGGCACCGGGTGCTGTCACCACGTGCTGGCAGGGACGCTGGTGCTGGGCCGAAGGTTTGGAAGCGCCTGTGTGATGTCAGCACCTACATCCTAGTGACTTGCAACGAGTGGATCATGGGGTTTAAATTCCTTCCTAAAGGGCTCTTGAATTCAGCAGAGAAAGGCAGAGGAACCAAGGGCTGGACCCTGAAGCCTGACACACTCCAAAGGGAAATATAGCACTGACGTTTAACGGCGTGGGGGATCGGACATTGGACCGAACTTCCCCAGGCAAGCTACTGGGGTCAATACAGGGGTAACTGGGGGAGATTGTTCCCAAACATCTGGTGCAGCCCCCACCCATGTCTCTTCTTTCGCCCAGGGAACCAAATTCCCCCATTCGCCCTGTCGGCCTGGGGAATAGCCCTCTCGTCTCATTGCTGGCCCTGCTGCATGGTCCAGCTGGAATTCTACAGGCACCCACCAGGAGCATCCCCGGAGAGTACACTGCAGCCAGAGAGCCGCTCTGGGGCGTCCGTCTGTTCCTCTGGGGAGGGTTAATACACGCCCTGCCTGCGAGCACTTGGCGGTCGGCATCTCCGCCTGGTTTCCCATGAGTGTATGATTGGCAGCAGGTTACCATGTTCATAAGGAGTCTTTTGAAAATTACTGTGGGTGCCATAGAAGTTAATGAGCTGTTGTGGACAGTGGTACCAGGGACATCTCAGAAGTCAATCAACCAAACTTACCATCCATCCATCCAGTACTGGTATTAATCTCCCCCATTATGAGAAGGTCTGTCCACCAACCCACCTCTCCAGCCCATTTCTGTCTCAGGCTGGGTTCTGGTGGGCACCACACCATAAGTGACATAGCAGAGACATGCTACATGGGTAGATACACTGGTTTGGTGGGGAACACGCAGCAGGGACAATGCTGCTGCTGCTAAACCATGTTACCCTTTCGGCACAGGGGATACACCTGGGAAAATGCATGACCATGGCAACCACTAATGCCAAATACTGAAAGTGGGGTCTCAAAATGTTGCATGACTCACGTGCAGGCCGAGCTGTAGAGGTGGAAGGCTTGGGTTTTGTGGTCCAGGTGGTGGTGGCTGGGGTTGTGGTCGTTGCCAACGAGGGCACAGCAGTCGAGGTAGGGAGTGGGCTGGTTTCCACCAGGGTGGTGGAACTGGCAGCTGTGGTCGTGCTGGTTTCCACCGGGGCCATGGTGGTGGCGGCCGGGGACGTGGTGGTTTCCATTGGGGTGGTGGCGGTGGCAGCCGGAGTAGTGCCGGTGTCGACCAGAGTCGTGGCGGTGGCGTCTGCGGTCATGCCTGTTTCCACCGGGGTCGTGGCGCTCGCGGCCGTGGTGGTGCCGGTTTCCGCCGGGGTCATGGTGCTGGCAGCTGGGGTGCTGCCGGTTTCCACCGGGGTGGTGGTGGTGGCAGCCGAGGTCATGCCCGTTTCAACCGGGGTGGTGACAGTGGTGGCCGGAGTGGTGGCGGTGGCAGCCGGGGTGGTGCCGGTTTCCAACGGTGTTGTGGTGCTGGAAGCTAGGGTCGTTCTGGTTTCCACCGGGGTCGTTGCGGTGGCAGCCAGGGTGGTGCTTGTTTCCACCGGGGTCGTGGTGCTGGCAGCTAGGGTCGTTCTGGTTTCCACCGGGGTCGTTGCGGTGGCAGCCAGGGTGGTGCTTGTTTCCACCGGGGTTGTGGTACTGGTGGCCAGGGTGGTGCTGGTTTCCACCGGGGTCGTGTGGCTGGTGACCGAGGTCATGCCAGTTTCCACCGGGGTCGTGGCACTGGCAGCCAGGGTCGTGCCGGTTTCCACCGGGGTCGTGGCGCTGGTGGCTGGAGTGGTGCCGGTTTCCACCGGTGAAGTGGCAGTGGCAGCTGAGTTGGTGCCCGATTCCATTGCGGTGGTGGTGGTGGCAGCCGAGGTCATGCCCGTTTCAACCGGAGTGGTGACGGTGGCGGACAGAGTGGTGGCGGTGGCAGCCAGGGTCGTGCCGGTTTCCACCGGGGTCGTGGCACTGGCAGCCAGGGTCGTGCCGGTTTCCATTGGGGTCGTGGCGCTGGCGGCCGGGGTGGTGCCGGTTTCCACCAGTGTCGTGGCGCTGGTGACTGGGGTCGTGCCGGTTTCCATCGGGGAAGTGGCGGTGGCAGCTGAGTTGGTGCCCGATTCCACGGGGGTGGTGCTGGTGGTGGCCGAGGTCATGCCCGTTTCAACCGGGGTGGTGCCAGTGGTGGCCGGAGTGGTGCCGGTTTCCACCGAGGTCGTGGCACTGGCAGCCAGGGTCGTGCCGGTTTCCACCGGGGTCATGGTGCTGGCGGCTGGAGTGGTGCCGGTTTCCACCTGGGAAGTGGTGGTGGCAGCTGGGGTGCTGCCGGTTTCCACGGGGGTGGTGCTGGTGGTGGCCGAGGTCATGCCCGTTTCAACCGGGGTGGTGCCAGTGGCAGCCGGAGTGGTGTCGGTGGCGGCCGGGGTGGTGCCAGTTTCCACCGGGGTCGTGCCGCTGGCAGCCAGGGTCGTGCCGGTTTCCACTGGGGTCATGGAGCTCGTGGCCGGGGTGGTGCCGGTTTCCACCAGGGTGGTGGTGCTGGCAGCTGGGGTGCTGCCGGTTTCCACTGGGGTGGTGCTGGTGGCGGCCGAGGTCATGCCCGTTTCAACCAGGGTGGTGCCAGTGGTGGCCGGAGTGGTGGCGGTGGCGGCCGGGGTGGTGCCAGTTTCCACCGGGGTCGTGGCGCTGGTGGCTGGAATGGTGCTGGTTTCCACCGGTGAAGTGGCAGTGGCAGCTGAGTTGGTGCCCGATTCCACTGCGGTGGTGGTGGTGGCAGCCAAGGTCATGCCCGTTTCAACCGGTGTGGTGACGGTGGCGGACAGAGTGGTGGCGGTGGCAGCCAGGGTCGTTCTGGTTTCCACCAGGGTCGTGGCACTGGCAGCCAGGGTCGTGCCGGTTTCCACCGGGGTCGTGGCACTGGCAGCCAGGGTCATGCCGGTTTCCACTGGGGTCGTGGAGCTGGCGGCCGGGGTGGTGCCGGTTTCCACCAGTGTCGTTGCGCTGGTGACTGGGGTCGTGCCGGTTTCCATCGGGGAAGTGGCGGTGGCAGCTGAGTTGGTGCCCGATTCCATGGGGGTGGTGCTGGTGGTGGCCGAGGTCATGCCCGTTTCAACCGGGGTGGTGCCAGTGGCAGCCGGAGTGGTGTCGGTGGCGGCCGGGGTGGTGCCAGTTTCCACCGGGGTCGTGCCGCTGACAGCCAGGGTCGTGCCGGTTTCCACCGAGGTTGTGGCGCTCACGGCCGTGGTGGTGCCGGTTTCCGCCGGGGTCATGGTGCTGGCAGCTGGGGTGCTGCCAGTTTCCATGGGGGTGGTGCTGGTGGCGGCCGAGGTCATGCCCGTTTCAACCGGGGTGGTGCCAGTGGCAGCCGGAGTGGTGGCGGTGGCGGCCGGGGTGGTGCCAGTTTCCACCGGGGTCGTGCCGCTGACAGCCAGGGTCGTGCCGGTTTCCACCGAGGTCGTGGTGCTCGCGGCCGTGGTGGTGCCGGTTTCCGCCGGGGTCATGGTGCTGGCAGCTGGGGTGCTGCCAGTTTCCATGGGGGTGGTGCTGGTGGCGGCCGAGGTCATGCCCGTTTCAACCGGGGTGGTGCCAGTGGTGGCCGGAGTGGTGGCGGTGGGGGCCGGGGTGGTGCCGGTTTCCACCGGGGTCGTGGCACTGGCGGCTGGAGTGGTGCCGGTTTCCACCTGGGAAGTGGCGGTGGCAGCTGAGGTGGTGCCTGATTCCACTGCGGTGGTGCTGGTGGCGGCCGAGGTCATGCCCGTTTCAACCGGGGTGGTGCCAGTGGCAGCCGGAGTGGTGTCGGTGGCGGCCGGGGTGGTGCCAGTTTCCACCGGGGTCGTGCCGCTGGCAGCCAGGGTCGTGCCGGTTTCCACTGGGGTCATGGCGCTCATGGCCGGGGTGCTGCCGGTTTCCACCGGGGTGGTGCTGGTGGCGGCCGAGGTCATGCCCATTTCAACCGGGGTGGTGCCAGTGGTGGCCGGAGTGGTGGCGGTGGTGGCCGGGGTGGTGTCAGTTTCCACCGGGGTCGTGGCACTGGCGGCTGGAATGGTGCCGGTTTCCACCGGTGAAGTGGCAGTGGCAGCTGAGTTGGTGCCCGATTCCACTGCGGTGGTGGTGGTGGCAGCTGAGGTCATGCCCGTTTCAACCGGTGTGGTGGCGGTGGCAGCCAGGGTCGTGCCGGTTTCCAGCGGGGTCGTGGCGCTGGCGGCTGGGGTCGTGCCGGTTTCCATCGGGGAAGTGGCGGTGGCAGCTGAGTTGGTGCCCAATTCCACGGGGGTGGTGCTGGTGGTGGCCGAGGTCATGCCCGTTTCAACCAGGGTGGTGCCAGTGGTGGCCGGAGTGGTGGCGGTGGGGGCCGGGGTGGTGCCAGTTTCCACCGGGGTCGTGGCACTGGCGGCCGGGGTGGTGCCGGTTTCCACCGAGGTCGTGGCGCTGGCAGCCAGGGTCATGCCGGTTTCCACCGGGGTCGTGGTGCTGGCGGCTGGAGTGGTGCCGGTTTCCACCTGGGAAGTGGTGGTGGCAGCTGAGTTGGTGCCCGATTCCACGGGGGTGGTGCTGGTGGCGGCCGAGGTCATGCCCGTTTCAACCGGGGTGGTGCCAGTGGCAGCCGGAGTGGTGTCGGTGGCGGCCGGGGTGGTGCCAGTTTCCACCGGGGTCGTGCCGCTGGCAGCCAGGGTCGTGCCGGTTTCCACTGGGGTCATGGCGCTCGTGGCCGGGGTGGTGCCGGTTTCCACCAGGGTGGTGGTGCTGGCAGCTGGGGTGCTGCCGGTTTCCACCGGGGTGATGCTGGTGGCAGCCGAGGTCATGCCCGTTTCAACCTGGGTGGTGCCAGTGGTGGCCGGAGTGGTGGCGGTGGCAGTCGGGGTGGTGCCGGTTTCCAACGGTGTCATGGTGCTGGCAGCCAGGGTCGTTCTGGTTTCCACCGGGGTCGTTGCGGTTGCAGCCAGGGTGGTGCCGGTTTCCACCGGGGTCGTGGCACTGGCAGCCAGGGTCGTGCCGGTTTCCACCGGGGTCGTGGTGCTGGTGGCTGGAGTGGTGCCGGTTTCCACTGGGGTCGTGGCGCTGGCAGCTGGGGTGGTGCCGGTTTCCACCAGTGTCGTGGCGCTGGTGACTGGGGTCATGCCGGTTTCCATCGGGGAAGTGGCGGTGGCAGCTGAGTTGGTGCCCGATTCCACGGGGGTGGTGCTGGTGGTGGCCGAGGTCATGCCCGTTTCAACCGGGGTGGTGCCAGTGGTGGCCGGAGTGGTGCCGGTTTCCACCGAGGTCGTGGCGCTGGCAGCCAGGGTCATGCCGGTTTCCACCGGGGTCGTGGCGCTGGTGGCTGGAGTGGTGCCAGTTTCCACCTGGGAAGTGGCGGTGGCAGCTGAGTTGGTGCCCGATTCCACGGGGGTGGTGCTGGTGGCGGCTGAGGTCATGCCCGTTTCAACCGGGGTGGTGCCAGTGGCAGCCGGAGTGGTGTCGGTGGCGGCCGGGGTGGTGCCAGTTTCCACCGGGGTCGTGCCGCTGACAGCCAGGGTCGTGCCGGTTTCCACCGAGGTCGTGGTGCTCGCGGCCGTGGTGGTGCCGGTTTCCGCCGGGGTCATGGTGCTGGCAGCTGGGGTGCTGCCGGTTTCCATGGGGGTGGTGCTGGTGGCGGCCGAGGTCATGCCCGTTTCAACCGGGGTGGTGCCAGTGGTGGCCGGAGTGGTGGCGGTGGGGGTCGGGGTGGTGCCAGTTTCCACCGGAGTCGTGGCGGTGGTGACTGGGGTGCTGCCGGTTTCCACCGGGGTGGTGGTGGCCAGGGTCGTGCTGGTTTCCACAGAGGTGGTGGCGGTTTCCACCGGGGTGGTGGCGGTGGCAGCCGGGGTGGTGCCGGTTTCCATCGGGGTCATGGCGGTGATGGCCGTGGTGGTGCTGGTGTCGACTGGAGTCATGACGCTGGCAGCCAGGGTCGTGCCGGTTTCCACCAGGGTTGTGGCGCTGGTGGCTGGGGTGGTGCTGTTGTCAACCGGAGTCGTGGCACTGGCAGCTGGGGTGGTTCCCGTTTCCACCGGTGTTGTGGCAGTGGCGACCGGGGTGGTGACGCTGGTGGCCGGGGTCATGCTGATTTCCACCGGGGTTGTGGTGATGGTGCCCGGGGTGGTGCCGGATTCCACCGGGGTCATGGAGCTTGCATCCGGAGGAGTGCCAGTGTCGACCGGAGTCGTGGCGGTGGCAGCTGGGGTCGTGCCTGTTTCCACCAAGGTCGTGGTGCTGGCGGATGGGGTTGAATCTGTTTCCACTGTTGTCATGGTACTGGCGGCTGGAGTGGTGCTGGTGTCCACCGGGGAAGTGGCGGTTTCCACCGGGTTGGTGGCGGTGGCAGCCAGGGTGGTGCCAGTTTCCACTGGGGTTGTGCCGGTTTCCACCAGGGTTGTGGCGCTGGTGGCCGGGGTGGTGCTGGTGTCGACTGGAGTCATCACGCTGGCGGCCGCGGTGGTGCTGGTTTCCACCGGGGTCGTGGTGCTGGCAGCTGGGGTGGAGCTGGCAGTTTGGGTGCTGCCATTTTCCACCAGAGTGGTGGTAGTGGTGGCCGAGGTCATGCCCGTTTCAACCGGGGTGGTGCCAGTGGCGGCTGGAGTGGTGGCGGTGGCAGCCGGGGTGGTGCCAGTTTCCACCGGAGTCGTGGCAGTGGTGACTGGGGTGCTGCCGGTTTCCACCGGGGTTGTGGTGGTGGTGCCCGGGGTGGTGCCGGATTCCACTGGGGTCATGGAGCTTGCATCCAGAGGAGTGCCAGTGTCGACCGGAGTCGTGGCGGTGGCAGCTGGGGTCGTGCCTGTTTCCACCAAGGTCGTGGTGCTGGTGGATGGGGTGGTGCTGGTTTCCACAGAGGTCACAGTCATGGTGGTTGCAGTTGCTGTGGGTAGATACATGGAGATTGTGGTCAAGAATATATTTTTTTCTGTCAGCTCCATAGAAGGGGTGCAGAATTTTGGATGGGTATATGGGGATAGACAGAGTACGAGAGAGGGGATGCATGGGGTTGGATAGATAATTGAATAGTGCCAGCTCTGCTGTGGTTGAAGTGGAGAACCCTGTTCTGGGAAGGGTTGACTCTTCTAAGTGCTCTAAGATTCTCATGCTTATTTGGAATGTCTTGAACTTTGGTGTGCATCATGGGAACCTGAGATCAGGTTACTGAACCAAATTTGGGATAATTTGAGCAAGAGGTTCCCTAGATACAGCCCTGCCCCAATCAAAAACAGTGTTTCATAATATCCCTTGAGTCTATCAAGGTTTTCTTTCATGCTTACCTGAGACACAAACCGCAGCTGAGCTCAGTCACTCAATATTTGTGTGTGTCTCTTGACAGGTGAGATTACATGGCAATTTTTGACACAAATTATTGTGGAATTTTTTGGTGACAAATCTAACTTCTAAATATTTCAGCTGGGAACTGCCACCATGCTGCCTTATGGACATTTTAGTTCAGGCACCTCATGTCCCCACCTTTTCTCTACAGGCTGGGCTGCCTGCCTAGACTACATCTCCCATGATGTACCGTGATAGTTTTGCCAGATGAGAAATCCTGGTGCATCATGGGAGATGACATCCCACTAGGAAGCCCAGTCTGCAGAGGAGAAGGAAGGTGTGAGACACCCAAACTTCAGCATCCATGAGCCATCTCGGCACCATTTCCAAATAGAAATATTTCCATTTTGGGGAGCTTGATTTATTTTTATGAGAAGTTGAAATTTCCTGTTGGAAAGCCCAACTAACCTGTGGAACTCATCGCCAGGGGATGTTGTGAATGACAAAAGTATAACAGAGGAGAACTGGATAAGTCAATGGATGACAGGACCATGCTAGTCAAGATGGTCAAGGATGCAACCCCATGCTCAAGGTGACCCTAAACCTCTGACTGCCAGAAGCCAAGAGTGGAAGACAGCTGATCTCTCCAAAAGTGCCCTGTTCTGTTCACTCCCCCTGAAACTCTGGTATGGGTAACTGTTGGATGACAGGATACTGGGCAAGATGGACTTTTGGTCTGACCTAGTACAGCCATACTTATGTTGTTAAAGAGACACTTTTCACACACCATAAAAAGTTTTGGTAAAAACCCTATTTGCCATCAAAACCCACTTTCCACTGGAGATTTTTGACCTCACTGGTAGCAGCTGGGCTGATTCAGGGATGTCAATGCCCTTTCCATCAGCATCCCCTGATTGTTCTCTGTCCCAGGAAGACTGATGCCAAGAAAAGGAGCTCAGTTACATTTCCCGGAGTGCCCCTCCTCCATGGGTGCATTGCCACAGTCACCCCCATCAGCCGGGCTCCAAGCCAAGCTCTGCCTCTGTTGCCTAACGAGCGGGTTGATCGTTAGCCTGGCAAAGGGTGGGGCTGGCAGACCTGGCCTCAAGGCAAAGCTCCTGTGATGGGCCAAATTAGCCTAAGAGGTTAAGAAAAACTCAATTTAAGAGGAAAGGTGAACAAAGAAACATGGGCCTTTGGAAAATAAGAATGAGGGGGGAGAGACCTGAGAACAGGCTCCAGATCTTTTCTAAAGAGGAAGGGGATCAATCATTCTCTGTGGCCAATGAAGGCAGGACAAGGTACAACTGGGTTAATCCGGAGCAGGGCAGAGTTTGGCTGGGTTTTAGGAAACGCTATCTCACTCTCAGGGGAGCTCAGCTCCGGAACAGGTGCCACGGGAGGCCAGGGTGTCCCCATCGCTGGAGGGTTTTAAGAACAGGTGGGACAAATGCCCATCAAGGACAGTCTAGGTTTACTTGGTCCTGCCTTAGTGCAGGGGGCTCTCTGGCTCTCTTCCAGCCCTGCATTTCTATCATGCTATGAGTCTATCAGGTTTATGAAAAATAGACCCTGTCAGACTGACCTGATTTCTTTTTTTGATGAGATTACAAGTTGGGTTGCTAAAGGGAATAGGGTTGACCTAATGGACTTAGACGTGGGTTTGACTTGATACCGCACGACATTTTGATGAAAAAGCTAGAACAGTATAAAATGAACAGGGCACATGTTGATTGGATCCAAAACT
Source organism: Chrysemys picta bellii (assembly GCF_011386835.1). Taxonomy (NCBI): domain Eukaryota; kingdom Metazoa; phylum Chordata; order Testudines; family Emydidae; genus Chrysemys; species Chrysemys picta. The sequence goes on from NC_088806.1 coordinate 892,290, forward strand.
GACTAACTGATGGATCTCAAAACGCAACTGTAAATGGGGAATGATCAGCAAACAGGTGTGTTTCTAGTGCAGTCCCACAGGGATCAGTTCTTGGCCCTACTCTATTTAACATTTTTATCAATGACCTGGAAGAAAACATAAATCACCACTGATAAAATGTGCAGATGACACAAAACTTGGGAGAGTGGTCAATAAAGAGGAGGACAGAGCACTGATACAGCAATCTAGATCTCCTAGTAAAGTTGGCACAAGCCAAAAAAATGTATTTTAACAAGGCTAATTGTAAATGTACACATCTAGGAACAAAGAATGTAGGCAAGATACAGAGGATGGGGGACTCTGTCCTGGGAAGCAGTGACTCTAAAAAAGATTTTGGAGTCATAGGGGGTAATCAGCCGAATGTGAGCTCCCGGCACAAAACTGTGGCCAAAAAGGCTAATGCAATCCTGGGCTCTGTAAACAGGGGAATCACCTCTAGGAGCAGAGAGATGATTTTGTATCTGTATTTGGCCCGGGTGCGACCACCACTGGGATACTGTGTCCCATTCTGGTGCCCACAGTTCCAGCAGGGCGGTGATTAAATTGGAGAGGGGCCAGAGAAGAGCCACAAAAAGGATTAGAAACACTGCCTGCGAGTGAGAGACTCATAGAATCATAGAATAGAAGATCAGGGTTGGAAGGGACCTCAGGAGGTATCTAGTCCAACCCCCTGCTCAAAGCAGGACCAATCCCCAACTTGTCAAGGCTGCTTCCCCACTCTGAACTTTAGGGTACAGATGTGGGGGCCTGCATGAAAACTTCTAAGCTTAACTACCAGCTTAGATCTGGTCCGCTGCCACCATCCTAAATGCTAATTCCCTTCCTTGGGTAGCCTTGAGAGACTCTTCACCAATTCCCTGGAGAATACAGATCCAAACCCCTTGGATCTTAAAACAAGGAGAAATTAACCATTCTCCTCCTTCCTCCCACCAACTCCTGGTGAATACAGATCCAACCCCCTTGGATCTAAAAACAAGGAAAAATCAATCAGGTTCTTAAAAAGAAAGCTTTTAATTAAAGAAAAAGGTAAAAATCGTCTCTGTAAAATCAGTATGGAAATTAACCTTACAGGGTAATCAAACTTAGAGAGCTCAGAGGACCTCCCTCTAGCCTCAGGTTCAAAGTATAGCAAACAAAGATAAACACTCTAGTAAAAGGTACATTTACAAGTTGAGAAAACAAAGATAAAAACTAACAGTCCTTGCCTGGCTGTTTACTTACAAGTTTGAAATAGGAGAGACTTGATCAGAAAGATTTGGGGAACCTGGATTGATGTCTGGTCCCTCTCAGTCCCAAGAGCGAACGAACAACCCAAACAAATAGCTCAGAGAAAAGCCTTCCCCCCCCCCCCAAGATTTGAAAGTATCTTGTCCCCTTATTGGTCCTTTGGGTCAGATGCCAGCCAGGTTACCTGAGCTTCTTAACCGTTTACAGGGAAAAGGATTTTGGAGTCTCTGGCCAGGAGGGATTTTATAGTACTGTACACAGGACAGCTGTTACCCTTCCCTTTATAGTTATGACAGCTCTGTAAACAGGGGACTCACCTCTAGGAGCAGAGAGATGATTTTGTATCTGTATTTGGCCCGGGTGCGACCACCACTGGGATACCGTGTCCCATTCTGGTGCCCACAGTTCCAGCAGGGCGGTGATTAAATTGGAGAGGGGCCAGAGAAGAGCCACAAAAAGGATTAGAAACCCTGCCTGCGAGTGAGAGACTCATAGAATCATAGAATAGAAGATCAGGGTTGGAAGGGACCTCAGGAGGTATCTATTCCAACCCCCTGCTCAAAGCAGGACCAATTCCCAACTAAATCATCCCAGGCAGGGCTTTGTCAAGCCTGACCTTAAAAACCTCTAAGGAAGGAGATTCCACCACCTCACTAGGGAACCCATTCCAGTGCTTCACCACCCTCCTGGTGAAAAAGTTTTTCCTAATATCCAACCTAGACCTCCCCACTGCAACTTGAGACCA